>NW_026067912.1:1359528-1433746 GCF_014885135.2 Alexandromys fortis | reverse complement strand
GATAGCCTCTTCTGGCCTCTGCAGGCACTGTGTGCTAATAGTGCACATATACAAATATAGGCAAGCACATATATAATGAAATAAAAATGTATCTTCAAATTTAAATATTAAAAAAAATTATGGATGGTGCATGCCTTTAATCTCAGGTCTCCAGAAGCAAAGGCAGGTGGAGCTCTGAGTTTGAGACTGCCCTGGTCTACATAGTGAATTCCAGGACAGCCAGAGTATGTAGAGAAACCTTGTCTTGGTAGATAGATGGATGAGTGGGTGAGTGGGTGGATGGAGAGAGAGAGAGACAGAAAGAGAGAGAGAGAGACAGAGACACAGAGAGAGAGAGAGAGAGAGAGAGAGAGAGAGAGAGAGAGGAGAGAGAAGAGAGAGGAGAGAGAAGAAAAAGGTCTATAGAACTTACAAATAGGATTAGCATCCCAAGAATTTGAGATAATTGAAAATTAGGAAGAAGCTAAATATATGTATTTTAAATTATTAATGAAGACTTGCATTTCAACTGAATATGGTAATAAGAACTGAATTTAAGTTTTAGGTGAAACAGTAAAGTTTTACAAAACATATTTATTGCAAGATATTGGACCTCAGGTAATGAGCAATGGTCTGTGAGAAGCAGAAACCTAAAGAACAGAGGAAGCTGCAACAATATATTACCCAAATACACAGTTTTCAACAAAACTCAAAAACAAATTGCAATTCATTCAAAAGTAAAACAAAGTTGAGTGTGGTGGCACATACCTGTGATCCTTGTATTCAGAAGGCTCAAGCAGGAAGATCATAAGTTCAAGGCTAGCCTGGGTTTCATAGCAAATATTAAACCAGCCTGCCTCAAAGTGAATGAATTAATTACCAAATGGATGAAAATAAAAGAAAGGAAACTCAGTAGAAACTTTATTCCAGAATTGAGATTGACAAAGACCACAAAACTATTACTAATATTTTTAATAACTAAAGAAAATTATGCTTAAAGATATATTATGGATATATTATAATCATTATTTTTAACAATTTTTATGTCCATTGGTTTATGTTTGTGTGTATATCTATGTGAAGGTGTCAGATCTCAAGCTGTCGTTAAAGTCAGTTGTGAGTGGCCATGTGGGTACTGGGAATTGAATCTGGATCCTCCGAAAGAGCAGCCAGTGCTCTTAACCACTGAGCCATCTCACTAGCTCCTGTATTTCTTTGATCAAACTGAAAATATTGATGATACCATAGAATTTTTTAAAAAAGAACAAATAGAAATTCTGAAGTTGAACTAATATGAGTAACCAAAATGAAAAATTTATCAGAGTTCCTCAAACATAGAATTCAACTGGCAGAGGAAAATGTCAGCAAATTTGAAACTAGACTGATGATATTACATGATCAGAAGACCAGAAAGGGGTTAAAACAGAAGGAAGAAGAAATTAATCTGAACTAGTTGAGAGTCGAGATTTATCATAAAGCACAGCAATGTATATGAAATTGAGGTAAAGGAAGAAGGTGGGAACATGGAAATATTGAGCAAAAAGGCCAGTGAGACTTCTCAGTGGGTGAAAGCTGCCCTTCCCTGCCCTGTGCCCCACAAGCCTGACTTCAGTCTCTGTAACCCTGACCCGATGGTAGAAGGAGAGGACTGACTACTGGAAGTTTTCTTCTGACTGCCATATCACACATTCATCAGTAGACACAACGCACAGTAATGGTAATAAATAAAACCTAAAGGCTATGCAAGAAGAAGTGGTTGTAAACTCCCTAATTATGTTGAAAACTATATTCCAGAAGCTTAGTGAATTTTGAGTAGATAAATGCAGAGAGAGTCACAACCAGACACATCACAGTAAAATGCTGAAAGAGAAAGTCAGAGGACATTTTGAAGTAGTCAGACAAGTAGCCATACTATGATGACCTGGGGGGTGGGGTCCAGCCTCCAGTCAGCAGCCCAGGGTAAGCAAAAAAATCCACCACACTCAACTTAGGCAAACTTCTTATCTGAGAGCTACGCCTTTTCTATCTGAGGGGGAAAGAAGGAAACAATGCTTTCTGATGGTAACTTTCTCTTTTACTTCATCTTAAAAATGTTCTCCGAGAATCTCTCTCCACACAGCTTCATTCTTTACATACAGCTCCATGCCTCTCTATACATACACACTCCTCTCTCCTACATGGCCATACATCTCTACACAGAGCTACATCTATTTTCCCGTGACTACACATCTTTCCTTTACATACATTTCTCTTCTACATCTCTTTTCTATGTCCAGCTTCACCTTTCTTGCCTCCACACAGTCACACAGCACACACAGCGCCAGCTGTACGTCTCACTTACATAGCTCTCACCATGCAGCACTGTACACTGTACACTGTACACTGTACACGGTTCTCAGGCTTTCACACAGCTCCCTCTTACCCTCACACACACTTGTACATCATTCACTTACTCTTTAGTCACTCACTCTCGCTCATTAACTCTCTCACACTTCGGCCCATTCAGCTATATTCCTCAGTCCGCACACACACACACGTACCCTCTGCATAGCTCTTACATAGCTCTCCACAGCCACCTCTCTCCACACTGCCTCCGCTCCTCTCACTGCCAATTACATGTTACCTTTTCAGGGCCCAACCTATTCTCATGACACACGGTAAATCATAGTTTCACCAGGGGCAACCAGCTTGCTTTGAGTTTGTTCTGGAGTCTAAAATTAGCTGTCTGTGTCCTGAGAATTCTTTTATGTCAGTCTGAGTTATGAAAAATACCCTAGAAATTTTCTCCTCATAAGAATTATAACAATATCTTTTAAAAAAGAAAATAGTTTATTATTTTTGTGTGTATAGATGTTTGGCTTGTGCTTGTCTAGTTTCCTTGTGTGCATTGTTCACAGAAGCCACAAGAGGGCATCACATGTCCTAGGACAGAGCATTGTGGACTGACATGTTTGCTCTGGGAACTGAACCCTAGTCCTCTGAAGAGTGTCTAGTGATCCTGACTGATGAGCCATCTCTGCAGCCCTTGGATATAGCAGTCTTGATTGCATTGATTTTCAGGGGTTGAAATACACCATTCCATGCTTGCCTAGTTTTTAGTGTTACTGATACTGTGCTGATGTGTTTGCTTTTGTAGGTGAATTGGCAGTTTTCCCTTAAAACTTTCTTTGTATTTTTGACGTCTTGACTGTCTGTCATGTGTCATTGAGAGGTTCATTCTTTGCTCATGTGTATTTAAGATTCTGAATGTTTCTTGTAGTCATTGTGTCCATTCCTCTAGATTTGGGGAATTTTCTGCTGTAATTTCATTGAATAGATTCTGTTTTAGTTTGTACATATTTGTTTTTTTTTTACATCTTTGTTTAGTTTTTACACCTTTGATCTTGGGTTTGCTTGGTCTCTTGATTCCTATGACTTTGTGGTCATACTCATTTATTGTTTGTCTTTACAGATACTTGTACCATTTCCTCTACGTGTCTTTCATCCTTAATATTCTTTCTTCTGCTTGTTGGGTTTTGTTAGTATTGTTTCTACTTTTCCATTTAAGTCATTGAGTTTTCTTACTTCCAGTATTTATACTTGTAGGAAATAACCATAGCACTGAAAGCTTTAAAAGTGCAGGACCTGTCTTCATTCATTCCAACCCCCCTAAATAATGATCACCCTCCTGAAGGCTAGGTAGCCATAATAATAGAGAACAAAATCAGTAATGGTATCAATAAAGAGATAAACTAAAAGACACTGTAAACCTAATAATAGAACCAAGAAATACACATCCACAGACTCCATTTAACAGGAGAACATATACTCTTCTCAAGTACTGTACAACTATCTAGGTAAGATCATGTTTCAGATTACAATAAAACTTCAGTAAGTTTTAAAAGATTGGCATAATAAAATTTCCTCTCTAACTACATTGGAATGTGATTATAAAGTGGTGATAAAAGAAAAAAGTTGGAAATTAAGCACCTAATATATTGAAGACATAAGGATCAGTGAAAATGAAGACACAATGTCCCAAAGCTTGTGGGGCATGCTATTGAAAGCAGTGTTCAGATTGTAGTTCATAGCTGTAATGCCTGTATTTAAAACGAAAGATCCTCAGGGCTGGGGTTATAGCTCAGTTAGTACAGTGCTTGCCTGATGTGCACAAGGCCCTAGCTTCAATCCACAACACTACATAAACCAGGTATGGTGACACATGCCTGCGATGCTGACCCTTAGGAGGTTGAAGCAGGAGGATCACAGGTTCAAGATCATCCTCATTTGCATAGGGAGTTTCAGGTCAGTTTGTGCTCCACGAAATCAAGTCAACAACTTGACTTTATGCTTTAAGAAATTAGAAAAAGAGCAAACAAAAGTCAATACAGAAAAAGAAAGATTAAAGCATATATGACTGTTATAATAGAAAAACAAAACTAGAAAAGCACAAAACTGCTAAGGTGTGTAAGATTTGTAATGGGACTGTTGCTACCATCTGTCTTCCTAACTACAGGCATCTCACACTCTTGTGGCCATGCCTTACCTACTGTGGTATCCTGTATTCCTTCAAACTAAAAGTGAAAATAAACCCTTCTTCCTTCCTTGTCAAATCCCTTTCTTCTCAGGTAAAAACAGCTAAGACAAATGCTGTATATGCTGAAACAAGTTTAACGAAAAGCTTAGCCTCTTTTCATGTTACGTGACAAAATATCCTTGGGACGGCAGTGTAAGGAAGAACGGGCTTATTCTTGGCCACAGCTCAGGGATGCAGTTCACCATGTCAAGCAAAAAAAGCAGCCAAAGTTTGAAACAGCTGATCACATCTACCCACAGTTAGGAAGCAGAACAACAAATGCATGCTGCTGCTCAGTCCCATTTCTTCCTGGATAGAATGTGCAATCCAACTTTCTGTGTAGGGAATGTGCCACCCACAGTAGTCAAGTCTTCCCACCTTGATAAATGTAATTCACCAGCCATGCCCAAAAGACCCATCTCCCTCAGGTGGTTGTAGGTACTGTCAAATTGACAATCACAAGAAGACATAAAAAATTTTTTAAAAAAACTTAAGAGATGACTCAACAATGTAAAACCTCTCAGCAAAGAAAAAAAATCTGGGACTGGGTGACATCATTGGTAAATGCTATGAAATTTTGAAAGAGGAATGCACATCAGTTCTTTCTTAAACTCTTTCAAAAAAATTAGAAAGGAATACTTGCAATACTAGCATCACCCTGTTACCAAAGCCAGAGTGAATCATCGAAATCGCATGCCTTATATGAATATATGTGCGGAATTATGCTAGCAAACTAAATCCTGCAGCCATAGTAGAAGGATTGCAAACCAGGACCACATCGGATTTACCCTAGAAATGAATGTGTGACTCACAGTCTGAAAACTGACTAGCAATAAATAGATTAATTCAGTGTGATTTAAAGAGAATTAAAAGATAGTTCACAGCCAGTTGGAAGACAGTTTATCAGATTCTTACAAAACTAAACAATAATCGTGTTGCCTGGCATTTACCCAAATGAATTTTTGTCCATATAAAAATCAGCATAAAGATGTTTATGGAGACTATTCATGGTTGCCTTTGAAGGAAACAAGCAGTTTATGAATGGATGAACTGTTATATCCAGCCAGTGAGACTAGCGCTTACTGCTAGAAAAAGAAAGGGACTAGGAAACCATGAGACATAGAGAACCACGAGTGTAGATTACTGAGTGAGAGGCCCTTCTGAAAATAACAGAACCTGTGCTTCCAATATATAACCCCCTGAAAAAGATGAAAGGTGGCTTGTTTCCCCTTTTGTGTGTATATGTGTGAGTGTTCTCATCTTATCAGGATACCAGTCTCTAGGTTAGGTCTTTCTCCACAAACCTAATCTTAACGTAACTACCGATACAGGGATCTTGTTTCCAAACTCATACTCTGGATGAACGTGTTGAGCAGGGAAATCAAAGGGTGAGAGATACTGGTCAGAATAGTAACAATGCGTCTGTTAGGGCAGCGTTTTTAACCCCTATTGCACTCCATTGTGGGGTGTGTTGTTGTGATCCTGTGCATATTGGGAGGGAGAATTATATTGGAACTCTACACTAATGCTTAGTTTGGTTATGAGTCTAAAGTTTCTGTGAAAAGGAAAACGTGTATGACTTGGGTTTGGTGATGCTTATGTACTACATTAGAAACAACCCACAACAAAATAGACTAGACTTCATCGTAATTAAAACGGTTTTTGCATCTCGAAGTATCCACAGAATGTGAGGAGGTATGCAGATCATGTGTGCATAGCCCATATCAGGATATACAAAGAGCACTCTCAGTGTAATGAAAGGCAGCTCAGTTTCTAAGAAGGCACAAATCCAACTAGATGGTCTTCAAAATGATGAGCTTGTGGTCAGTAAGCACATGGCAAGATTCAATCATCATTACAGGGAAGCCCCCCAGAAGCACTTCAAATCCTCTGGTTAGATGTTTCAAAATAAGAATATTGGAGAATTAGGATCCACATGTATTACTGGTGGAAATGTAAGTGATACAGGCTTTTCCGAAAACTCCCAATTCCTTAGAATATTAAATATACAGTAAGTGGTGACTCCTCTCCTAGGTATGAGTAAAGAATATATGCAAGCTAGGAATATGTCCTTAGGGAGGACATCTGCACAGACAGGTGTAAATAGTAGAGTTGTTAGGAGTCTAAAGAAAGGAATTTATAGACAATGTAGATGATCAGTTAGACTATAGATAGCAATTGTGGGGTTGCTAGAAAGCTAACATTTGATTAGTAAGCAGATAGCTCAGCATTTCCATTGTAACAAATGATGGCAGTAAACTTCGTGACTTAAACAGTGTAAATTAGTCTTCTGGGTGTTGAGGTTGGAAGCTACAATAAGCTTCTAGATATAGGTTTACTGGTGCTTAGAGATCACTTTAAATCAACAGTGATAACTAGTTTCATAGCTGTGGAGTCTAGATATCTGGAATTAAGCTATTGACAGGCCTGTGCTCCCTCCTGAAGATTCCAGAAAAGAATCCTTCTTTCAAGCTTCCTGCCAACCCTCAACTGCCCTTGGCTTATTGCTACCACCATCCTTTGCTATCACCGTGTTCTCTCTGTATGCATGTCTGTGTGTGTCTTCTCATTGCATTGTTTGACAATATTTGTGTGTGTGTGTGTGTGTGTGTGTGTGAAGTGTGTGCACATGTGGAGGTGAGAGGACAACCTCGGGTTTTGGATCTTGTCTTCTACTTATTTGAGACAAGGTCTCTTTTGTTGCTTGCCACTGCTTCAGCTGGGCCAACCAGCCCATGAGCTTTCAGAGAGTCTCCTCTCTCCACCTTCAGTTTGTTTAGGTTCCTTTGTGCTGCTCCACTGGTCTTTATGTGGGTTCCAGGGGCTTGGGTTGGCTTATTTGGTAAGTGCTTTACCCACTGAACCATCTCCCCAGTGCCCCCCTTCCTTCCTTCCTTCCTTCCTTCCTTCCTTCCTTCCTTCCTTCCTACCTCTCTCCCTCCCTTCTTTCCTTCCTCTCTCTTTTTGTCTTTTTGAGACAGGATTTCTCTCTGTAGCCCCCTGGCTGCTCTGAAACTAGCTCTGTAGACCAGGCTGGCCGCTAACAGAGCTCCACCTGTCTCTGCCTCCCAGATAATGGAATCAAAGCATGTGCAGCCACTGCCCAGCACTCTTTCTCATTTTTTTTTTTACAAAACATTAATCCTTTGAAAATTTTCATACCTGCATACTTTGTTTTTATAAAGACACAAGTCATTGGGATCATGCTATGCTCAATCCAATAAAATGTCACCTCAATGCAGCCATATCTGTTAAGACCCTATCTCCAAGCAGTCGTATTTTAAGGTCCCAGGTGGATGTGAAAAATTGAGGGGACACTCTTCAACTCACTGATTGGGCTTAAAACTAGGTGGGAGAGGTGGTTGATGTGCTCCCCTGAACCATTTTCCAAACTGTGGCTTTGTTTTCATGACTCATGATGCACTTTATTTTGGACAGAAGACATACGAAACTTGTTGGAAGGTAAACTTGTGTTAATGGATGGGAAAGGAATGTGCAGGGTTCTGTGTTGTCCTCTTGCACTGCTCCTCCCCAGCTCGTGAGCATCCTCAGAAAAGAGTGTTCTCATAATCTCTGTTCATCTAGCAAGTCACTGTGACCAGCACAGTGAGTACAGAGTCCACCTTAGAGACTGAGGAGCGGGAATCACTTACCTCCTTCACCATGGAGAATCTTTTGTGTGTTACAGTTTTGTTACAGAAGATGTGAATACAAAAAAGATAACAGTGTAGCATAATGTGCCTCAAATGCTAGCACCCATCTTCAGAAGTCGACATTTTACTACACTTTTCCTCCACTTTCCCCTTACTTTGGAAGCAAGGATGTATTGTAAAGAAAATTTCATATTTCATATTTCATGTACAGTACAGTTTCATTCTCTTATTTCAAAATCTAAATAATGTCAGTTTTTTTACTGTTGGTGTTCAAAAAGTTTCAGATTTTAGGACACTTCTGATTTCAACTGTGGAGAATAGAAATATTTATGTAGCAAGCTTATGCAAATCCTTTAAAACTCTAAAGCAAAACAAGGCCTAGAGCTGGGGAGATGCTCAGTGGGTTTAAAGGCTTTTCTGCCAAGCTTGATGACCTGACTTCCATACCCAGACCTACATGGAAAGAGAGAACTGACTTCTCAGTGCACAGTGGTACAGCTGCCCCTCCCCCTAGAGTGAATATAAACAACATCCTGACATCAGGACACTTCTGGTTCTGAACGTTACAGACTTATGAAATGACCACCTCCCCTCTTATAGCTGAGAAGTTCATGTGCCTTATTAGCCGATAATTCATCTGTCTTTGCTTTTCCTTTATTGTCTCAAACCTTTTCACAGTAGGTGTGTGTAAACTGAGACCCAGCCAATATACACATTGGCTTGTTACCTAAGCTTTGCCAGTGGCTCTCCACCCTCTTCAGTGCTGTATATCAGCTAAGAAACAAAAACGTATCCACATTATGGGGTATTGACATGTTCTCTGTCACTTATTTTTTTCTATAAAGTGACAGATGTTAAAATTTAATTAGGTCCAAATTCTTTGTTTCTATTTTTTCCCCCGTTGGTACTTCGTAGGTAGTGGTGTATTATATGAAGGAATGATAAAACTGGTTTTCTCTCTAGTGACATGAAGAGTGCCCAAGGGATTCTTGTGGTGTTGGCATGATTGTGACTCCACCCTTCCTGCTGAAGCAGTGCACGGTCAGCTCCTGGCTGCAGGCTGGTCACACTAGGAGAACGTGAAAAATACCAGTGTGTAGGTCCTGTCCTTGGTGGAGGGCATCAGGAGCTTTGAGTGGAACACAGGCAACAGTATTCCTTTATATTAGAGATGTGTAATATTTGTACATCGTTATGGAACTTGCTGCATCTACACAGCATATAATAAAGGATAATAAAACATTTCTATCTCTTTAAATACTAATCACTTTGTGTGGAGAATTTTACCTGGCTGGGTATGGTGGCACACACCTTTAATTCCAGCACTCAGGAGGCAGAGACAGGCAAATCTCTGTGAGTTTAAGGCCAGCCTGTTCTACAGAGCGAGTTCCAGGACAGCCAGTTGCAGCATTGACATGAATTAACTTCTGAATTTTTGGTTCTGTTGCACTTGTCTCTGTGATGTTTGGGTTATGGTAGCTGTGTAGTATACAGGATTTTGTTGGCTTGTTTGTATTGAGATATGGCCTTAGGCACCTAGGTTGGCCTTAAACGCATTCTTTCATCAATATATCAGTTTTCCCTGTATACATTTTTCAGTTCATGGTTAAACTTACTCTAAATATTTTATTTTCGTGGCTTGTGTGAATGGGTTGAACTCTTCATTTTCTTTCCAGCAGTTTCATTTATGGCCAATATTTGAAATCCCAGAGCACATCAAGATGAGGTGGGAGAGTCAAGTTTGGTGCCAGCCATGGCTGTCTACTGTGTTCAAGGGTGTCGGCAGCCATGGATGCACAAACAAAGCCTGATTTTTGGTGTTTAATTCATATTCTACAGCTTTGCTAGATTTATGTATCTACTCGAACAATTTTTTGATGGGAAATTTAGATTTTTCCTTATATAAAGTCATGTCATATGCAAATATGGATAATTTATTTTCTTTTCCAGTTTAGATATTCTGGCTTCTCTTTCCTTGTACGCTAAGGCTTCCCAGTGTTGTATTAGATAAGAGTGGTGAGAACAGATGCCTTTGTGGTTTGCAGTTTTAGAGGAGACATTTGTAGTTTCCTTGCTCAGTGTCATATTGGCTGTGGGTTGTACACTTAGTCTTTAGTATTTTGAGGATTTTATTCTATATATGACCTGATAAGAGTGTTTGCCATGAAAAAATATTATATCTTACTGCATACTCTCTCTATGGAGATGATAATATACTATAGTCCTCAATTCTGGTGATGCTTACTAGTTTGCGTATGTTGACCCATCCTTGAATCCCACTTTATCATAAAGTGTGATCTTTTTCATATACCAATAAATATATTGAGAATGTTTGCAGCTATGTTTATCCAGAATATGAACCTATAGTTTTCTTTACTTTCATATCAGGGTAATGGGAAAAGCTGGACACACAAAAGTGTTTAAAAGAACATTTCACAAAAGTGAAATAGAAGTTCCTTCCATTTCATTGTTTTGAATAGTTTTCAGAAATTGGAATTAGTTCTTTAAATGAATAGTATGATTCACTAGTTAGTTCCTTAGGTCCTGGAAGGTCTTTTAAAAAGACATTTGAGGCTGCAGTCTCACTACTCAGCGCTAGTCTGTTTAGTTTCGATTTTCCCCTCCTCTCCCTTCCTCCATCCTTTACTTCCTCTTCCCCTCCTTTTATTTTTTGATGTTTTTTTTCCCTGTGCTGCCCAAGCTGCCTTTGAACTTATAGAATCCTAGCCGACCATAAACCTGAATCTTCCTGTCGCTTTCCTCTGTGTCCTGACTGCCATGCCTCCTTCTGTCTACTCTTGACTCAGTTTGGGTGGGCTGTGTGTGCTCACAGACTCACCCATTTCTTCTAGGCCCTCTAGTTATTTTACCCTGTGATTTGTCATAATGAATTCTAACGATGCTTTGTGTTCCTGTTCTGTCTGTTGCAGTATCTTTTTCATCTTTGGTTTTGCTTGAGATCTCTTTCTTTCTCCCTACTCCCCATCTGACTAGAAGTTTGTCAATCTTGTTTTTCCTGTCACTCATCTTTTCCTTTAGTTTTAATTTTATTTCTTCTTGTTTCTTTTTTTCTACTAATTTTTGGTCTGTTTGTTGTTGCTTTTTGAGTTCTTGCGGTACACTGCTGAATGCTGCTCTGAGGCTGTTTGATCATCTGATATATGGGGTAGGACTCTACATCTCTCCCTATGAACTGCGTTTGTTGTATCACACAGATTTTTGTGACGTTGTTTTCACTTACTACCAGAAAAACTTTTTCCTTTAATTTCTCCAGTTACCCATTGGTTTATGTTGCTCATTGTATGTTATTTTTTATGCTTTTCATTCTTGTTGTCGCTGTTGAATTGTAGTTTTATCCCTTTGTGATCCGAGAAAATGTGTGATATTACTCAGTTTTTAAAAATTACCAAGACTTGATGTAGGGCATAACTACTGTGTCAGCTACCTAGAGAATGTTCCGTGTGCTGATGAGGAGAACATGTTCTATTTGTTCCGATGAAATGCAAATGTCCATAAGGCCCGTTTGCTCTGTATGAAATCCTCAGCTGTACCTAGAAAGCAGACTAGTTGTAACTGTGTGTTGACTGATATTATTACTCTAATCATGCTAACAGATGCTTTTCACAATGGAGAGGATGCTTTTATATCTGCTCACTTGACCGTATGACCGTGGATTAGCTGTGTAGCAATTGACTGGTGAACATAACACTAACGTGTTTTCCCCATGCGGTACAGTCATTGAGATGCTGGTTTTTCAAACCACAGTACATGTCTGATACAGATCAAGATTTTAGGGTTTTTTAGTTTTCTACCAAGTCTTAAAATTGAATCTTGTGTTACTAACTGAATATGTCTACATTAAATGAAGGGTTTATATGGGAAGTAGATGTGATATCCTCTCTGACACACCCATGGAGTTCAGTGGATAGAGGGACCTGAAGGTGGAAAGCTATGTGGACAAAGTCTTAGCAGCTAGAATGTCAGTGTATCAGAGCACATGTTTTAAATTCTAAATACCTGAACTAGAATGTGGCAGTATTAATGTAAACCTGAAAAATGCAAATACTGCCTTATATTTGTGGTAATTAATGTTAGCAAGGAACACCTTACTTCAGGATTTGGGAGTGGGACACCTTCAGAGAGTTTGAGGCAGGGGTCTGCTACTCTGCCGTACATTTCAAAGAGTTGGTTTTCCTTCCTAAGGTCCATCGTACCCTCCTTCCTTTTTTCTTCTCTTCTCCCCCTTCCTCCTCCCTTGCCTTTCTCTTTCCAAGTTCAGAGGAGGCAAGACAGAGCCTGGCATTCCATGGGATTTGCAAATGAATGTGATCATTGTGTTATCTGTCACTAGGTGGAGCTCACGAGCCCAATATGGCTGTAATCCCTGTTCATCTCTGGAAAGGGGATTAATATTTGAAGAGAACTGGCAACTGGTTTTGAGTAACAGGATTATTGACTGTGCCTTTAAAAAGACTGTTGAGAAACTGCAAACTTTTTTTTTTCCCACAATCTTGCCCATGTTTTGTTTTTGTTGTAAAAACCCTTTGAAAGCATAGTGTAGTATTAGTTCTAAGTCTTTATAGTGCAGAGAGTATTCTAAGTTTATTACTGTGTCATTCGTGTAACTAAGGTGGAGTCTTCTGTCCCATGGCTTTGAAATTTAGCAGCTCTTCTTTCAGCCCATTCCAGGAAGAGCAGGGCCACTTTACTGTTGTCACCTGCCGTTTTCAGTGTCACACTTGTGCTTACCTTTATTTCCAACTCTGTGGTGTGAGGTAACTAGAGGCCAGGATGGGATTTTCTTTCTCGCGGTCATCAGAGGTAAGAAGCTGGAAACTAGTAAGAGGTGATAATGCGGGGACGGCTCCACTCCAGACTGCCTTGCTCTGAGCTTTTGATGGGCAGGTGATAGGTAGGCAGTGGGAGGGCAGAGGGATGCTTCCAAACCTTAACGAAAATCCACTTAACTCATAGTCTGTGATCCAGACGTGTGTGGACAAGATCTGATCCAACGTTTCTGTCTTTCTACCACAGCACGTGCCCTTATAGTCGGCCACCTTTTGGCTATGGGAATTTTCCAAGTTCAATGCCAGAATGTCTTGGTTACTATGAAGACAGGTACCAAAAGCATGAGGCTATATTTTCAGCTTTGAATAGAGACTATCCTTTCAGAGACTACCCAGATGAGCACACACACAGTGAAGACTCTCGGGGCTGTGAGAGCGTGGACGGGCCCCCGTACTACCACAACCACGGGCACAGTGGAGAAGAATACTTGAACCCCATGCCTCCACTGGACATTGGAGCCCTGGAGAATGTCTTCACAGCCCCAGCGTCAGCTCCCTCTGGCGTCCAGCAAGTCAACGTCACTGACAGCGACGAGGAGGAAGAAGAAAAAGTGCTCAGGAATTTATAATTTAAAACAAATATGCACAGAAAATAAACATTTCTTAAAATATATTCTGGGTCAGTTGGTGTGAGAAAAAAGCCTAGAATACTTTGCTGAGAGTTCTCAGCCGTGATCTGAGGAGTTGGAACCAAATGCCATTGTCTCTTCCTAAGTTCTCATTAGTGACCCTGGACTCCCGATGCCTCAGCATAGGGACGGTAGAATCTAAAGTAGTTCTTTCATGGCTGAAATTCGCACCCACATGTGATAGCATTACTTTGTCTTGGGACATTTGAAATACAGAAAGCCCCGGTGCGTGTGAGGACACACGTGAGTATATTATATCTGGCGTGGCAAGTGAGATTAGCGTTTTATCTCAGGGCACATTTATTTTATTTTTTGGAGAAATTTTACTGTTTATATATTTATGGATGTTGTCAGTTTTTATGTAACATTTTGAAAATATTTTGATAACTTGTAGATGTGAACCAGAGCTCAGTTGCTAAATTTAATTTACACTAATAACCAATTGTAGTTGAAAATGTATCTTAATGACACCTGGGCAGTTCCTTCAGATATAGTCATTTCTGTTACTGAACATTTTATCACCATTTTAACTATCTTTCCTATTTGGTATGCATTGTTGTATTGTTGTTGTAACTAAATAAACAGATGAAAACACTCTTGTTAAATGTTTTCTGTTGAGAGGAGGGCGAGGAGCACTGAGTGCTGGTCAGCTGTGGTTAGCTTTGTGCTCTGCGCAGGCATTTCTGCTTAGCAACAGACTCCTGTTGTCTGTGTATTAATTATGTATCATTGTGGCAACAAAATACCTGAGAAAAGCACCTTACGGAAGGAAAGGTTTATTTTGCCTCGTGGTGTGATAGTCGGGTTCATGGGGAGCAGGGCAACAGGACCGTGAGGGGCTGGTCACATTCCGTCTGTGCGCGGGGAGCTCAGACGAATGCTGGTGCTGAGTCGAAGACCCCGTCCCATGGGGCGATGCCATCCACATTTAGAGTGCATTGTCCCTTGTCAGTTCACCTGATCTAGAAACTTCCTCAGACATGCCAAGAAATTTGTCTCATAGGTGATTCTACATCCTGTTAGTTTAACAATAAATGTAAACTATCACTGTTTGCATGAGATTTGAAGTTGTGCCACCAATGATGTGTATGTATTCTAATGCTGTTTTGAAAGTTGACATATGATTTAAACACTCACCCAAGGGGATATTGTGTTCATCTGACTTGATGACCATGGAATTTACTTACAGTCATGCAAACTTAACTCACAATGGGCAACAAAAACTCCATTGTGATGTCACAGCCTCCCCGGCATTCTTTTGTGAATGAGAGATGGAGTAGGAACCACCAGAGTCGAGACCAGTTTAAAAGGTGTCTGCCTACAAGGAAGAAAATGAATTGTTGGGAAACTGCACTTTGATAATTTTTATTTTCATGGTTGATATTCTTTTTGTGTGTGTGTGTGCCACCCTGCATGCGGGTATGGAGACCAGAGGATGGCATGGGTGCCTTCTTTAATCATGCTCTCACTGAGCCCGAGCACACTGTTTTACCAGATCCACCTGTTTCCACCTCACCCAGTTCTGGCTTACAGATGTGCACCGCTGTGCCAAGCTTTTACATGGATGCTGAGAATCTGAACTCAGGTCCTGAGTTTATCTCCCGAGCCCCCAAGTTTGATACTCTTTAAGTGCTCAGCACAGATAATGTTGATATAAAGAACAAATCCTGAATTTCCTAGATGATTAAATATTATGACATTTTTTATGTGAACTAAAGGAACGTTATTTACATATTTAATATCTGCTAAGGCAGTTAATGTTTAGGAGAAATGTATGCAACAATTTGATTGCTTTTATCCCATCTTATTTAAGAGGCCTTCGTCATAGACTTACCCTACAGACAGAGTGGTTGAGGAAATGACTGTAAAACAGCAGAACAGTGAAGGTCACACCTAACCATTTCCTAATTAACCTGTCTTCAGGGTAGCCTTTCACCTCTGACTTCTTCCACAGCTTTTTTTAAAAAAGAATTAGTTAGTGTGTATATGTTTGTGTGTGTGCCATGCCGGTGGACTCCAGAAGAGGGTGTAGGCTTCCATGGAGCTGAAGTTAGAAGAGACTATGACCCATCCAACATGGGGTCTGGGAATTGAACTTGGGTCCTCTGGTAGAGCAGAAATTGCTCTTGGTCACTGAGCCATCGCCCCACCCCTTCTAGAGTTGTTCAGTAGCTAGGGCTAGGTACTCTCTTAATCACCTTTCATGCTGACGTCAGAAGGCAGGAGTTCAGGTCGTTTATAGATCCACAGTGTAAGTTGGACTAGAAACCTGCTTATTTCTTACTTAGGGAAGACCAACCACAGATAATCCCGCATGCCTACAAGGTTCCCATTATCAGCTTTTAAACCACTGACTGGAGATCTAAGACTGGACAAACCTCCCCCAAGGGCATCTGCTCCTCATCAGAGTGGAAAATCTCAATGCTCCAAGCCACAAGTAGTTTCTAACAGTCCCCTTGTCTTGTTTGCTCCTATCTTAAGTTGGACTTCGCGGAATTTATTAGACAAGTTGTTTCCTTTTCATAGTGTTTTGTAACGTCAGTATGTTTCAGATGTCACCCAGGCTCCGTACTCTTGACGTAACTGCTCCAAGCGTTTACCAGTTAAAAGCCAGTTTCACTGCAAAGTGTTGGGAAAAGGTATCTTTGTGAGAAGCCGACTTAGAGGAGAGAGCAAGGTTTCTCTGGATTAAGTCCCAAGCGGTTCAGATGTTCTCTGTGAATCTGGTCAAACAACGGTGGGAGCTGGTGCTGTGGCTCCCTTGGAAGTGAGCAATGTCCTTTATCGTCAGAATGTCACAAGATTCTAATATCTCAGGGTGCACCTACCCTGCTTGAGACCCCTTTTTGGTCTTTACCCCCCGACACCACCCAGGGCACCCTGTGGGAAATGCTGACATGACAGCTGGTGGCCTTGGTTTGTGAACTTCACACGTGGTTTTCCACACTGGTTACCTTAAGTGCTCTACTACACAAAAGCAGTTTCTGAATAAACGGCTCTTCTTAATTGTGTCTAGCAGTCTTAAAAGGCTAAAGAATTGAAACTTGTAATTGTTGTAACTCACTGCCAGCTATTAAACTTTTTTTAATGCGTGGTGACAGTGTATCCAAGAATCCCTGGAAGCAAATGTGCGGATAGACACAACATGCTCTTCCTGTCAAGCGGCTGTCAGGAGAGCACTGCTGGGGCTAAGAGTCCGAGCTACATTTTTCATGTTTAAGAAAAATATGCTAGGGTAAGTTCACTGTACAGAGTGAAGCGTGTCTTAGGGACATTTTCATGCACTTGGGCCATATTCATGCTCCACTGTCCTCTCCCCCATCTCCAGTCTCTTCCCTGAAAGTCTCTCTTCTTTGATGCAGTCTCTCTCTCTCTCTCTCTCTCTCTCTCTCTCTCTCTCTCTCTCTCTCACTCTCTCTCTCCTCTCTCTGAATCTAGGTTCCACACACGGTTGCAAATGTGACGTTCATCTTTGAATCTGGCTTATTTTGCGTAATACCATGTTTTCCCATTCATCCACCTTTCTGCGGATGATATACTTTCGTTCTTCTTTACATCTGAATAAAAACTTTATTGTAGGGCTACTGAACAGCTCTGCGGGTCTGATCCCTTGCCTCAGAGCCTGCAGATCAGAGTTCCAGCCCCAGGACCCTCGTGGGAGCGGACACCTGGACAGAATCTGTTCCGCACTTCTTGTGACTCTGCTCTGAACCCTGACCCTGTCTCTAGACACCTCTGAGAGCACAAATGCCCCCAGGTGCCTGTTAAAAGTGCTACTGTTCCTTATGGAGAGGATTCTCTGTCCAGCTGAGCATGGCAATCTGCATTGTTTGGATAAGCAGTTCTTACTTGTGCCTGCCACTGACACTGCGTCAAGATTGTTCCTAAAACCACCTAGACACATCAAAGGTCACCTTCAGAAGAGAGAGAAGGCATCGGTCCATCCTATGATCGTTGTCATTTTGTAACACTTTCCTAGTTTCTTTGACGAAATCGCCAGGTGATCTCTCACTCTAACAAACCAAAACGAGAACTGAGAATTTTCTCTGTGCGGGGGTGTTAAGCTGGAATTGGGTGGAAGTTCCTGTGGACATGGGACCTGAGGGGCTGGGGCACATAGAGTGGCCCCAGGTGCAGTCTGTGTCACAGCAAGAAGGGCGGATCTTGTGGATGACCACCCCAGTTCCTCGTGAGCAGTGCGTTGTCCTTGTCCTGCCTAATCCCAGCTCATTCCTCTGGTCTCAGTTTACACATACCCCAGCTGTCACCAGTGACAAGAACCCTTTCCGTTTCTGGTAACAGAACCCTAAAATTTGATTGTATATGGCCACTCTGAGAAACACTTTGTTTCATCTCGTGAAGCAGGGTGTGGTCAAGTACCCAAGGCCTGGACTCCTAAGACAACAAGGGATGTTCCCAAAAATGTCGTTAAAGGGAGATGGCATTGCCATTCTTTGCTCCTGTGGCCTTTCTGCTAACAGTAATACTGTAGTGATGGGTGGAATCTCAGCAACCGTCTTGGATTGTGTAGGTGTCGTTCTGAAGATGGTAAAAAGACAAGGCTAGCGCCATACCTGGGCAGGATTGTTAACACTGTATGAAAGCAAAAGAAACATCAGCCACACCAATCCACAACCATTTGGTTTTCTCTGTCACATGAAGCTGAACCAGATTCTCCCTAATGTATGTAGGCTTTTGTCCTTCAGAAAGCGTGCAAAAGCCCTCACAGGCTGAGCCAGGTTACGTTCCCATGAAGCCAAGGTGTGCATCTCCCGCTAGCATCTAAGTGCCTTTGTGATCATTCAGGACCAATGCATTGTACAGACTAGAAAGACACATGTGTGGATGGGCAGACATCATGATGGCCTTTGCTTCCCTTCCCTGAGAGGCTCCACTTTACATCTTGGTCCTTGACCTTGGACCAGTTAAGCATTTCAAGGATTTTTTCATTGTAACGTTTTCTATGTTTTTAATTATTACTCGTTTTACATGTATCTATCTGTCTGTCTATCTATCTATCTATCTATCTATCTATCTATCTATCTATCTATCTATCTATCGTGTATGTGTGTGTAGGCATGCAGGTGCCTCAGTGCGCATGAGGAGGTCAGAGGAGAGCTCATGGGAATTGGTTCTGTCTTTCCATCATGGGGGTTCTAGGACCGAACTCAGACTCTGCAGTAGGTACCCTTACCCACTCAGCCATCTCTCTGGCCCTAGGGTTTCTCTTCCTTGCAAGTAATGCCTTCTGGAGATGTGTGACCCTCAACAATGACATATTTCACTTCTCTACATCGAAGTATTCTCTGTATGAGACTTGTACCTCCCCATGGGATTGTTGGGGGTGGCGTTACTGACTGCTTGGTGTTGGGTAACTCAAAAAGACTGCTGGGTTATTAGTACTTTGTGTCCCTCTTGGTTCATTGACAATAACTGTAATCCATGAACGTGGAAGATGCTCTCTACCTTTTCCTGTCTTCTTCAGTCTCTTACACCAGTTTTCACAAGTTCCCCTTGCTTCTAGGTATTTGTATGGCTATTGTAAACAGGTGTCTTTCTTCATTTCCTTATCAACAGATTTATTATTGTTGTATAGAAAGGCTACATGGAGGTCTATGATCTGTGCAAGATCTGAGAACTTTCTGCTGTCACTTCATTGAGTCTTCCTTTACTCTTAATTTTCTTCAGATATTATGGCTTTATTTGTATCTCGGGGCTCTTGGTATTCATTCGTTTATTTTTTCCTTTTCTTTTCTTTTTTTTTTTTTTTTTTGAGACAGGGTTTCTCTTTGTATCCCCGGCTGTCTTGGAGCTCTGTAGACCAGGCTGGCCTCCAACTCAGAGATCTGCCTGCCTCTGCCGTCTGGTTGTTGGGATTAAAGGTGTGGGCCACTATGCCCGGCTCACTTTTTCCTTTCATTGGATTATTTCAGATCAATGTTCAAGTTTAGTTTCATTTTTGTGTGGTTTTGTTTTCTTCTGCTTAATGTAGCCTGTGAAAGCATTGAGCTGTACTTATTTGGGACACTGAGTCCTCATGGCAGGTGTAACACTTAGCTATCCCACCCATCCCCCCTTGACACCCAGTCTTGGGCAGGATCATCCCTTGCAACAAAGAGGCCGTGCTCAAGCAGACCCTGAAGTAGATAAGGATGTTGAATGTAAATAAAGACAATAAAAGACATGACTTATTAAAACCCTAAATCCTGGCATCCAGAAAGGAACCCCAGAATCAGCCCTTCTAACAGTCCTGCTTTGTTTAGCTTATCAAACCTGGACAGAGCAAGTGTCCTAGAATTCACCCAACTCCACTACAAACAAGTCTGAACAAGTCCAGCACTGTCAGTTGGTCATCTGGGCATTTTGACAGTTCAGTCCTGGCCACCAACCAAATGTAAATCGAGACCTCCAAGACATCATGCATTAGCCACTCGTGAGGTCAGTGTCCTGTCTTACAAAAGCACAAAGGGCCATTTAAGTGGGAAAGTCCCCCCTTGAAGCCTGCTGAAACACACAACCCATGTTTGGATCATCTTTCTGAGCAGGGTCTTGGTTTGGAAGTCACAGCTGTTGCCCAGACCCCTGAATGCAGACAGCCTGCTATTCTTTGCAGAAGCTGTGACAGATTAGAATAGTTAATTTGAGATGCGGTCAAGCCCTCCAGTCTGTCCCTTCCTCCAAATAGTCTCGAGAGCCCATTGCTGACTTTTATCAAAGAATCCATGTCTGCTTGCCAGTGAGTAAGATTGCTTATTGAATTTAATATATGACTTTGGGAATGGTGTCAGCCCTTTGTAGACCTGGGACCCTTGACTCAATGTCCTGCTGGAAATCCCAATAGTCTGTTTTGGTGGTGGGGATAGGGAGTCAATACTTAGAAGCACACACGTCTCTTAACCAAACCCCTGAAGGGTGGCTTTTAGAGAATTCCATGAAACTTGAGATACGAATTGAGGACAAAGCCGAGATCAGGTTTATGCCTCCTACAGCTGTAGCTTCCAATTGTTTCAGGTTGAAGAAGCTGAATTAACAACTGCAGGCTTATTTCTTGGTCTTGGCATTTGAGGCAATGGGTATAAATACAACCGAGACGTAGTGCTTTGGTGATTTTTCTCTTTCAGAAAAAAAAAAAAAGAATTAGATTGATCTTGATTTTATGTGTTTGAGTATTTTGCCCGCATGTGTGTCTGAGTACCTTATGCATGCCTGGTGCCTGCAGAAGTCTGAGGAAGGCATCAGATCCATGGGAACTGGAATTACAGATGGTTGTGGGCCGTCATGTGAGGGCTAGGTACCGAATCTGGATCCTCTGCAAGATCAGCGAGGGCTGTTAACAACTGAGTCATCTTCAGCCCTCCATCTGTAGATTTTAAATTATGTCTTGAAATCTGTGGTATATGGTAGAAACTGTGTAATCTACTGCAACTTGGCCAAAACTCTGAAGTTAGGCATCTCTGACGCCAATGACTTTCCAAGTTGAGGCGAATGCTTTTGCCTAAAGATGCCCAGACTCACAAGGCTGTAAGGGAACTTACAGTTTTCTATTCTACGTATAGGAACTGCATGGCTCTCCATTGCTTCTCGGTCTTAGATCCATGGCAGACATGGCTAGTCAGGACCAGTTCTCACCTCCCATCAGGCATCCTTTCTCTCTGCAGAGGTGGGCCTGAGAGTTCCTGGAAAGTTGAGCTGCTCTCAGGGTGACAGTAATGTGTTCTCTCTGACCTAACCTAATATGCATCTATCGGTGGAAAATTCAGAGTCCGAGGTGGGAAGAACTCGGTCTGTGTCATCTGCTCAATGAGTGTATTAGGTGTGGTGGGGAAAGCTAAACAAAAAGTAACGTTCTTAGACAGATCACACGAAGCCGGGCAGTGGTGGCACATGCCTTTAATCCAAGCACTCTGGTGGCAGAACCAATGATTTTGAGGCCAGCCTAGTCTACAGAGTGAGTTCCAGGACAGCCAGGGCTACATGGTGAAACCCTGACTCAAAAACAGAAAGAAGAAAAGAAATGTCAATCAAAAACAAAGACACTGTGCATTCATCCCACCTTCGCTTTTTTTTTGCCTTGTTTTTCATATAAAAGGAATAGTCTTTATATAAAGAAAAATAAGTGAAACAAAAAGGTCTTCTCAGAAGTTACACATAAAATCATTGGTAAGCCAAAGTCTATAGACATTTTCTATATGTGTGTAAATAAATATCTCAGTGCCTTTGATTTTGTATGGGGAAAATTCAGGCTTCCTTCCTAGAGTTTCTGGTTACAAAAAATCCTTAATAAAAACAATACTTCAGGCCATAGCCTCAGAATGAACCCACATTGTAGCTATAGTTTTGTGGAAACACGCATTAGCTGTAATATCTGTGTTATATGTAACTTACACTGTTAGACATTTAGACTCTTTCCAGTTTTTTTTTTCTACTCTGAATAAAAACATCCAGGCTAAATATTCCATCATGGGCTTGTTTTCTTAAGAAATTTTCAAGAGGGAATCTAGGTCAGAAGGAAAAGACATTTGAAAACCCTTGAGGGGCCGTATGTGGACGACTGCATGCTTAGTATGCTCAAAGCTGTAAGTTCAATTCACAGCGTGCGCGTGTACACACATACACACACACACACGATTTTTTTTAAAAAAATCTTTTATCTATATAAGCAGAAATATGTATATCTATATCTGATATCTTTTTAAATGAATTTCTCCCCAACCAAGCTCAAAGCAAGGGATCACTTTTGTTGCAGGAAAGCGAAAAGGTTTTTAAATTTTTCTTCATTTTGTTTTTAATTGCGTGGATGTGTTCCTATCTGTGTAGAATGTGCACATGAATGCGGGTGTCCTTAAAGGACAGAAGAGGGTATCAGATCGCCTGGCGCTGGAGTTACACGGGTGGTTGCGAGCCGCCTGCCATGGCCTCTGGGAACAAATCTTGGGTCTTCTGCAAGAGCAGGACACACTTTTAGCCCCTGAGCCATTGCTCCAGTTCCCAAAGGGCATGCTTTCACACAGACCATCACTGTCGCTGTCCTCTTATCCCCTGTCTGCATGCTGCCTGGATCAAACAGCATGGAGTTCTCCAAGGCAAAAATGCGTTTCTCCTACTTCCTGTATACTGGACACACAGTAACAATGATGAGTTAGCCGCTGCTGAAAATTTGCTAAGGGGCAACACCAGGCATTAGCTCTCAGGACCCACAATTGTCCACCCTGTACAGGAAGCTCAGAGAAGTGGAGGGACTTCCTACTAGAGTCACATGAGGCTGGGACGCAGGTGAGTGTGACAAGAGCTTGATGCTCACTAACTCCTCTGGCAATGCTGTCTCTGTATGGTCAGTCCAGATAAATATCAGCCCGTAGGTTCACTCATTGAGCCTTTTCCTTCGATAGAACATACAGAGGTGTCTCAGGAAGAGACGTCTGTAAAAGTGGATTCAATCTAAGCTCTTCCAGTTGGTCCCTGACTCAAATAGTCTCCAAAGAATCTTAGCAATGTTAAGAGGGGGTGGAGGGGGGCGCTGAGGGTCTGCCCTGAGGTAACATTTTTATGGAGGATTTCTGTAGACTGGGAACTCTCAGAGGGAAGCTTGAATTATCCCTTGTAAAAATACAGCCATCTAAGATTGTCATTGGCATTTCCTTTTTATAGAGTTTGGTGCTAAGAATAGCTCCGGACTTCTCAACCAACCTTCCATTTTTTTTTTTTTTTTTTAAAGAACAGTACTTATGAGAATGGCTGAAGCCTGGGATGGTTATTCTAAGCTGTGACTTGCCTGAAGGAGGGTGTGAGAGGCTCAGGCCTGATACCCCCTACACCCCGCCATAGTCATTAGACTGAGAGAAGGGATTTGGAAGGGAGGAAGGGAGGGGACGTGAGAAGGAGGGAGAGGCTGTGAGGTTAGTTGAGCTCGGAATCAAATCAGATCGTCCGCCTTAGGTCCGGACCATTCTCTCCATCCTGCCTCCTCCTTTAGACACCCAATCCAGCACTCTAACAGAACTCATGTATTGCCAGACTTTAAGAGATCAAACTTGGCACTGTGTTGTGGTTTTACTAATGTGTTCCTAGCCATGTCGTTTCTGTCTTCCATGTTTCTTCCACAGTATGTCTGCCTTCACTTCCTCTTCCTATGGCACCAGTAGATCATATTATCACGTTCCAAGGGTCATCTTTATGCTTATTGAACTTTTTCCCTATTAATTTTCTTATGTTAGGTGACAAAATAATAGATTTCAACATAGCATCTTCTTACTCATGTCACTATACTTTATTCTCATTTATGTCTTCCACCCCCTCAACCCTCCACCCCCAGCTGGTTCTCTTCCTCTTCCAGTTAGTTCTGTGGTGATTTGAAAGAAAATGGTCCCCAAAGGGAGCTGTACTGTTAGGAGGTATGACTTTGATGGAGTAGCTATGGTCCTGTGGGAGGAGGTGTTTCACTGTGGAAGCAGGCTTTGAGGTTCCATATATGCTCAAGATAGAGCCCAGTGTCTCAGTTCACTTCCTGTTGCCTGCAAGGCACAGGACTCTTAGCTCCTTCTCCAGAGCCATGTCTCCCTGTCCCACCATGATGATAATGAACTAAACCTCTGAAAATGTTAGCCAACCCATCAAATGTTTTCCTTGTAAGAGTTGCTGTGGAAATGGTGTCTCTTCACAGCAATAGAAACCCTAAGACAGTTCCCCAGCTTCTGCATTCTTATCAAGTACATTCTGGAAGTATCTCTTTTTATAACCTGTCTCCTTCTCCTCTCTCATAATTCTGTCTAGTTTCCTTACCTACACATGTGTGCACATGTGTGTGTATGTATACAGAGAGAGAGACAGACAGACAACAGACAGACAGACAGAATTTTAAGTCTAGATTTTTACATATCAAACAAAATATGTGTTTTCTGAGTCTGGCTTATTTTATCTAATAGTGATTTCCAATTCCATCCATTTTGAAAATGGCCCTCAGAGGCTCATATGTCTGAATACTTGGTCCCCAGTTGGTGAAACTGTTTGGGAAGGATTGGAGGTGTGGCCTTGTTGGAGAAGGAGTGTCATTGGGGTAGGCTTGGAGGGTCAAAAGACTCACATCATTCCCACATTCCCATTGTTCTCTCTCTGCCTGCTTTAGGATCAAGATATAGATGTGAGCACTCAGCTGTTTGTACCACCATGCCTTTGCCCAGCCATCTGGGGCTCTAGCCCTCTGAAAGTGTAAGCCCAATTCAGTGCTTTCTTTTATAAATTGCCTTGGTCATGGTATTTTATCACACCAATAGAAAAGTAAATAAGAAAATTACCTATACAGTAAACACACACACACACACACACAGAGAGAGAGAATTTTAAGTCTAGATTTCACATATAAGAGGATATAATAAATATTTGCCTTCAGAGGCTGGATTATTTCATTTAACATGATTTCAAGCCCCATCCACTTTCCACTTAATGTCATGATTTCCTTTTTCTGTACTGCATATAATTCTATCATGTCTAGGTACCATATTTTCTTATCGCTTCATCTGCTGATGGACTCTAGGCTGATTTCCAGGCTTGTTTTCTGAGGTATAACTGACATGTATTTGCCTGTTTAACATGTGCCCGTTTTAAATACACATGCAACCTTAAAAAAAAATAAGACAACTTGAGAAGTTTTAACAATGTGCCTCTGTAACTACCACAAGAACGAAGATTTAAAATATTTCCAAGAAAATCCCTACCCTCTCAAGGCAGCCCCCTTCCTCGCCACACTCCCAGGAAATCTGGATCTTACTCTGTCAGTCCAGCTGGGTGTGCCTTTCCCAAAGCTCACAGATGGTCACACGGTATCTGATGCCTCATTTCTAGCCTTCTTTCACTTGGTATGAAGGAAGACATCACCAGTGATGGAAATATGGACAACTGCTTCTTACTGCCTAACACTATGTGATGATGTCCTGCTCTACCATCCAGTCCAGTCATTGAGTTACAGCGAACTTCATTTTACTGCTGCAAATATAGCTGTTATGCACATCTAGTAATAAATTGGAGTGGAGGGATATGCATTCATATCTTTTGGGCAGATGTCTAGGCACCAACTTGCTGTGATAACAAACTGCCAGACTTCTTTCTGGTGTGTATCCCTCCCAGGGCTACAGAACAGCTTCTCATGGGAATCTGATAGTGTTTCCCTGGTAACGACTGTTGCTGAACTCCTTTTCTTGTGGTGTTCACATCTTTTGACTGTTTTCTGAGCTGCCTTCTTTTCTCCCAATTCTAATTGCCCCGTTACATGTGTTTGGGGTAAGACTATGAATTTCCTATTTTTCTCTTTTCAAGACAGGCTTTCTCTGTTGCTTTGGAGCCTGTCCTAGAAACTAACTCTTGTAGACCAGGCTGCAACTCACAGAGATTCGCCTGTCTCTGCCTTCCAAGTGCTGGGATTGAATGCATGTGCCACCACTGCCCAGTTAAGACTATGCATTTTCATAGCAAGTATTTCATTCAACTATGATTCACTTTTGTGTTTAATAACATCTATTAAAGAAATTCTTTTTATTTTGATGAAGTATAGCATCAGTTTTCTCTCTGACAGTTTGTGTTTCTCTATCTATGTATGAAGGCTTTGCTTACCTCAGGTCATGAATTTCTCTTGTGATGTCTCAGAAACTAAAAGTAAAATGTTGCAGTGTTGCAGATCCAGCTGAGGGCCTCATGGCTACAAGGCAAGTGCCTGACCACAGAGCCATGTCTTCAACCTTCAAGATTTCTTTTAGAGGGGGCTGGAGAGATGGCTTAGCGGTTAAGAGCATTGCCTGCTCTTCCAAAGGTCCTGAGTTCAATTCCCAGCAACCACATGGTGGCTCACAACCATCTGTAATGAGATCTGTGACCTCTTCTGGCCTTCAGGCATAAACACACACAGACAGAATATTGTATACATAATAAATAAATAAATATTTAAAAAATATTTCTTCTAGAGTCATAGGTTTTCTGACATGTGGAAATAGGTTTCTCTGCTGATGTAGCAAACCAGATTGAGCTAAATAAAAAAAAAGCAAAAGAACAGGTTTATTTGAGCAAAGCAACTCCTGGCTGAGTCTTCCAGCTCCTCAGACTCAGGGATCAGGGCTAGAGAGGTCATGCACCCAAACTAAAACAGGGAGCTTATATACCCTGTAGGTGAGGGGTGATTATGTGTCCTTCATAAGCTGGGTTTGCGCCCAAGTATGGTCAAAATCTGACCACTCTAGGTGGGGTCTTGGGCTGGTGACAACTTCAGAGACGGAGCTACTGCAGTCACCAAGAATGCAGAACTGGGTTTTTTGGTGGCTTTCCTTTGTTGGGGGTTCTCTGAGAGGATGGGTTTGGAGAGAGAGGAATGGGACTTTCTGGATCAAGCAGGAGTGAGTTGGAGGTTCTGGTTGAACACGATGGCTCATAGTTTTAGCTTTTATATTGTTGAATTAGGAGCGGCAGGGCTGCGTCCCCGGCACCCGGCCGCCCACATGGCTAGCTTATACCCAAAATAATTACACGGAAACTGTATTCTTTTAAACACTGCCTGGCCCGGCTAGTTCCAGCCTCTTATTGGTTAGCTCTTACATATTGTTCTAACCCATTTCTAATATTCTGTGTAGCCCATGAGGTGGCTTACCAGGGAGGATCTTAACCTGCGTCTTTCTGGAGTGGGAGAACCATGGCGACTCCTGATTCAGCTTCTTTCTCCCAGCATTCTCTTCTGTTTACTCCACCCACCTATGTTCTAACCAATAAAATGGGCCAAGACAGTTTCTTTATTATAATTAACCAATGTCTTTCCTCCATCATTATATGATGCCTATTATTTATTTAGAGTTAATTCTTACATACAGTGTGAGATTCTGGTCAAGATTCGCTGTTCAGCTGTCAGTTGTCAGCATGGTTTACTGGAGGCCATTCTTTCCCTCTTGGCCTCCCTGGGCATTTCTGTCCCACATCAACTCACCCCTGGGTGTGCATTGACTTCTTACCATTCCTCACTAAACCCATGGCCTTGGACGAGGACTTGCTAGCTGTCAGATTCCTTCTCTTTATCCTTTGGAAGGGACAATAGCACCTTGTTCTAAGGTGCACTCGGCTCCCTTCAAAGGGTGGCTTGCCTCTGTGCTTGACATGGCCGTCCCTCCATAACTGGACCTTTTTCCTTCCAATTTGAATACTAACATCAGTGATATTTACAAAGCAATTTCCCATTTACAAAACACTTCCAGCTCTGTTATTGATATGATCTTACTACATCCTTACACCGAAAGCTGTAAGAGCCCCAAGATCAGACATCCATAGTAGCCACCTTGCTCTTGATCTACTCCCAATAGATATGGGTGGAGCTGGGCATTCCTGAAGGTGGGAGTTGTGCTTTGTTCTTCCTTGCATTTCCTCTCAGTACCCCTGGCCCTCTGGGTGTCCATCTAAGTGCTCAGTGGCAGGATGGCTTCATGTAAGTCAACTATAGGTTTACCTTAATTCCTTTAAACATTAGCCGCGTTTCTACTCTTTCCTTCTCCAACAGAAATCTCCTTGGCCTTGAATGAGTTGTGGTAATCGGCCCACACTGACACCCCTTGCCTGATTTTCTTCTATCGGCCCCATATTTCTCACACTCTCGAAGGCATTATGTCTCCAGTCATCTTCATTGGCATTTCTGAACCAAAGATCTTTTGGCTGCATAAAGCAGACACTCATTCAAACTAACTCACGGGGGAAAAGCAACGTTTATTGAAGAGCTATGGGGTGAGAGATTTCGCACAAGGAAGGGTAGTTGTGCAGCTGAGGCTGGGAGAGCGTGTAATTAGAACCAGGGTCCCCCTCAGAAGGCTCCATATGCTGATGGCATTTGAAATGAAGTCTGGCTGGAAAGGAACATAGCATGAAAAGTCTTCTCCAGGGGATGGAAACCTGGTACTTATGGGAGGATCCAGCTCGCCTTTCCAGCTGTATCGTGCATCTGAATCTGATCTTAAGATTTCTTTATGTTGTGTTAGAACAAAACAGTGACAAGGTCTGTCCGCCTCTCCGTCATCACCGCAGGCTCTTCTGTTGCTGGGAGACCTGGGATGTACCATGCGCAGTGATGGATTTCTTTCCATATTATTTTCTAATCCTGAAAACGCCTTTGAAATTTTATGACTGAGGAATTCAAGGCCCAAAGAGGTGTTTTGTATTTTGACCACAGTAATTACTCAAAAGGCACAAGGGAGAGAGATAGGAATCCAACCCAGGTTTGCCTGGTCCTAATTTTCCTAATGTAAAACCTCTCTAAAACCCAGTGCTAACTCTCCTTGCTAATTGAAAAGGCGTGCATGTGCCCAGGGTTGAAAATTTTCCTACAGATGCTTGCATTAGACTCTAAATGCCATCCTGACATGAAGATCATTACTGATGACTTCATCCATTGTGAGGTTTCTGGCTTTTTGAAGAGGACAGAAAAATCATGTCTCTCCATTATAAGCTCTTCTCTAAATGGGGTCATGAACCTTGAGCCTTTCAAGAACGCTGACCTTGGGAGGACGTCCTTCCTCAGTCTGGGTCCACATCCCAGCTGATCTTCAGATAAATTGTTCTTGTCTTGTTTTCCTTGACTTTGCTTCTGACTTAGAGCTCTTTGGTTACAGAGAAGGCAGAGGAAGGGCCTTGTACTTGATGCTGATCCCTTCCGGACTGAGAAGGTAGTGTTGGCTGAAGTGATTCCTGGGCCCCACCTTTGGCCAGATGCACCGTCAGGATGACCGCAGTGCTGGCTTTTCTTTCTGTGTGTCCTGCTGTTCCTGACATCACTAAAGGAAGCCCTGTCCCCACTGAGGCAAAAGCACTACCTCATCTCATGCATTTGCTCTTTGTTTTGAGTTGGACTTTTCGTCTTGATCCAGCAGAGACAGTCCTCTGATGTCTAGGCTCTGAATCATGGTCCCCACAGGACGCGGACATTACTCAGCCTATAAAGGGATGTGGGGCGATGGAAAGTGGCCCTGGCCCCCAGGAAGTGGCATGACTCACTTAAGTGCCATGCATCAGGCAGCACCAACTGTTCCATTAGGTGACAACTTGACCTCTTCTTCCTCTGCCCCCAGCATCTGCTGCCACTTCTGCTTTGTCATTCTCCCCAACTTACAGGCTCATGAAGATGAGGCAGAATTAGCAGCTAATAGAAACTGCCATCATTTGAATCCGTGCTTGATAGCTCCATCTGTATTTTTTTCTGTAAACACACATTTTATAATCCCAATGGTAGTAATACTTTAGGCCCATTATGGGAAAAGCATTGAGCCATACGCAAAGGCCATGGTGATAGTGAAGTCACATGGCCATGGCTGCCTCATTCACAGGGTTGGTAGTTGAAGTCAATGGAGTGATAGAGGCTTTAAGGAATTCAGAAAAATTCCTTGAGCTGCCTTCCTAGCTCTACTGAGCATCACTATAAAGAAAGGTTGAAACTTGCTGGTTTAGTGGAGGTGATGGTTAGAGCCCCAGTTCCGTTCTCTTTACGGTTCCTAGAGTGTCATGAAATCTAGCATATGAGAGAGCAGATATCACTAGTATTGTGATGATGCTGGCCAAGCACTGTCCTTCTCTGAAGAAGCATTTGGTAGCTAGGTGTCCTTCTTGGATTCCTCATCACTCTCAGAATGAAAACGCATCACTTTTGTAAACAGAGACTGCGTGTTCATTTCCTGGCCTCCCAGACCTGAACAATCACACAGAAACTATATTAATTACAACACTGTTTGGCCAATGACTCAGGCATATTCCTAGCTAGATCTTAGCATTAACCCATTTCTAGTAGTCTGTGTATCGCCATGAGGTCATGGCATTACTCCATTTTCTACATGTCTTGTTTCCTGGCTGGCACCTTTTCCCTTCGGCAGCTATATGGCGTCTCCTGCTGCTGTCTCTCTATATCTCTGTTCAGATTTCCCGCCTGGCTTTACTCACTGAGCACTCAGCTCCACACCACTTCCTCTGTAGCTCTGGGTTATTCTCCCCGGGTAAAACTGCCCCCTACTCCCACTCACTCTACCCCCACCCCGATAAAACTGCAATCTCTTGGTCTCCTGAAATCACTATTCTCATCTCTGTCTCTGACTTTTTCATCCCCTTGCCTCTCAGCTGTTTACCCATGAGTTGCTGAAGTTCCAGGAGTGGGCTCATGATCATAGCCTAGGACTTCCCATTCTATCACAGTTGATTCAGCAACAGCAGATCACTTAGCGAAGACCATGGTGAGCCAGTGGCCCCTCTTCCCTGTTAAGGTGGAGTGAATTGGGTCTCAGGATGGTCCTCAATGTTTCCGATACCTTTAGTTATACAGCTTGTCTTTCATATGCTGTAAAGTGCTTCAAAACCCAGATTTTTCTTTGATTTTATAATAGGAATTTGTGTGTATTTGAAATTATCATGTTCTCTTTTAGTTTGTTGACAAAATACAAAAATAATTTATTCAGAAAAAGCTTTTAGAATGTACCCTTCCACTTTCCAGAAGAATTTTAAACTGTCTTTAGATGATACTCACATGTGATACAGACTATAACTGAATACACAATTCTATAATTTTTTTCACTTAGCCGTAATGTCAAATTTTCCCCATGGTATTAGATATTTTCCGTTTTTTTAATCACCTACTATTCTGTCATATGGATAAATGTCTCATAACCTTCCTCAATCATCAAGACCCTGCTAGGAATGTCAATAATTTCTACTTTTTTTTTTTCAAGACAGGGTTTCTCTGGGTAGCCCTGGCTGTCCTGGGACTCTATAGATCAGGTGCATGCTGGGATTAAAGGAGTATGCCACCACCATTGCCCTGCACTACTTTTTTATTATTATTAAAAATACTGTGACACTGAAAAGAATCATGTTTTCACTAAATGATGCTGAGCCAATGAGAATTCCAGTTGGCAAATACATCAGTGATATGTTGCTGTACAAACTATTAGCATCTGTGTGTCCCTTACCACAATACACAGTTTCTGTAGACAAGAGTTTGGATGTGGCTGATAGCCAGGGCTGCAATCTCATCTGAGGTGAGCTTCAAGATAGGGTCAGCTTTCCAGCTCCTATGGTTACTGAAAGAATTAAATTCCTTGCTGGCTGCCAAAAACTTTGAGTTTTGCCTCTTTGTTGGTCAGGGGCTACCGTCATCTCTGTCATGTGGCCCACCCCCATGGAGGGACCCACTACTGCATCTGACTTCTCCAGACTCAATAAAGAAGCGAGACCCTCTTGCCCTTCAGGGCTAAAGCCATCAGTAACACAGTCACGTACGCTGTGAGGTTGATCTCGATTGTTAACTGGTTGGGACTCAGAACCACCCTGAGTCACAGAGCCAGGGTCCCAGACTGAACTCAGTTAACACGTGAGCACTAGCCTTATCTCTTGTTGCTTCCTGAGGACCAGCTGCCTCATTCATGTCCTTGCTGCTACAGCTGCTTTTGTCAGCAGTCTTTGTCCTCCATTATGGAGCTACCCCTCAAGGTGTGAGTCTAGAGCCAGGCGGTGATGGCCCTGCCTTTAATCCCAGCACTCAGGGGGCAGAGGCGGGCGGATCTCTGTGAGTTCCAGGCCAGCCTGGTCTACAAGAGCTAGTTCCAGGACAGCCAGGGCTGTAACACAGTGGAATTGTATCTCAAAAAAAAAAAAAAAAGGAAAAAGGGTATGTTTTCATTTTTGAGGATTTTTTCCTCTGATTCTGGAGTAGGAAGCAGTTTCCTAAATAAGTTTCAAAATATATGAAAAATTAAAAATGATAAATTCTGTATTGTAGAAACCAGGACTCCACTAGTGCAGCTGGGTGTGTAAACTGGTATAATCAGTCTGGCACGCCACTCAAGTTCATCATGTACTGAATCCAGCATGCCTTGTCCCAGCCATTCCATGTCTAGGTCTACATCCCCCAAATGTCTGTTATATTTGTTAACTACAAGGAGCCTTGCACAGCACTGCTTTCAATATCACTGATCTGGATACTACTCAAATGTTTATAAGCAGGTAAATAGGTTGTGGCATACTCTAATAATGCAATACTATACAAAACAGTCTAGAACATTCAAAACAATATGGTGAACGCTCACGAACACAAAATTAAGCAAAAAGATGTTCCCAGTACCCTCTTCTTTCCAAATGCCCGAAGTTAGACACTGTGACTCCATGTGTATGCAGTAAAAAGAGGCAAAATTTACCTATATTAGAAGACTAATCGTTACCCGTTTCTAGAGGGAGGCCTGTTATGTTTTTATTTTTGTTACGTGATAACACCTGGGAGATATAACACACATATCTACTCACCCATAGGAAGTACAGATACCCCCAAAGCCCAAGTTGGTCAACCAATGAGTTTTGTTGGGATAACTTACAGGAACACAAATGACTTAAAGACAGCCCACCCACCCCATCATGGGTACCAGCTCACAAAAGCTGGAAACCTAAAGCACACTGAAGCCTGCAGGCAGCTCAAAATTTTGGAGTGTCCTTTCCAGGGGGCTCAGTTGGTTTGAATCTCTTCTAGGCAGCTCCATTGCTTTCTGCTTCTTGGGGTTGCTCTGCATCTTCCAGGCAGCTTGGCTTGTCTAGGAGTCTTTGCAGCTTGGTGATCCTTGGAAGTCCATTGTTTACTCTTAGGAGAGAGGGGGCCTAGTAAATCTGATGGATTTCAGGAACTTCCTGAAGCTGTTTTGAGTTGTTTATCGTCTGTTTTAAGGAACTACCCTGCAGGATGGACCACATTTGTATTTACTTATTTATTTGTTTGTTTATTATTTATTTATTTATTATTTGCAGAGTGAAGTTGGATATTTATTTAGTGGGTTATGGAAGGGAGGGGAAGAAAGGGAAGAACAGAGAGGGAGGCAGAGAGAGAGACAGACAGACAGTGAGACACAAGGAGGGAGAGAGACAGAGAGAAACAGAGAGGGGGAGGGGAGAAGTAGAGAGAAGGGAGAGAGAGAGAGAGAAGCTGCCTCTTTGAGAGAGAGACTGAAAGGAAGAGACTTGGGCTGTGAGCAGGAAGAAAGATCTGCCTGCCTCAGCAGACAGGGGAGGGAGTGGGCGTGGCTTGCCTCTTAAAGGGACAGGACAGACCATTACATTCCCATTTCTTTTTTTGTAATAAAAAGGTGGGAGGTTAGGCTCCACAGGTTAAAGGAATTGGGGCGGTGGATTCTCAAGACTGCTTCCTGCTTATTTGTGGGAGTTGGGTGGACCACATTCTAAGAGGAAACCCCTACACAACAAGGAGAGAGATGGGGGTTAGCTCCGGAGTGCAGGTCATGATCTCTTTCCTGATCAGGGTACCCATGCCAATATGACAGGTTGGGAAAGTGAGTGGCCTGGAGCAGCACTGTCTGCGCAGTCTTTGGTACTCGATCAGAAAGTTGAAGAATAGAAGTCATTCCATAATGACTACTATTTTTGCCGCTTTATCTTTGAAGAATCAGCTTTTCTTTCAACAAATTCCTAGAGATAGAATTGCCAGATCCAGGTTTTCAATATTTTATGTCCTTCAATACATCTGCCATCTCACTGGGAACTGGTTGCCGTGAAGACAGGAAGAGCCTGTATCTTGTCCACTCTTGTAATCGTAGCACTTAGTAGCTTGTTGACAGAGAAGGAATCCTTTATATTAGTGACACATGTCAACCACATTGACAGATTCCTATCTCAGATGAGTGTAAGCAAGAAAAGAAAATTTTCGACTTAGGTGTGAACCGACCTCAGTCTTGGCTAGATTTGCAGGATTAAAAAACAGCGTTGGAACTCAGGTTCTCTTCTGATGTGGTGGCAAGAACACCGCTAGCCACCAACTTCAAAACCCAACAGATGAGGCTGGGGCACGGCTCATTGGGTGGGAATGCTTGCTCCACCAGAACCCACAGAAAAGCTGGGTGTGGCTGCAGAAGCACCTATAACCCCAGTGCTGTGTGAGCAGGGGTCGGGGCTGAGACAGGATGCTGTGGGGCTTGTTGACCGCTAACCTAACTCCAGGTTCAGTGAGAAGCTCTGCTTTGAGGGAAGTTGCCTAAAGCACCTATAACCCCAGTGCTGTGTGAGCAGGGGTCGGGGCTGAGACAGGATGCTGTGGGGCTTGTTGACCGCTAACCTAACTCCAGGTTCAGTGAGAAGCTCTGCTTTGAGGGAAGTTGCCTAAAGCACCTATAACCCCAGTGCTGAGTAGGGGTCAGGGCAGGGATGATGGTGTGGGGTTTGTTAGCTGCCAGCCTATCTCCAGGTTCAGTGGGAGACCCTACTTTGAGGGAAGAAGGTGGAAAGTAAACACAACAGGACACTCAACTTTTTCCTTGGCATTCGTATATGTGCACACATGTATGTATAGACCCCATACATTTAACATGCACACACACACATCCACACACAAATATCCACATACAAATACACACAAAAACACTCCCATTCGAGATTGCCAACGTTCCAGGAGAGAAGATGCTCGGTCCAGCTTGGAGTAGCATTCCCACAACCAAGACGAGCACACCAAGTGTAGGATGCCACTCAACATCCAGACCTTGGTTCCTTAACTATCCTGAGCAGAAACCTGGGTGGGGGACAAGGCCACTGGCCCCAATCATGGGAGAAGATGTGGAGAGGTGCAATGCCACTTGGGACTGACTCGTTTCCTAGCCTGCATCCTCAGGTTCTGCTCAGCTAGCTGCGTGGACACAGCCCTCTCACGGGGTGTGCGCAGCCATCAACTAAAAACCAGGCAACTAAACACGGACCAACAATTGAGCTATTTCCCAGCAGAGCCTTTTGAAATCAAGCGCTTCCTTCAACCTTCACTGCCATTTTTAATGGGCGAAAGCACATCGCAGGTAGGCTTTCCCTGTACACACACCTTCGTTCTTTATGTGGGCCTTGAACTGATAAAGTCCGATAAACGGGTAGAGCTCATTTGTAGTTTCCCTTTTCCCCATCATTCTCCTAAACAGGTCCCCTTCAGCGGTTTTGTTTGAAGATCACTTCCTTAACCCGTACCACCCACCCAGCCTTCCCATTTTATCAGCTTCCTCCACTTCAAGCAGATGAAGCAGCATTAGCTGGGCTAAGGAACAAACAGGAGTCTCCACATTGGTATGCAGGACAGGTCAGACTCATCTCACTGGCGGCCTCGGTGAGGGCTGCTTTGCAGATTCATCACTTTGGACTTCCAATTTGGCTTCCGTTTCAGCGTTTGTCCATGACCCTGGGGGAAGTTAATTTCCTCTTTCTGGACCTTGGTAGACATAGTAATAAAATGAAATAATTACCCTGTCTGCAGAAAAGCGTCAGTTTCTGAGTACTTCTTAAATCTGAGCCTGGAATGTGCTCCCACACACACACATACACACACCCTCCGTCGTGGTCTGCTTCTAAGAAGGTCACCTTCAAACACAGATGCTGTGCCTGCAAGACCAGGTCCAGGGGTTGAGTCCTGGAACAAAATGAAAAATGCAGGACTTGTTGTCCGAGGACTTTTAAGAACTGGAGCTAGTGAGATGGTGCACAGGGTGGGGGTGGGATAAGGGCTCCCGATGCTGAGCCCAAGGACCTGCGTTCAATCTTCCTGAGCCCACACGGTGGGATAAAAGAGCCCACTCCTTCAGGTTGTGCCGTCATCTCCATGTACAGGCAGGGGCATGCGCAGGGCTCCCCATGCGTACTCACGCATACATTTTAAAGAACCAGATAGAGGGATGTAAGAAAGGATAAAAATTACCAAGAAATGAAGATGGGTGAATGTGATCAAAATACATTGTACGATTATATGATACTCTCAAAGAATTAATCAAAATATTTGTTGAAAAAACAGAATATGAAGACAATAGAGTATGGACCCAAGTGTCGCTGAGAGTAGGGTCCTGTCCAACTGCCTAGGTCATGCTTCTTGGGTGACCGAATCAGTCATGTAGCATATGGGAAAGGGAATTATCCAGCTGTGCTCACATCTCCCCCCTCCCCCCACTTCAAAGTTTACACCATATCTCCATCGTCTTTTGCAGAGACATAAGCACCAAATGCCCACATAAGCAATGAGTGAGTGGGGTAGGGGTGACAGTGTCTGGCACAATGGTAAGCAAGAGTCACACCTAAAGGAAAAAGCTTAAACCGAGTCAGGCCAGTTATCACTGGAGGAGAACTCAGGCCTACCACTACTGGATCTATTCATTTCTAAGAGAGGCCCAAACCTGGCTTTTAAAAAGAACTCTGATTTCTAACTCTTGGGACTATTAATAAATGATCGGAAAATTGGACATACAGCAAAAGGATGCCCACAGTCCCTCTCGGAGGCATCCAATCAAAGAAAAGGAATTCTCCGAGTGTGGTGTCCACCATCCCTCTCCCCCTCCAAGCAACAGCATCAGCACCACGCGACAATGCATTGTTAGCATCTCTCCCTGGAGGCTGAGGTCTAACACTCTACAGGAGAAAGCCTTCCTGGTGATTCTGATTTAAGCTCATGTTTGAGACCCACAATCTGTTAAACTAACTTCTGCCAGGGAGACATGAGCAAGCAGCATCCACTTCCCCCACATAGGACACTGGTGACAGAACAGAGTAAGATTTCACTGTGGATCAATGAGTATGGTTGAGGGGCAACACTACAGAAGGACAGGTGACCCCCAAACATCTGCAGATCCCCAGATCCCACCTCATCATGGAGAACAACTTTATGGAAGTTATATTAATAAATTCCCATCTCAGTTAACCTCCTACTAGATACATACATACTCTAGCAAGCTCCCAACCAAAGCCACAACTATCAATAACAAACATAAGTCAAGCACCCTTGTATTCCCTGGAGCCAGACAACACTTGGGATAGGAAGGATTGACCGTATTTGGAGACAATGTTGTAGCGCATTTTTTTTTTTTTTGGGTCTGGCCACAGCACAACCATCTCATCTCTAGCTTGGAGTAGAGATGGCCTTGGCCCCACAGCCATGACAATGAACTAAGCAGGATAGTATGGAGGTAGTTACACATAGAAAACAGAGCTATTGGCCCACCTTGTTGAAGCAGAAGATCCTTGCTTGGGATTCCAACCATTTTTCTCTCCTGCCCACCCCCACCCTCTGAACCTCCTTCTTGTTTTACTAAGTTTTCTAAGCTCAATAGTTGGTTGGCATTTGTGTTGGAGGATGCGTTGTGTAACCAGAAGCAGAATGTTGGGTGCTTTGATCCTGTTTTTATTTTATTTATTCATTTTTTTTTGAGACAGAATTTCTCTGTGTAACAGCCCTAGCTGTCCTGGATCTAGCTCTTGTAGAACAGGCTGGCCTCAAATTCACAGAGATCCTCCTGCCTCTGCCTCCCGAGTGCTGGGATCAAAGGTGTGCTCCACCATGCCCAGCTTCCAGTCCTAAGGTTTTTAACCTTGTTTAAGGGTTTTCTGACAACATATTGGTAGACATCATCTTCTTTAGAGAAACTAAAAAGCTTTTGGATTCTGCTAGCTTTTTTGGAGCCCAACCACTAAAGCCCAGTAGTATCTGTCAATCCAGGAGCATTCTCTCTCTCTCTCTCTCTCTCTCTCTCTCTCTCTCTCTCTCTCTCTCTCCTCCCCCCATCTCCCTCTCACACACAATAACCAAGTTGAGACCACCCAGCTTGACAACCACAATGCATTCTGAACAGACTTCAGGATGTGCTTCCTCTCAGTCAATCTGTGGGTCACGGCCCCTTTGGCAAACCTCTACCTCAAAAAATATTTACACTAAAATTCATAACAGCAGCAAAATTACAGTTATGAAGTAGCCACAAAAACAGTTTTATAGTTGAGGTTACCACAGCATGAGGAACTGTGTTAAAGGGTCACAGCATTAGGAAGGCTGAGAACCACTGTTCTATATCAAGAATGCCTCTGAGCCCGGGGTGGGAGTGGGGTGGCCCATGCCTTTTATCCCAGTCCTATGGAGGCAGAGGCAGATGAATCTAAGTTCAAGGCTAGCTTGGTCTACACAGCAAGTTCAAGGACAGCCAGGGCTACACAGAGACATCCTATCTTGGAAAAAAGGAAAAGAAAAAAGATGCCCCTGACTCAACAAGCAGTGCCCTCTGCATGGATCCAGGTACCTTGCTCATGGGGAAACCTTGTCTGTCCTTCCCACCACTGAAATGGACCACGTGACCCTTCTACCCTTCACCCAGTCATCAGCAGTGACTTCTGCAGCCATGCACTTCTCACAGGACGTGAGAAGCTTGCCTTCCTTGTTCACTTCAATGAGTGGCTGGGAAGGAGACAACCACACACCAAAAATGTCCTTTTTTTTTTTTTTTTTTAAGAAAATATTGCATTAGTTAACCTTGGTCCACAGATCACTTAACTAATATATAGGGTTCCACTTGCAATACAGAGACTAACCAACGGAGACGAGCAGAGGTCCTTTAGAGGTGGCCATAGATGTACAAGTTTTCAGCTCTGAGACCTAACGCTCTACCTCAGCCTGTGCAGGGAACCCACTGAGAATTCTGCTTGTTACCTCCTTGGAGTCGCATCATGGCCCTGTGACTTTAGGGAAGTTATTATTCTCTTGGAACGCCGAGTCCCTCCTCACTGCAATGGGACCCTAATGGCCACCCCAGCATCGCTTTTCAGATGGCTCAAATAGGAAACCATAAAGAAATGTCTATGTAAAAGGTTGAAGTCATCTGCAGATTTTTACCAGGGTGGGGGGTGGGGTGGGAAGAGGTGAGGGGTGGGGGAAATGCCTGAGGGAGGGCAACTGCTAGCCGGAGAAGGGAAACAGCTGCCGGAAGCTGGATCCCCAGATCCATTCTCCATCACTGTCGGCTAACAATATTTGACTTCCTGCTTCCAGGCTGGCATGTAGGAGTTTTGGAGTGGTCACCCCAGCCTAATAAGTACCTCTTTTTCTATCCTCATGTGACAGACAGTAGCCCCACAGACAGCCAGGCAGATACAGAGAGTCTTAACGTACTGGAGCAAAAATCTCCTAGAGCAAGGGCTGCGGTTAGAGAACGCGGACCAGTACTGATGAATTCTGAGGCTCTGTGGGATACCTCTACGAGCTGAAAATTCCAGGAGGCCCAGGTCATAGGGAGTCCTACACACCTGTGACTTTTACCTCCTAGGTCTCCACAGTGAATGTCAGAGAAAATCTTGTGCCTCGGGAGGAGAGGAACAGGACCCCATATTTGGTAGTGAGGGATGTCCCCTGGAGAAATGACTTTACCAAGGGCTAACCTGCTAGGGTGCTATCAAAGCCTGTCCTACCTGGAAAGGGGAGACATCAGTTCTTGCTCCCTCTAGCCTTCAATACAAAGGAAGGGAAATACACACCCCGGCCCCCTGCAGCCATCTTGTCCTACCTACAGGTAAGACTGTGCACGGAAGTACTAGTGAAGTTCACAGCCCGAGGGCACAGACATCCACGAGCCGGAGACCTGGGACTACACCGTGCTTCCTTCGCCTGGCAGCCGTGTAGCCCCTGCAATTCCCCTTACTTCACACATCATGGCTGCCTTTCAATAAGGTGCAAGATAAGGCCAGGTGTGTTGGTGCACATATATGATGTTCACATGGGAGGGATGAAGGTCAGGAATCCAATCTCATCCTTGACTGTATGTACATCAGGTTTGAGGCCAGCATGGGCTGTACGAGACCCATCTGAAAAGACAGACAGACAGACAGACAGACAGATGATAGATAGATAGATAGATAGATAGATAGATAGATAGATAGATACATACATACATACATACATACATACACACACACATGCTAAGACAGAAAACATAGTCTAAAGACACCAAAATCAAATTGGATAGGGATTTAGGTTTCTCATATCAGAATTACAAAAGTCTATCACCATGTTAATGGGTTTAAAGGGAAAGTAGAGAATATACAAAAACAGGCTATGTAAATATAGAAATCTAAAGAATCAAGAAGAAATGCTAGAGATAAGAAGACATCCCCTGGGCAGAGCTGGTGAATAGACCGGATCCAGTTGCGAAAAGACCCCGAGCCTCGTAATGTCACACCGGAAAGTCACAGATTGGGCCAGGGCTGTGGCTCAGCTGGTTCAGTGATTACCACGTAAGCCGGGTGGGGCAGCTCACATCTGTAACCCCAGCACTCAGGAAACAGAGCAGGAGGATAAAGTCAAAGTCATCCTCAGATGACTGGGAGCAGGGATGGGCGTGATGGACAGAACTCCAAAGCAGAGTACTGGCGAACTGTGGGGCAGTCATAAAAGGTGTAGCTAAATGAGGAGTGCTGGAAGGAAGGGGGACCTAGGGAAATATTTAAGTCACAGTGATGGAGAATGCCCCAAATATGGCAGACACTAAATTACAGACCCAGGAAGTCCAGAGAAAACCAGGAATGATAAATGAAGAAACAAAAGCTCAGACCACAGGTACCGACTGGCTGCAGGGCTAGCAGCTCTGTGGTAGAGTTCCAGCCTAGCATGCCCAAGACCCTGGGTCTGATCCACCGCACGGAATAAAGGCACGGAAGCTGTCTTCAGTTTAGAGAACATTTCAGTTCAAACTAAAAATTATACCTATGTTTAAAACATTCAAGTTTTGTTATGTCAGGCAAAGAAGTTCCCCCCACTCTGGGTTTCTCTGTGTAGCTCTGACTTTCCTGAGACCAGGCTGGCTTCGAACTCAGAAATTCATCTTTTGGGATTAAAAGCATATGCTACCACACCTGGCAAGAAAAAATTTTTTTTAAAAAGAAGCCAGTTTTGGAAAGTGGTGGAGGGCAGGGGGCAGGGTAGAAAACCACATCACTTTACCTAGAGCAAAAGAAAGAACAGCAGGCAAACTCCTCTTCAGAAACCAGCAAAGTTACATAAGAGTCAAGGGTTCTATTTAAACTGTTGAGAGAAAAACCCCAAGTTCTAAAATTATTCTTCAGAAGAGAAGAGCAAATACTCTGGGGGCTGGCGAGACGGCTCTGTGGCAAGACACCTGTAATCCCAGCAGGCCGCACCAGTACTTCCTCAAAGAAAGATGAAGCAAATTGGTTGCCAGAAGACCAGTTACCTGGGTTTTTAGGGTACAAATCTGGTCCCTGGCAGCTCTAAATGTTAGGTCCCGCCACTTGTCAACAATAGGCCATTTAAAGAGACAAGTAATGGCAAGAAGTGGTGAAAGGAAATTTTTTTAAAAATATATCCACATGGGGAAAAAGGAACAAATAAAGAGGCCCAAGGACTCACAAGTCCACATTGGTGAGATTTAGGTTAAGAGAGGATAAGAGTTTGCATTGCTAAGCAGCCCTTGTCAGGGCTCCCCGCTGGTGAGCCATCACTCTCTCCAGTCTTTCTGTTTGTCTGACAAGCAGTCTATACTGGGTGAAATCTCTTCCTGGGGACCAAGTTCCTCCTCTCGATGGTGCTGGGGTGCAATCTGCATGGGATTCCTGGGGAAATTCCAGTTTCTTGGGGTCCATTGTTTCAATAGTTGACAGCCAATGGGAGAGTAGGAGAGACATTTGTGTCTCTTTGGAACGTCTCCTCCCTTGACAGAAGATGTACAGACCCGCCTTCTAAGAAATGCTTGCAAGTCTCTTCTTTTTCCTCTTCTTCTTATTACTGCTGCTCCTACTACTATTACTACTGAAGGGACTCTAGTCAGCCCAAGCGTGGCAAACGTGGCTCTGGCAGGCTTTGCCCTCCTCCCCCATTCCCTCTTCTTCCTTGCTCAAAACTGTTAGGTTACATTCCTAAAGCTGGCCACCAAGGTCTATTCCCTTATTTGGCCACTTCCTCCTCCTGAGACTGACTGCCAAGGTCCAGTTATTAAAGCATTGAAGTCCAGCAATCAAAAGCCCCCTTGGCTCACCTAATAACATGCCTAGTTAAAATTAAACACCTTGTCCTAAGATGAGACTTCACCTTGTGCCTTCATAAACTGCCATTTTCCTTATGGGTCACATCTGTCTCCTCTCTGTCCAGAGGCAATGCGTTGTCTGCCCCTCCAGGACAAACACCCTCCCCCTCCCTTGTTCCCTTCCCCTTCTCTCTTGTGCTCTATCTCCTGTCTATATCCTCTTATTTCCTGCCCTTTGTCCCCCTGGGGCAAACAAATCTCCTTTGCACTGAGAACTTGGTCTTGGGGGTCCTGTGCCGATACGGTTCCCTTTCAACGACTGCTACTATTACTATGGTCGGAGGGGTCAGATGTACCATAGCACCTATGTGGGGGTCAGGGAACAGCTTTGTCCAGTTACTTCTCTCCATCTGCCTTTATTTGGGTTCCAGGGGGTTGAAGTCAGGTTGTGTGCTTGCATGGCAAACACCTTGTCCTGCTGAGAGCCATCTCACCAGCCCCAGTCCAGATCTTAAAAAAGTTTTTCAGAGAATACGAAAAGTATGCAATTAGGAAACTCATATCTCTATAAAAATAGAGTAGTATCAGAGGGTGAGCAAATGCTGTATAAAATAAAAACTCTGAATGTTCTTATTCTTGTTTTATGTGTATAGGTGTTTGCCTGTATGTATGTATGTTCACTATTTGCATGCAATACTGACAGAGGCCAGAAGAGGGAACCATAATCCCAAAGAACTTCAGTTACAGACAGTTGTGTGCTGCCATTTTGAGTGCTGGGAGCTGAACTTGAGTCCTCTGCAAGAACAGCAAGTGCTCTTAACCACAGAGTCATCTCTCCAGCCCACCACATTTCCATGTACTTAGTTGATATAAACGGTTTGTTCAAAATAGTAATATCCATATATTCAATTATATATGACTTTATTCACACACAAGTGTGTGTGTGTTTGTATGAGTATATATAATAATTATTATTATAAGATACGGTTGATTTTGCTGTGTGATTTTTATTATTTATTTGCAATTTTTAGTAGAGTTTTTAAAATAAATGAAATGAGAGACAGGAAAAATTCATGAATGAGAAGAATTATGAACACTTTATTTTTGAAGATTAATGCTTATTTTTAATTTTATACATATTAAGGTTTGCCTGCATGTATGTAAGTACTTCACTTGTGTACCTGGTACTAAAAGAAGCTAGAATAGGGCATCAGACCCCCTAGAACTAGAGTTACAGGTGCTTGTAATAGATGCAATTATGGCTGCCATGTGGGTGCTGGGAACCAAACTTAGGTCCCTGTAAGAGCAGTCAATGCTCTCAACCATCTTTCCAGCCCAGATATTTTAGTACTATAAGGTCCTCGTAGTACTTGAGAAGCAGCATAGTGCTATTTGAAAATGGACTTATCTTAAATGTAAATGTATTTCCCAAAGCTTACGATAACTATTAAAAAGTAACTTAGTTAATACACTAATAAAAAAGAAACAAACTTTGATTACACAGTAATAAAATGAACAAAACTACAGAATACAAAGAAAGTGGAAAAGATCAAATTAAATAAGGACCACAATTTAAAAGAGATAAACTTTGATTGATCAGATCAATAATTTCTATAAATAGTGTAAGAAGTAAGTCAGGGGAGGAAAATAAAAGGATAAAGATTCAGTTTGATCTCGAAGGGTAAGAGCAGCCTTCATTGGTCTGAGAGGGTGGTGCCCAAATATTAAGGAGACAGCATGGAAGAGAGCTGAGAACACTGCCTGTAACTGAGCGAAAGCAGAGGGGAGGGCGTGGCTTTCCCAGATCCAGGCACTGTTTCTCTGGGTAAACTGCTTTTCAGACTGCTGGGTGGGAGGTAAGTCAGGTGATCTGCTTTGGCAAACCAGGCTGGAGTGTGTGTGTGTGTGTGTGTGTGTGTGTGTGTGTGTGTGTGTGTATTTAGAGGCAGCCGGGAAGGTAACCTCTGAGGAAGTTTGGCAAGGATAGGGCTTATCTGCTGGATGGAAATCTGAGAGAAAGTCCCAGAAATTCAGTTTAGAAGTTAGAACTAAAAAGATCTTGATATAGTTGGGCGGTGGTGGCACATGTCTTTAATCCCAGCACTTAGGAAGCAGAGGCAGGTGGTGAGTTTGAGGCCAGCCTGGTCTACAGAGTGAGTTTCAGAACAGCCAGAGTTACACAGAGAAACTTTGTGTCAGGAAACAAAAGAAGTCCTGATATCTAAAACAAGAGGAACAAAGGAAAGGGCATTAGTGAATGTAAATTGATGTTTATATCAGGATTATCAGCTCCCCATTAATGACACAAAAACTTCTTATTCACTATAAGAGCAATAGCTTAGGCTTATTATTAACTAGCTCTTACAACTTAAATTAACCCATTTTTGTTACTCTACTTTTTGTCTCGTAGTTTTATTACCTTTACTTTGTACTGTCCATGCTGCTTCAGCCTTTCTTCTTCCCAGAGTTCTTTCTCTGCCCTCAAGTCCCGCCTATACCTCCTGCCTATCTATTGGCCGATCAGCTTTTTAATTCACCAATCACAGCAATACACTTTCACAGAGTGTACAGGAATACTCCCGCAACAAGTAGAGATACAAGGATCCTTGGAGATGGGGAACTTGGCACTGTGTGCAATTTCATTGAAGGAATTCTATCAAAGTCCCACAGGACTGTAGGTTCCAACATGCCAAATTTAGACCAGCACTTCTGGTTGTTCAGGGCATACTAGGGACAGATCAGGATTCAACTTGAAGCCCAATTGTTTACATTTTTAAGGAGACAGGCCCAAAAGGCTCTCTTTAGGGATATAGGGCTAGTGACCATGTTGTGGGTTTTAGATGGGTTGAGGCTATTTTCTTACCTTGAAGTGTCCTGTCCCCAAACAAAAACAAATATCAAATGGTATGTGAGAGACTGACCCTTTTCTTGCATTGTTTTTGTATTTACAATCTACCTATTCCCTAATCACTAAAGACACACACACACACACACATTAAAAATCAAGAACAGACACTTCCACCCTCTCTCCACATAGACAAGACCGCACTAACATGTTAGTACACTTCTTTCCAGCCTTTTAAAAAATGTCTTTCTCTTGCATAACTGGGGCTCTGCTTGGGTATAACTTTGTATCTCGCATTTTCTCTCCCTGAACACCAGAGCACAAACCCTCTACATTTTAAGCAGCTGTGTAATAATCCATCATATGGAAATTATGTAATTTACAACACACTCCTCCAGAGCTGGAGCTTCAGGTTGTTTCCGATATTGTTGCTATTATAAATAACCCACTATGAGCATTTTGGCCCATAAATCTGTGAGCAAACTTCAGAGTATGCTGTTCTTAGGATCATTTCCCAGAAATAATTACTAAGTTAGGTGTTACATGGGAAAGCGGTGTTCCTGATCAATAGCATATACTCTCTTTCCTAAGATAGCCATACCCAATTTTCTCAATTTTATTTTTTCTCTGTGTGGGATGTTTCACCTGTATATATGTATGCACATCACTGCCAGAAGCCTAGTGTCCCCGGAGGCCAGAAGAGAGTGCCGAACCCCTTAGAGCTGGAGTTATAGACAACTATGAGCCATCATGTGGGGTGATGGTAACCGAACCCAGGTCCTCTGCAACAACAGTTGGTGTTCTTAACCTCTCGACCAACGTCTCTCCAGCCCCAGAACGGACATTCTTCACAAAGAAATGGCAAGCCCTCCAGGCGCAGAGGTTGCAAGTCGGCTTGTTCCTGTGTCAGTATGGCACGGGAAGTTCTAAAGGACCCCACTTCTGCCTCCAAGCTTGTACATTAATCATTCCACCATCTCTTATGAGCTACTTTTAAATTTAGTTCTTTTTTATGAACTAATATGGTTCAAACCTTTTATTTAAAGAAACAATTGATGTGTGTGCATGGTGGATGTAGTGGTGTTTGTGGTACTATTATCTTGTTTATTTGTTTACGTATTTTCTGGTGTCTGTGTGTCTCTGTGTGTACACATGCCCATGTGTAGACCAGAGGAGGGGTTGACGGTCTTCCTCTATTCCTTTAAGACAGGATTTCTCACTGAACTGTGACTGTGCTAGCTGGCCAGTGAACTTCGGGGGCCTACCTCTCTCCACACCCCTCCCAACCCCAGCGCTGGGGTCACCGGCACGTGCAGCTCTGCCTGCCTTTGTTTTTTTTTCTTTTTAAGATTTATTTTTCTGCCGGGCGGTGGTGGCGCACGCCTTTAATCCCAGCACTCGGGAGGCAGAGGCAGGCGGATCTCTGTGAGTTCGAGACCAGCCTGGTCTACAAGAGCTAGTTCCAGGACAGGCTCCAAAGCCACAGAGAAACCCTGTCTCGAAAAACCTAAAAAAAAAAAAAAAAAAAAAAAAAAAAAAGATTTATTTTTCTTTCTGTATTTGTGTTTGTGTGAGAAAATGGCAAAAATGTGCAGGTGCCTGTGGATGCCAGAAGAGGGCGTCAGATCCCCTGGAACTGGAGCACAGACAGTGACAAGCCCGTAGAACTCAGAAACTGAACTCTGAAGAGCAGCAGGCTCTTAACTAGCAAGTGGTCTCTCCAGTTCTCGTGCCCTGGGATTTGAACTCAGGTCTTCAAGCAACAGAGTAAGGACTTTTTCCCACTGAGCCTCTTCCCTAGTCCCATATTATACTATTTTTTCTTCAGTTTTTCTGTTTGTTTAAAACGTTTTCCTATTGAAGAGTTAAGGGGGAAAACCAGGGATGGAGTTCAGCTGGTAGGGGGCTCGCCTACCATACACGAGGTCCTAGGTTTGATCCCCAACACTGAATGAACCCAGTAGTGGTGATGCACACCTGTAATTATGGCACTTTTGAGGTAGAGGGTTGAGGATCAGAAGTTTAACAGAAGTTTAAGGCCACGTTTGAGGCCAGCCTGGGCTAATGAGACCCTGTTACAGAATAAAAGAAAAGTTTTTCTTTCTAGGAACACTATGTGTGTCTCCACATGTCTCGTCTACTCTTTTGTAGTTCTTAATACATTTAGTTTTATTTTCCTAAGCAGTGGCCCTGTGTTCCCAAGCTTGACGGTAACCGTAAACGGAAGCATCTTATTCTGTAAAGGCTGCTGTGCTTTTCTGCTTAATCACTTATTTTATGGACCTCAGAAGCCACAGGGAGAGTTCTCCAGGGAAACTCTGAGGTCTGTCTTGTGATTCAAATTCTCCAATTTATGCTGCATCCACCATGTTGCCTTGGATGTTGCAAAGGGAGAGCAAAAGCCATCTCTCACACACTTGTACACTCTTCCCCACAGTATTGCACACAGTCTTCCCCGCACATGTGGTCTGACTTGGTACCAGATTCCTATAAGAACCTGCCTGCTTGGTCAGTTAGTTCTTCATGGCTTCCCACTCTCAATTTTCAATTCTTAAGAAATTACATTTTTAAGATTTTTTATTCTCTCTCTCTCTCTCTCTCTCTCTCTCTCTCTCTCTCTCTCTCTGTGTGTGTGTGTGTGTGTGTGTGTGTGTGTGCCATCATGAGACTATAGAGGACCACTTGACAGAGTTAGTTTTCTCCTTGTACCAAGTAGGTCCTGGGTATCAATCTCAGGTCATCAGACTTGAGGGTCAGTGCCTTAACCTGCTGCACCATCTTGCCAGGCCCTTCTGCTCTAAGTAACAAGGGTACATGCTCTCTACAGTCAGAAAGTAGAGAGAGGCTGGAGTGAAGATAGCCTTCAAAGGCAGGCCCCCAGGGCCTTACTTCCTTTAAGCAGGACAGACCTCCCAATAGCCCACTGGGAAAGATGAACTCATGGATGAAATTAGCAACCCTGTGAAGTAATCGCCTCTGGGTGGTGCTAGCAGCTGAGGACCAAGCCTTCCACACACAGGAACCTTTGGTGGGGACACCTCCTGTATTGAGCCCATGGCAGGAATGCACTTAGCTGTGAGAGAGTCCTAGGGGAAGCAGCCTCATTTCTCCAGGTTGCTTGTTGAAATGCAAGCAAAAGACACCGGGAAGGATTTGTAAAAGGACTCTGAAGTTGCTGATTTGGCCCATTCTCAGCCTATTCATTAGCGGTAAGTAACGAGGAGCACGGTGGAGGGACTTTGAAAGACTGTGGCTGGACAATCCCTCCTTCTTGGTTCCTTGAGGAACCAGTCAGTATAGGAGAAGTTGGGAACTCAGAGGGTCCTAGGAGTACAGCCGGGGAATGAAGGAAGGCTGTCACTTACCTGCTTCTCCTTGAAGAGATGGGAAGAACGGCCCTAAAGACATTTCAGAGTTGATCAGGACTTCCACTCCCCCCACAAACCCGGGGCAAGGGTGTTTTAGGAGGCAAGGTCATCTCCTCCTCTTCCTCCACTCACACTCTGGCTCTGGCAGAGAGCTAAGGGGTTGAAGGATGATCCTGTTGTGCCAAGTCACCTAGAGGGCAGATAACCAGTTTGGCCTGGCTAAACTGTTGGACTCCTTGGTACCTGCCATCCCATTCTATTATTATTATTATTATTATTATTATTATTTGCTCCCTTTGAAATACTACCATTTTGGAATTTTATACTTTCACAGGCTCACAGTGGAGTTTTGGTCAAGGATGAGCCACACCCTTCTCAGACATCCCAAAGGGAGACGTTGTTCAGCCGAGATTTTGGACTGTCAATCCACACCAGTGAGAGGGTGAATGGTTGGTTGGTTTGCTTGTTTTGCATTTTTGTTTTGCATGTGCAAAGCATGATCTTTGGGGAAGGAGAGGACACTGTGTGATGGATTAAGTTGCTCCCCTCCCACGTGTTGGAACCCTAGCCCTGGTGTGACTGCGCGTGGAGATGGTGCTCACAGAGATAACAACAGGGTTAAATGAGTCCTCCGGGATGGGTTCACACAGAGCATTGGCGTCCTCAGGAGACAAAGACGCCAGAGCTTGCTCTCTGTGCAGACCAAGAAGGGGCCAGGTGAAGACACAGTTGTTTACAAACAAGCAGAAAGGTTATCAGATTCTGACCAGATGACAGCGGGGCTTGAAATTCCAGCTTTCACGACTCATCAAACAATTCTTTTCTGCCTCATACCAGTCGTACCATTGGTTGCCTGGGTGACCCAAGCGCCACTCCCTAAGTCACTATCTGCTATTCCACCGCAGCAAGTTGGGAGAACACACACACGGTTCTTGTCCCCGGCAATGGTTAAGAACTACACTTTTTATCCCCTCACAGTGAACTATCTTTGCAGTTATCCCGCCCACCCACCATTTTCCAGAGTTCCCAACCAGACATCTTTATGGTATCTGGCTCTGGCCAAAGGTTTGGGGGAAAGGAAAAGACAAGTGTGGGCGCCAGACTCAGCTTTTAGCGCCTCCTCTTGAAATTTTACTAAGCAATCTTTTATGGATCACTTCTGGCTATCGCTCTTTCTGTTCAAAGTTCATCAAATAAGGCAGGTTGAATTAGGCTTTGTAACAGTGCAGATGGGGACCCTAACGGCCAAGGACTTAGTTTTTTGCAGGTTTGTTCCCCCTCTCCCTCCTTTAAAAACGGAGATGCTAATACCTACCCGCTCCAGGTGACCAGGCTGATGATCTTTGTTAATCTAGAGAGTGTCTCAAGTAGCCCAGGTTGGCCTCGAACTCACAAAGCAAAAGATAACCTTGAACTTTGGATCCTCAGGCTTCCACCCCCTAAGTGCTAGGTGCTCCACACTGCTGCAATTCTGAAGTGCTGGGACTGGAACCCAGGGCTTCCTCAGCCCTAAACACATTCCTAGTTCACAGTGGACTCATTTGGAACATCCCTTCCCCTGGGTGCACTTCACCTGAGTCAGGGAGACTGGGGGGGGGGGGAGGTTCACTCGCTCCTCCCACTTCTATCCCTTCAGCCACCACCCCCCACCCCCGCGTGGCGCCTCCTCCTCCTCTCCTCCTCGATCTCCAGGCTGAACCCTGAGGGGCTGGGGGCGGAGCGTCTGGGCTGCAGGACTAGGACTGGGAGGCTTTCAGGCCAGCGGTTGCTTGAAAAGCGCTGCTGCGGCGCTAGGCCGGGGGCAGGCAATGGCAGGGGTCGTGTGATCACGGACAGTGAGAGGGCCATTGCTATCATGCCCGGGCGCGCGGGCGCCGCTCGGTTCTGCTTGCTGACCGCAGCCCTCCAGCTACACTGGCCGCTGGGATGGACAAGTAAGTGGCAGCGCACAGCAGGGTCGTAGGGTGGCTGGGGTGGGTGACCTGGGGGTCTGGGAGTCGCGCTTGCAGGCCTGGAGCTCCAGGACCGCTATCCGCTATCCCTGAGAGCTCTGCCACTCCCTGGGGCGTGAGCGCTGCCGCCACCCCCAAGCCTTGGAGCCCAGGCTTTGTTCTCATGTGGTGAGCCATGGGAGGTCGTGAATCTGTGCTCGCACTGAACAATCAAAAACCAGTGGATCCTCTCTCCATTTCCTTCCCATCTTTCCTACTTTGCTCTTCTCTTTCTCCCTCTCTCTCATCGCTATTTTGCGCCCGCTGCTCTCAGAGCATCCCCAGAGGAGCACCCAAGCATCCTATACACAATCGGTGGGGGAGCCACTCCCTGGGATCCTGCTGCGGGGCAAATGCATGGCAGGGGGGTAGAAAATCAAGAGATTAGAATAGGATGGTTTACTGGATCTCTGTCTGTACACTTTGCATCCCCCCCGTTGGCAGCGACCCTACTTTAAGACCATCAAAGGGCCACGCACACCCATCATGCAGGTCGTATGCTGAAGTTCACTATCGAGATATGTATAGTACGCCCCACATTGAAGACCTCCTGACTCTGGAAATAAGGGTCCTCTTTCCACCTCATCCAACGCCAGCCTCCTTTTGGCCTCAGTTTCCCCATCTGTGAAGAAAGGGGATGGGCTCTGCACTTCCAGTTTGGAAGCTGGAAAATATCTGTTTTCTCACAACTGTTTTCCCAGACACTCTCCCTCCCGGGCCCCATCCCTCAGAGACTCTCCTAGGATTTTGCGGAAGAGAGGGTCCCGGAGGGGCAATGCCTGGCTTCTGTCATTCTGACCCGGGAGAGCTTAGCTTTAGTGCTGTAGCAGCTGGGGGCTGGGCTGACTCAGAGGGGTGCTTGCTGTACCAACCATCAGCATTTTCAAACCAAGCTAGTGACACCGGGGTACCGGCTGGGGAGGCTGCATCCCCCAGCTCCCGAGAGAGCCTGACCCAAGGGTCCCCCCCTCCCCCCGTGTGCTTCAGCCCACCTTTTTTCCAAGCTCTTATACCAAAAGGGAAACCGAGGCACAAGGCTTCACACAGGAAGGGGGGGGGTCGTTCTTTCGTTGGAGTTTGATTTTCCTTCTAACATTAAGTATAAAGGGCAAGGAAGTCCCTGGATCCTGAGTTCCAGAGACCACTCAGGCGAGTGGCTGTAGACCTGGGAAGAAATAAAAATCCACGGGTAGTAAAATGACTTATGGTCCCCAAATGAGCAGTTACTATTAATATTTTGCTTTCCCTCTTCTTGTCTTCCTGTGACTACATACAGATGAATTTGGAAACATACCACACACACATTTTAAAAGTACTTCCCAAATCATGACATAGCTTTCCAAAACTATGATTTTAATGACTGTAAGTTCTACCAAGAGACCACAGAAATATAATTTCCCCAAAGTTAAACTCTTGGCTCTCATCCAAATGCAACAGAGGGTTTTTTTTTTTCTCCCACTTATGACTTTCTCTATGAGGTGGCAGAGGTGAATGTGTAAAACTGGTTAAAAATCATTAGCAGAACCCTAGAGATCAGGGGATTGATGAGGTGGAGTCCCGTGGCCGAGACAGAATCAATCACGTGATTGTTGCTTATCTCCCATGATCCTGAAGCCGCTTGTATCCTTGTCCATCACAGGCCCACAGTTAATAATGTTAGACTTCATCGAGTACAGGCCTTCTGTCAAGAGCAAATAAAGCCAGAGATTCTCCTAGCCAAGTCGCCCATCGGTTTATTAAACAGCGCTCCAGTTCTGGTGCTGGAAAGACAATACGACGTGGGTCCTGCCTTATGTCCAGGTTGTGAGTCTCTCAAACTGTTCCGTGTTTGTTCAGACTCGAGATTACATTCAGTGCTTTTTATGATCCTGAGACCTTTAGACATTCTCCTAGACGCCACACCGCTCCGTTTGTTTAAGAGTCCAGACTTGTCAGTCACGATCAGGGACTCTGCCTGGCTGGTTCTCCCCTGAACCGTAAGACCCATGCATGGTAAGTAGCATAGGGTTGGTAACTCAGAATGTACCGACTAAATACGTGAATGAGTCCATCCCTTCTGATTGGTACCAGTGTAAATGAAACCCGTGAGTTTTCTTTTTAAGGATATGTTTTGATTGCAAATATATCACATTAGTCATCTGAAAAGAAATTTAATCAATGGTAACCCCACCACTCCGACCACCTTTAAAATTTCTTTCCTGAGACAGGATGCTGTGTAGCCCTAGGCGGTCTTGGAACTCACTATAGCCTCTTGCTGAGATTACAGATGTGTACCACAATGTCCAGCAGGCCATCTTTTATACTACTCATGTGGTTGATGCGATTGGACTAGAAGGGACAGAACATTGGACTGCTCAGCTACATCCCTGGGACTCTTTGGGTTTATCTTGTTTCAGAGACTTCATTTGCTTAGGAACCAGGAAATGCTTGATCTGTAACTAGTGTTGAGGTCTCTCTCTCCTTCCTTCCTTCCTTCCTTCCTTCCTTCCTTCCTTCCTTCCTTCCTTCCTTCCTTCCTTCCTTCCTTCCTTCCTTCTTTACTTTGTCTTTCCGAAACATGGTTTCTGTATATAACAGTCCTGGCTATCCTGGAACTCGCTTTGTAGACCAGGCTGGCCTTGAACCCACAGAGATTCACCTGCCTCTGCCTCCTGAGTGCTGGGATTAAAGGCATACTCCACCACCCACCCGACAAGGTTTCCCTTTTTCTTGAAAATGACTCTTCTCTGGCCGAAAGGGGCCTCTTTTCTTGGGAACTGGCTGGCTACCTCCAAGGGTGGCGAGGAGAAGAGAGAACTGGTGTGAGAAAGTTTGGAGACTAGGAAATGAAATACAACTGCAAACTTGCAGGGAAGACAGCTAAGGTTAACGATTTGCAATTCAACGCTAATGGTTTGCAGGTGGGGGGCCATGTCACCTTTACCTGTGGCCCTGTCAGACCTCCCAGGGAGGTGACAGTCATCTCTAAAGCTCTGTGGAGGCCAGCGTGAGCTCAGCCTTCTGATCATACCCAGAATCTCACCACATCATTACTCTCTAGGATGCTGTCCAAGTGGGAGCCACCGTCGCCTCTCACCAGGGCTCCTGTGTGCCTCCAGCCTTGCTGCCTGCCTGCTGCTTCCATTCTGTCCTTACCCCCACCCTCCACTCTCTGCCCAGAGTCATCTTTGCAAAGAAAACTAATACAGATCCTATTGCTCTTGTGTTTTAAGACATCCAGAACCTTCTGAGTCTACTTATAATAAAAATCCAGACCCTCTTCATGCCTTTGTGCCATTACACCCCCAGCTGGCTTGCTTAGCATGTTTCTTACCAACATCCTTTGATTTACTAGAATGTCTCCCTTCCTTGCTTGGCATATTTACCCATGTCCTCTGACTTACTAGACTGTTTCCCCTTCCTGCTTGTTCCTTTTCAAGGCCAAGGCCATTTCTGCACTTGCCACTCTTTGCTCTTCCCCCCAATTTTTTTTTTTTTTTGCACAACTACCTTCCTTTGGCTCCTGAGGTCTCAATTAAACACCATCAGTACTGACCATCCTGTTTAAAACAGGACTCCTGCTAGGTGTCCCTTTATCCGGTGACATGGTCTTACTTTTCCCCAAGGCAGTTACCATCACCTGAGAATGTCTGCTCATTTCCTGTCTCTTGGCAAGGACACAGACCCTGTTTGCTGTCTTTATCACTTTGTCACCAAGGCAAAGGAGAGCCCAGCAGGTCTCTGACACTTTCCAGGGAGCAAGGATTGCTTCAGAAGTGGGCTGGAGCAGTACTTGGGTTTCGAGCCATATGCCCTCTACTGAGGGTCTGAGCTGTGGAGGTCTGGAATTCTTAGGGTTATGCTGTCTTGTGTTGGCAGATGGAAGCAAAGAAGGCGGGCCTCAGCCACAGCATGAACTTATAATACCTCAGTGGCGGACTTCAGAAAACCCCAGGAGAGGAAAGGTAAGCCTTTCAAGTAACTCTGATGGAGAAGCCGGAATGACATGGGGCCACCTAGGCATCACCACAGCTTCTGTCCTAACCTTTCTCTGAGCCAGTTTGGGATATCTTAGCAGGGGCTTTCCTTCACTGTATGACAAGCGTGTAGATCATTCCCAAGCCCTTTCAGTTGGGTAGCTGAAAACCCACAGTAATCATGACGGGACCGGGGTTGGAGAGATGGCTCAGCAGTTAAAAGCACTTTCTACTGCTGTAGAGGACTGGGGTTCAGTTTCCAGTACCCACACAGTGGGTCACAACCATCTGTAACTCCAGTTCCAGGAGATCCAAAGGTGTCTGGCCTCTGAAAGGGTACACGGCATACACACAGTGCTCAGATAGATGTATACGCAGGCAAAACATACACACACACACACACACACACACACACACACAAATCTTTAAGAAATACTGTCACAGATTTAGTGTAAATGTGATTTTGTCACAGATCTTGATGGACATTTTTGTTTTGTTTCATCTTTTTGTTTTCTGAGGGAGGGGCAGAACCCCCTGGAGCCCAGGCTACCTTCTAACTCACTACATAGCTGAGAATGAGCGCCTCCATTTCTCAAATGCTGAGATTACAGGTGCGCGCGCGCCGCCATGCTCAGCGTATTTAATAAGAGGCAAGCTAGGGTGCTCAAATTAGATTCTATATCTTTAGAAAGTCCTACGGGCTCCTCAGGCCAGGACATTAGCAAGATGCACAGGTGCTATCCAGGCAGTCGGAACATGGCTGCGAACCCTGGGTGTTCTTGCTTCTGGTTCTGAACGCCCGAGTTAGGGGTGGTGAGGCAGAGAAGGAAAACCGATGGTTGCGTGACAGTAGTTCAGGACCTTCTGCTTTACAGATGACTTGCACTTCCTCACTTTATAAAATCAGTTTTAATAGGGATAAAGAGGAACAGAGTTTTGGAAAAGTGCTGACTTTCTCTTTCTCAGCAGAGTCTTGCTACATATCCTACTCTGGTCTCTAATTTGAGACTCTCCTCCTTTGCCTTCCTAGTGCAAGGATTACAGGGATAGACACTACCATGCCCGGTTTGAAGGACTGGTTTCTATGATCTCCGAGGGGGTCAAATGGCCTGTAATTTATTGGGCAACAGATAGGAACAAGATTAAAGCTGGGGAAAGAAGTGTCAGGGAAGACTTGGACAATTGTGGCCTTGGAATCTGGAAAGATAAACAGATGAGAAATGCCCAGAATTCCGTAAGTTACTGCAGAGTCACACAGACGAGTCCCCAGTTCACCAGCTTGGGCACAAGAAGGGGACTTACAGAGAAATTTCAGGACAATAAAAGAAGGGAACATTTTACCCTGAAAGCAAAGGGGGGGAAAATGTATGAACTCATTCCGTCCTAAAGTAGGAAAGGCTGAAAATAGCTTCGGGAGAAGTTAGACAAATTAATAGATGACCATCCTCAGGCTGATTGTTCTTATTAAATTTAAGGTTTTGGATATTTTATCCATCACCATTATTGCCAAAGAATGGACATGATACTTTTTATAGAGGCTCCTTTGTTCCCTCCAGATGTTGGATGCTGGGCATCCTCAGGAAAAGCCTGAGAAACAAAGTGGAGGACCAGATCCTGTCTTTGTTCCCAGCCATTGTCTGCCCAGAGCGTGGCTCATTGTATTCTGCAGGGATAGTCAGCCCAGTGCCTGGCACCATAAATATTTGTTAAATGCAGGAGAGAGGGGAGAGAGAGAAGGGAAGAAAGAGTGTGGGTTGATTCACTGATTCTTACTTACATGTGGGTAATTCACTGATTTATTAGTCATTCCTGACACGCTGACTATGTATGGGCTCTGATACAGATGTTTTAGGATGATTCATGCACACAGGATAAGCTTCTCAGATGGCGTGGAGCTGGAGGTCTGTTTAATTTCACTCTATACAGAAAGGATTTGGGGTCCTTCTTTCAGGGAAGTACAAACAGTGGGCACCTTCACATACTTGCCAGGAGGCATGATGTTGACCCTTCTTTAGGCAGTATTGGCGTTCCAGGAGGAAAGCCGTCTATAGTAGGGTTGGAAGGGAAGCTTCACAGAAACGCAATTTCATTGTTTTGCTTGAACTGTTCCCTGGAAACAGGGAACATCTGATTTTAAGCCTGTCTGAGCACCCTCCAGGAACAGAAGTATTTTTGGATTACCTACACAAAAATAAATACGAGCTCTCATGTGGCAGGCTGTGTCTCTGTGTGGGGCACATGGTATCACTTGCACTGTGCCAGCCTTCTGTTTCTGTGTGGGCTGTCACATGGGTGCCTGCCCCTTGGGTAAGGATTTGCTGGAGTTCTCTTGTCATGTACTCAAATGCCCATTGGGGCTGTGTGTCCTTGATCCTCCCTGTGACTGGGTAGGGCACACCAGAAGTCCCCAGGGCAAAATCACAAATGGGCAGCAATCACAGCAGGCACTGGCCTTGTGCTGAGTCAGTGCCTCAGACAGGGAGCCTGGACAGCAGTAAAACTGCCTAGGCACCCATTTGTCTCCCTGCATCCTGGCTTCCAAACCCTTCTGAAGATGAGGCAACAGGGTGAAGTAGGCATTGCACGAGGTACTTGATCATCAGAGGTCTTGGTGATCTCCAAGTCCAATGCCCAGATCCCAACAGGGAATGAGAGGAACAGGAATTAAGGAAGGGAATGAGGCTGGGCTGTGGCTGTGGCTCAGTTTGCAGCGTGTTTGCTTGAAGTCCTGGGTTTCATCTCTAACAAATGCACATACCACACGTGCACACATGCGCGCATGCACATACTTGTGCATATAGCACACACATACACAGCAAAAGTTTTTTTTTTTAAATGCAAGTAGTAAGTCTCATTGGTTCCTTTCAAAGATAGTCTTATATTGCTGAGTTAGTTTACACATTTAAAAACTTTTGGTTCATACTGTCAAATTACTTTTCAGACAGATGGTTTCAGTGCAAGTTCTCAGCCATAGGATCTGAGAGTGTCCATTGTGATGTACATTGTGATTTACATTTTGATTTTGTTTAGGATATCCTATTTTTTAAAGGTTGTTCTTTTTCTTTACATGGGGAGAGTGGGATTTTACCCATGTACCCGTGATCTTCAACATAGTCTTCATGCTTGCTGGCCATTTGCATGTCTTAGGTGATCTATACTGGGTGTATGGTGTGTCTGGCCATCAGTAAATTGCTGCTGTTTGTTTAAAATACATTTACTTCTGGACTTATAAAACCCTAATTTGTGATACTCTTTGTTGGCACCCCTGAGATGATTGAAGTTCCAAATTGTGGGCTCACATAAAATAAAACAAAATATGAAAGAACTTACCCTCTAGAAGACCCTTCAGTATTTTGTTAAGATGAGAGCTTCTTTTGAATTAGGCACCACGATACACTCGTTACATTCATTTTCTCATTCAGTTCTCAAGGATCCTTGTGACATTGGTTACTAACACCTCAGGTGAGGAAAGAGGAGACAGAGAAGTAGGGAGGCTTAGTGACATGTCCAGGTTCACAGGAGCACAGATGTCAGCCTATGCATCAACCCTGGGTCTGACCCTCCAGGTAATTTACTTCTGAGGATCAGGTCTCTCCGTGGGAGCCTTCACCAGACTGCATATGCACCTGCTCAGCCTTGAACCTCAGCTTGAGTTTCTCTCCTTTGCTTCTTAGGGGAAAGCAGATTGGGGAAGATCTGAGTTGTTTTGGGACTGAGGTCACTTCAAGCTTAGGCTGGAAAGGCTAGTGACCTTTCCTCGCGGGCTTCCGGAGGATCCCTGTGCTGGCGCGGCGTCAGATCTGGTGCTGGGCCCTGGGAGCCTCGGCCCCTGCTTCCAGGAACTGACATCCTTTCATTGTTGTTTTTAGCATCCACTCACAGCGGAGCTCAGGGTCACGGCTGAAGGGCAAGAACTGATCCTGGACCTGGAGAAGAACGAGTAAGTGAACGGCTCCCTTCCTTTGTCACTCACCTTCAACGCCAGTCTGATGCAGGTGTCACCGACAGGAAGGAAGAAGTTTAGTGGCCTGGTCCCCAAGCTCTCCATCCTTGGTCCCTTTGTGGGGCATCTTGCCAAGACACAGCTTTCCCTTGGTCTCTTGGTCGCTGGGAGATTGCTGGGCTGCTTCACATCCTGCTTGGATTTCCTTAGGCTGTGTTTCCGGTGCTTCTTGGAGTTCACTGCAGGCGTGTGTGTGTGTGTGTGTGTGTGTGTGTGTGTGTGTGTGTGTGTGCTTAAGGGCGGGAAGGGACTGGAAGCAGCTGCTGTCCTTGCTCCAGCCAGGACAAGGCAGGAAGTGAAGGCGATTAGAGGAAGACAGGGAGAAGCACCAGGCTGGGCAGGGATTTGGCACCTCTGACCCCGATTCTTTCATCTACCCAAGATTCTGCTGAGGAGTGCATTGCCCAAAGCCTCCTGCCTTCCACGGGTCCAGCTTTTCCTTAACCTCATTCATGCAGGGCGGCGGCCTGGTTCAGAAGAATCCCCACATTGATTTGCCTTCCGGCATAACTGTCTCGATTCACGAATGAGGGGGATGAATGGCCGACGCTGTGTCCATCAATTGATTGCCCGTTCTTCCCTCAGCCCCACTCCACCTGGCCTCCTAGAGCTTTCTGTACTTGGCCAGGGACTCTGAGGGCCTTGATAGATTTCCCTCACCAATGGTCTCGCTTTCCTTGTCCACACAGACGCTGGAGATAAGGAAGCTTGGCTTGGAGAGCTGCCCGCCCGCTCTTGGCAGCCTCCGAGACACCCTGGAAGCTGATGAGTAATGGAAGTCTTGTTGCCAAGAAAGGGCCAGAGCAAAGCCTTCCCCATCCTAAAGGGTGGGAATGGCTGCTTGGCCTGGGTAGAAAGGGAGAAGAAGGGTTTATTCCAAATTTGGGCTCTTTGGACACGGACAGAAAAGGATCAGGGGAGTCCCCAGTGTGGTGAAAGGGCAACTCACTGGTGCAGGGACAGGGGGCTTTGTGACACTACTCTTGGGGAGAGGCGAGGAAACATCTGCTTACCGGTGGTAGACCAAAGTAAGGATGCCGCCAAAATCCAACTCTGCGAACCAGTAATTTTTACTGGGGTTACTTACAGTAACAGAGGTGAGGGGTAACCTCCAGACACAGCCTCACCGAGGCCTGCCCAACAAGGGTAGCCGCTCATGAGAGCTGGAAGTCTGGAGTTCATTGCATGCTGCTTGCAGGCAGCTCACTCAGTTGCTCTGAGCAGCATCCAGATGGCTAGGCGGGGCTGAGCCTTGGGAGGGAGCTAGTCCTTACTACTTATATACAGTTGAGGAGGGAGGGAACCTACCTATTCTGGTCAGTTTCAGGGACTTCCTGGAAGCCTCTAGTCGTTTCCTTCTTCAGTTTAATGAACTTCCCAGCAGAATGGGATGTTTTCACCCCCTCTAGAGCAGGGGTTCTCAACCTTCCCAGTGCTGCGATCCTATAATACAGTTCTTCATGTTGGGGTGACCCCAACCATACAATTATTTCATTGCTGCTTCATAACTGTAATTTTGCTACTGTTCAGAATCATCATACAAATATCTGACACGTGGGGTATCTGATCTGTGACTCCCCCCCAAAAAAGGGGTCATGACCCACAGGTTGAGAACCACTGCTCTAGCGCAAGCACCCCTATGTCTGAAAGAGCTGGGGTTGATCATGGAGGAAATTGCTACATAATACAGGGCTCGCTCTGTCCTCCTCTTCCTTCTGCCTCTGGGACACTGGCTTTCAGCACACCAGGAAGATTAGCATAGCCACCATGTTGGGCCCCTGAGCCAAACCAGCGTTCTTTTTTATTTTATTTATTTATTTATTGGTTTTTCGAGACAGGGTTTCTCTGTGGTTTTGGAGCCTGTCCTGGAACTAGCTCTTGTAGACCAGGCTGGCCTCGAACTCCCAGAGATCCGCCTGCCTCTGCCTCCCGAGTGCTGGGATTAAAGGCGTGCGCCCTGCCAGGATTCTTGTTAGAACTGGAGAACTCTCTCATAAGAAATGGCACAGGTCCCCCATCATGGCAGCTGTAGTATCCGTGGATATCCATGGTATCTATGATGTCAGGAGCTGTCCTTTTGAAGGGTTGGGAATGACTGGTCTCTTCCTAATCTATATGGTTCATCCTTTGGGAATTTTTCTTTTGTCTTGCATGATGCACCATTTGTTGGGGTGAATCAGCCTTCCTCTGGGTTGTCTGGGCTTCAGCGTGAGATGTCCGGAGCTGGGTGAGTCGACTAGAGGGAAACCCCGATCTAACTCTGCACAGGACAAGTTCACNGGGATAGGCCTGGGTTCCTGGAGTGGGAAGTGCCTCTTTGCCCAGGGCTTCTCTTTGAATCTGACACTGTGGTCCTAAAAAAAAAAAGGCCCAGGGCAGGCTCGCTTATGCTGGGTCTCTCTCAGGGATCTCCTTTGTTCCTTACTGGCTCTGCTCCTTGTCACCTGTGTCTGTGTGGTTTACCCCGCATGGAACTTGTTACCCTTAACCTTCCTCCAGCTAGTGGAACTGATGCGGCGGTCAGGGGCAGATCCCTAGCCGGATCTGCCAAGCGGGGGATTCTCAGTCCTGTCCTTCTGTGTTGGGACTTCTACAAAAGATCTAAGAAGTTAGGCCAGGAAGACGTCTTAGAGGCCACGCACGGAATGCTGCAGTCTCGTGCACAGGTACAGAAGCCTCAGCCCGGAAAGGGACAGGCGCTTGCCTAAAGTCTCTCAGCAAGTGTGTGAAGCGGCTGAGAGGAAATCGGTTGTGTTGCTGGCTTGGATCTGAAGTTGTGACATGTGACTCAGGGCCAGCTGCTGAGACGGGGACGAGGGTAGTCATGGCCACCTCATGGGGCTGGTTGTGAGGGATGGATGCTGTGAGCACATGGAATATCGGGTAGAGTGATTTTTTTTAAACTTTTTAAAATTTAAGTGCGCATGCGTGCGTGCGTGCGTGCGTGCGTGCGTGCGTGCGCAACTAGACTCAGCGGTCAGGGGATTGATTACCTCAGCTGTCACTCCTCAGGAACGCTGCGTACCTCATTTTGAAACAAGATCTCCCATTGGCCTGGAGTTCACTCTAGTCTGGCTAGCCAATGAGTCCCAGGGATCTGCCTGTATCTCTAGGATTACCAGGACCCATTTCCGTGCCTGGCTTTTAATGTGGTTTCTAGGATTGAGCTCAGGAAAGCAAAGTTTTACTGAGCAGGCCCCTGTTGTGGCTTTTAGTACCCTTACTGAAGCGCTGGGGATTTCTCACAGGTGTGCCCTGTTGTGTGGGCCTGGCCAGCAACTCCCGGGGAGGCCTGAGGGTCTAGATACGGTTCCTGGCCCCAGTGAGTTCTGGAGCCTGGAGACCTGACCAGGATGGAAGCAGCAGAGCCAAGGCCTGTGACCTCACCAGGTGTCCCTGGGGAAGGACTTCCTGCTATTTTCATCCAAATGGGGCTTTTTGTTTGTGCACACGTGTTATGGAGCTGAATGGACTCCAACTGCACACAACTTCCTGGTGAGTTTATTTCCCCAAGCCTCCCATTCACAGAGCCGGCCAGCCTAGATTCAAAACAGCTCTGCAGAGAGATGTTTTTTTTTCCCCCGAGTTTTCAAGTTACTGTGTTAACAGTTCTTTCTTGCTGTGGCGTCTAGGGAATCTAGGCCCTGTGCTCAGGAACTTCCCAAGCCCTGTGTTCCTTGACCCTCTTGGTAGATTCCTTTGCTCTTCCAACCTGTGGTCACCTGTGAGTTCTGTGAACTGTGTAGGTGCTGGGGGATGGAACTGTGGAAAAAAGAGTTCTACCAGCGTAGTGGAGAGAAAACAGCAAGTGAAGAGTTAGTGTACAGTGTATCCGACGGGAAGAACCTTATACAGGAAGCAAAACACTGGGGGCTCAGGAAGAGCAGGGGGTGGAAGGGAACAGATGTTGATAAACAGTATTCAGGAATGACCTTGGGGAATTGGAGTGGCGACCTGAAGGAGGGAAACGGGAGCCGGTTTTCAGGAGGGAATGGTCAAGTTCAGAGGTCCCGGAGATGGTGACGATTTCAGCATCCCCACACGTTGGCTGCATTGTCCTCCCAGGAGCCATGGGCGAGGGCTTCTGGGATGATGGTGAGCAGGAGGATATTGAAATTTGTTTTTCATCACTCCGAGGTGTCTGGCTTTTTCCCATCAAATCAAAGTCCTGCTGCTAATGCACAGCCCGAAATAGCAATGAGCAGGCCTTTAATGGAATTCACACATGGGGAGATCATTGCCAAGAATGGTGAGGACCGAGGAGCAGGGGGAGGGGCCGGGAGATAGGACGTGGCAGACGGAACTTCAGCAGAGTCAGCAAGCAGCCTGGGCAGCATTTTCTCCACTTCGAAGCAGCTCAGGATAAGTCGGTGCCCTCCCCGTGACTGGTCACAGCGCCCTTTCTGCGCGGTACTGGCAAAAAAAGAAATGACCCCCGTGAGAAAATGAGCACTTGGCTTCGCGTTGGGTCTTGCGTTCAGATGCTGGCTCTACCACTTAGCAACTACGTGGTGTCTTTAAGTCTCGGTCCCTTCACCCAGTCCTGTAATCACCGTCCTGTCTCACAGAACCACAAGGAGGCTGGGGTGCTGTGGTGGGCATAAAGGACCTAATTCGGTGTCTAGCTTGTATTGCACACTCAGTAAAGGACAGCTGTTATTATTCCTTGCTCCACCATTTGCAAATGGCACAACCGGGACATGCTCATTGTGAAACACACAGCGGTGCCAAGTCAGTAAAGCTGTGAAGGCCTCCTGCTCACACGGAGAGCTCACTGCTGCCTGGTGGGGATTTTCTAGACCCTTCCTGTGCCTATGAGAACTTGGATCCTGTCATGGGCAGTTGCAGGGAAGCGGATACACAGACTCCTGGGGTAGCTGGGGGAGAAAAGAAAAATTTAAAAGATTATTATTTTGATTGTGTGTTCGTGGGTGTTTTGTCTGCATGTATGCCTGAGCACCGTGTGTGTGCATGGTATCCTCGGTGGTGTCAGATTCCCTGGAAGGGAGTTACAGACAGTTGGGAGTTGCCATGTGGGTGCTAGGATTCGAACCTGGGTCCTCTGGAAGAGCACCCAGTGCTTTTAACCTCTGAGCCGTATTTCCAGCCCCGAGAAAAGAGATTTTTACCCTAGAAACAGTTCTTTTTTTACAGTAACATTTTTCTAATACACCTGACTGCCATGAAAACTATGCTACTCTGTATCAGGAAAGCACTGTGATGTTATTTACGATATCTAATATTTACACGCTGCATAATTTGGGAACATTGCATAGTTGTTGGGAGGCAGTCACTTGTGACGCACACATCCACTCAGGGGGATGATGTGGAGTTGGCGGACACTCCTGCCCACCCTCCTCAGCCTCAGCTTTCTCTTGTATAAAATGGGATTTTTGTCTGAGTCGGGCTTCAAGAGTCTTCTTGTATTACCTATTTAAAGGGCACTGTGTACGTGGAAACAGGAAGTTCCTGCTTCAGGAGATCCCCCTGCCCCCCACAGAGGGCAGCAGGATGATGAGAAGCCTTGCCTCAAACCTTGTCCTTGAAGTTGGGGTGAACTGTTAGCTTAGGACTCACCCATTCAAGCAGCAGAAAGAGCAGGAGGGCAATTACAGGGTAGAAATTACAGGCTGCTGTCCACAGCCTGTAATTTGGTGGCATGCATCCATAATATTTTTCCCTGTGACTTACCCTCTGTTCAAAGACAGCCATTAACCCAGGGACTGTGTTTGGCAAACCTTACGAGCGACACAATTAGATGGACTCTTAGGAAACACACTTCTCTAGGGAGCTGTGCACCCTCTTCCCTCTTGGTTGCTTTTTCTAAGAGAGGGTCCACTGACCTGTTCACCCCAAGACCGAGTGAGCCCGGGGGCAAAATCACTGTATGATAAGGTCACCTTCAAGAACAGCAAGTGAGGATTGGGTACTTAACTCAGTTCCTTGAGTGCTGGCCTAGCGTGCCTGAGGCCCTGAATTCCATTTCTAGCAGGATGTAGGCTGGCCATGGTGGTGCCCCCTATAATTCCAAGGTACCAGAGGTGAAGGAGGGCAGGTCAGCAGTTCAAGGTCGTTTTTGACTACACCGAGTTTGAGGCTCTCTGAGCTAAAGGAGACCCTGTCTCAAAAACAAACAAAAGAAGCTAAGTGCCAGCCCATCCTTGACCTTACCTCCACTAGTTCCCCTAGTGTACTTTAGAACTCTCCTCTCTTGAGTATACTCTCCCACCTTGAGTTCAAACCATAGGGGCACTTAGATTTGGTCTCAAGAAGGGAGTGGCAGTTGGGCAGTGGTGGCATAGGCCTTTAATACCAGCACTTGGGCAGCATGGATCTCTGAGAATTTGAGGCCAGCCTCGTTTACAGAGCTAGTTCCAGGATAGCCAGTGCTACCTAGTAAAAGCCTGTTGCAAAAAAACCAACACAACACAGCAACAACAACGAACAAAGAGCAACATCCTTTGATCCCAAGGGTACAAGGCTCATCAAAAACAACCGATATTTGTGTTATTCTGTGCTGTCATTATTAATGGAGAACTTGGGCACTTAGAGCTTTGGGAGTTTAAATACCCTTAAATACCCCCATAGCTTTGCACTGGTAAGAGTTTTAGGGGCCTTAATATCCATTGTGACTTTTGACAGTATGTTTTCTTCACAGTTCAGATATCATAGGGAAGGAGATTAACTTTGTTTCTGTCACCCTAGAAAATGAAGTAATTCGGCATTGTTCTGTTTTCCTGTTTCTTTTCTTCCTTCCTTCCTTTCTATTTTTTGTTTTTAAAGGCTGGGTCTTACTCGATAACCAGGATGTCACCAAACTTATGGCAATCCTCTGGCTTCCGCTTCCTGAGAAATGATATTGCAAGCGTGAGCCACTGCCACACCAGCCAACAGCCATTCGTTACCAGTTTTCTCATTGTCTTCCTTTCCCCTCGCTCTGGTTGGATGGTATAAAGAAACAGGAGTGGCCAATCATCAGGCAGAGGGCTTTCGTCAACAGACAACTCTCTCATTCCCACACTTTTCTTACATGGAGTTCTCCTAGGAATATTCAGCTAATTCAAACAAGAGCCAAGCATAGTGCGCCTGCCAGCGTGCTCCATCCCAGTGTCTTCTCACACCAGGGACAGACTTTGAATCTGACTCAGGGTAAAGGACACCTCTCTTTGGCCCTATGTGGTCAGAAATTTCATTGGTTGTTGGCAAAATTCAATCCTGGGTCAACGAGATGCTGGGAAAGGTTTAGCCGGTGTCCCAGTGCCCTTAGCAGAGCGGGCTTTGCCGAGTTGCATTTAAATGAATTGCAGACATATGGATTACATTTCACTTAAAATACAGATGGCCCAAGAAATTAAAGGATCTCCCACTTTAACCAAGTATTTGGCAGATCTCAAGTATTCAAAATGTTTTCGCAAAGCCTGCATGCAGCTGGGCTCCCGGTTCCCTGCAGTTAATCCTGCGAGACTTGGTGCCAAGGAAGCAGCTGGATGGATGGGTGGGGAGGACAGAATTTGACGAGAGCTGCCTGTGGGTATCTGAGAATTTTTGCAGACTTTTTTTGAGGGTGGGAAATACAGAGAATAGAACCAGTCTGACTCCATCCAGGAAAATGAATGCGTGAGTGCATAAGAATTCTGAGTGCTGGGTTAGGTGCCTTGCCCTGGAACGACCTGGAAGTTCTGGGATGTAGTTTCCCACTGCAGCTCACAGACAGATTTGTTTCGCTTTACAGTTCCAATGTTGTGCAGAACAAGTGGAGAATGTCTGATAGAATGTCTGTGCACGCCAGAGTCTCAACTACACTGTGCATAAGCCGGCTGTGTAATCATCAAGGATTTGAGGCGTATGTCTCTTTCAAGTTCGTGTATTGAAATCCTAACCCCTTAAGGTGAGGTGTTAGGTAGGTGCTAGGTAGGCATGATTTTGTGAGGTGATTGGGCCAGACAGTCTCTGCGTTCATAACTTGGGTCAAGTGGCCTTCTAAGGGTCCCCAGGGAGTTAGAATGCTTGTGTGTGTGTTGCTGGGAATTGAACTTAGAGACTCTCATGCCAGGCTGGCGCGCTCTCTCTCTCTCTCTCTCTCTCTCTCTCTCTCTCTCTCTCTCTCTCTCTCTCTCTCTCTGTGTGTGTATGTGTGTGTGTGTGTGTGTGTGTGTGCACTACTAGGAACTGAACTTAGAGTCTCACATGCCAGGCTAGTTTTCAGCTACTGAGCTGTGCCTTCAGTCTTCTTTTTTACTATTTATTTTGAGAAAGGATTTTGTACTAAGTTGTCCAAAATGTCCTTCATTGACTGATGCTCCTACATCAGCCTCTACCCGGGCATCCATGCCTGTGTCTATCGCTTCCTCCTAGAACATACTTTCTGAGAATCCTGTTGATGCAAGGCACTGCCAGTGAGAAACTGACAAGAACAAAACATCTTGAGAAAGCCATGTGGTTGTTGCTTATCAGTCTTGCCTAATTTCCGTGACAACCTTTCTGACGGCCTCTCTGCTGGAGAATAGAGGGATGAAGATCACTAGGAGTAATCACCAGTGTTGCAGATGCCTGCATAAGAGGCCCCGTCTGCAGCCTTTACATAGCTGCTCAATGCCACCACCTCAGTCACTGTATGAATATAGGGACCTGTGTTAGTCTGTTTGCAGAAGGGGTTCCTGAAATAGTCTAATTTTTTTTCAAGGTCACCTGGGTGAGAGGCATAGAGATAGATGTGAGCCTGTCTGTCTGTCTGTCAGTCAGTCTGTGGGTCTTCCTACCTGCCTGCCCACCTGCCTGCCTGTCTCTCTTCCTCTTTGTGTGTAGAGATACATGTTTGTGCACATTCACATAGTGAGTGTAGAATCCATAGGTCAGTCACGGGTGTCGTTCCTCTGGGCATCTTGGTTTATTTGTTTTCTTTTGGTTTTTTTCTGAGGCAAGGCCTGTGTTCTGCAGCTCACCAAGTAGGCCAGGACTCCACCTGCCTCTACTTCCCCAGCACTGGGATTGCAAACTTGTGCCCCTGCCCCCATATGTGCTGTTAAAAGCATGGCTTCTGAGGACTGAACTCGGGTCTTCATGCTTGTCCAGCAAACTGTTGACTGGTTAAACTGTCCCCTATGATCCAAACCTCTTAACCAAGGAATTATTTTGTCTTCCCTGGCTCGGTGTGCTTTGAACTCTTCTTGGTGAAAATGAACACACCATTTCTACCATGTCTTTCCACTTTCCTTCTGGGTCAGTTACTGTTCCATTGCGGTGATGAAACACCACGACAGAGGCAACTTTTAAAAAGAGGCATTTAAAGCCAGGCANAGAGAGAGAGAGAGAGAGAGAGAGAGAGAGAGAGAGAGAGAGAGAGAGAAAGAGAGAGAGGAGAGAGATTGATTTAATTGGGAGCTTGCTTACGGCTTCCAAGGGTTAGTCCATAGTCATCATGGCTGGCATTGACTTGGCAGCTGGGCAGATAATGTGTTGGAGCAGTAGATGACAACTCTCATCTGATCCCCAGGCAGCTAGCAGAGAGAGTGAGCCAGGGCAACACAGGGTCTGGTGAGGGATTTTGAAACCTCAAAGTCCACCCCACTGACACACTCCTCCAACAAGACCACATTTTCTAAGCCTTCCCCAATATTTCTGCTAACTGGGGATCAAATATGAGAGACTGTGGAGACAATTCCCGTTCCAAACACCATGCCTTCTGTCTTCTCAAACCCCGATTAGAATTAGAATGCCAGTGTAAGGGACTGGGGTAATACAGGCTGGCATGGGCCAGAGCCTGGCTCCTTGTCTCTGTAAGTGTGTGATGGCTGGTGTCACCTTGACTGAGTCTAGAATGGCCCATGAGACAGGACTCAGAGCCTGCCTATGGGGATTATCTAGATTGCGGTAGAAGGGCCTACCCACCATGGGTGGGACCATTCCCTATGAACTGTGTTAGTAAAGGAAGAGCTAAGTGGTGACATGCATTCATTGTCCTTGGTTTTCTTGTGATGGGGACAATTTTTTTTTTGTCTCCAGTTTATTTTCTTAAATGTGATGGCTGCAAACTCCCCGTGCCTTGATTTCTCTACCATGATGGATGCACCCCTTGTACTGTGAGCTAGAATAAAATCTTTTCTCCCTCCAGTTGCTTTTCTAAGGGTATTTTTGTCAGAGTAGCAAGAAGAGATGTTAAGACAAGGTGTAAGCTTTACCAAGTCCTGTAACCTTTGTGAGTCTCACTTTTCTTATCCATAGCATGGAGCTAAATAGCGGTGGCTATGCATAGAAACATGATGGCCCCTAAGGAACTCTCAGAGCCTGGCGTGCTGTGAGATGGCAATAAATAGCCGCTATTGTTTGTATTTTGCAGGGTCAGAAAAACAGTGCAGAATGATGTAAGAGGGAATTCCCCAGAGTTGATTCCTCAATGTAACAAGAGTTGACCTTAAAACCCGCTGCCCCCGGGAGGAAACTCACTTCTGCTCTCCCGCCATGCCCAGTTTGACCTAACTATATCTCAAACATGCAATGCAACAGTTGTGTCCTGTGTAGGCCCAACTGTACCTTTCTCTGGGCCTGTAGAATCAGTCTGGAGGACCTCACGGTGAGGCCTGAACCTACCTGATAAGGCGGCTGGGATTGGCTTTCCAGTTCCGGCTCTGTCTCTTCCTTGGGCCCTCAGCCAGGGCTGCCTGCATAGCCAGGAAGGATGTGCACCTCATCTTTTGTCTCCAGCTTATTTCTTCTGGCTGCCCTTCATTGGGAGCCAGGGAAAACTGAATGGGAGGAAGCTGTCAACTGCCCGGTGGCCTCACATGGACCCTTGCAGAGCTCAGGGAAACTGGGGACTTGGGAGAAGTTGGAGGCTGTTCTGGACTCTGGGGGTCCCTTTATCGCCAGGCTATCAACCTTAAGAGAACAACAAACAGCCCAGGGTCTGAGCACTTACCATGAACTTCGTGTTTGACATAGATTTGTTTAACTCTGTGTATTTACCCAAATGGAGTCCTACTGGGCCCTTGAGTTTATGACCTATATTATTTCACTTGGAAATACAACATGGGGATTATCAAAACAATTGATGTTGTTTTTAGGCCAAAGCTATATAACTATTAAAGTTTTGGGTTTTTTTTTTTAAATGAGATCATACTTAAAGTATGATTTCGTACTTTAAAGTTATTTGTTGTGCTGGCTAGTTTGTGTGTCAACTTAGTAAAAACTAGAGTTAGGGGAAGGGGGAAGCTTAACTGAAAAATTACCTCCATCAGATTGGCCTGTGGAGCATTTTATTGATTAATAATTGATGTGAGAGGACCCAGCCCTCTATGGGCAGCGCCATCCCTGATAGGCAGTCCTGTGTTGTATCAGAAAGCTAACTGAGCAAGCCATGAAGAACGAGCCAGTGAGCACATTCCACTGGGGTCTATGCAGCGGTTCCTGTCTCTAGGTTCCTGTCTGAAGTTCATTCCTTGACTTCCCTTCATAGGTACTCTAGGTGGAAGCTGAAATTAACCCTTTCCTCCCAGGTTGCTTTTGTTTATGGTCTTGATCACAGCAGTTAGGTAGCAAACAAAGACATTTGTCATCAGGAGTTTTCCACATTAACCCATTTGTAGTGGTGTGTGTGTGTGTGTATGCATGAGCATGTGTGTTCTACAATTGGTATGTGTTGTGTGTGTAGTAGTGCAGGTATATGTATGGGTGCATGAATCCATGTATATAAATAAGAAGGCTCAAGCAGGATGTTGAGTGCTATCTTCTGTCTTACACTTTATAGAATGTTAGGGTTTCTATTGCTGTGAAGAGACACCATGACCATGGCAATTCTTATAAAGGAAAACATTTAATTGGGGTGGCTTATATTTTCAGAGTCCATTATCATCATGGTGGGGCATGGTGGCATATAGATAGACATTGTTGCTAGAGAAGGAGCTAAGAGTTTTATATCTTGATCTGCAGGGAACAGGAAGTGAACTGTGACATTGGGAATTGCTTGAACATAGGACACCTCAAAGTCCCCACCCCCACAGTGACTCAGTTCCTCTAAGAAGGCTACACTTTCTCCAACAAAGTCATACCTTCAAATTGTGCCATTCCCTTTGGGGGCATTTTCTTTCAAACATAGCATCTTTCTTTTGTTTCTAAACTAGAAGGATTTGGGGTGCTATCTTTTATTATCTTCCTAGGGTCTCTGACTGCACTGGAAGCTTGCTGTTCAGGCTAGGCTGGCTGGTCAGGAAGTTCTTTCTCTTTTCTGCCTACAATGTTGGGTTTGCAGGCATGCATATCTCTGCTAGGTTTTCTGCATGGGTGCTGGGGGTTTGAACTCAGGTCCTCATGTTTGCAGTTAGCCAGTGATGTAACCCACTAATTACCTACCCAGCCCTATTTTATTCTTTTTGATAAAGACATAGGATTCCATAGTGATTATGGTGGATCGAAACTTTCTGTTTTTCTATTAAGGAAGAATCAAATCTCTGATTTCTTTTTACTATAAATAATGCTACAGTAATAGGCGTGTGAAGACTTTAAGTATTTGGTAGATGTTTCTATAGGATTGATAACTATCAACAGTTTTTTAAGATCACATGGTAGTTATGTTTAAATTTTCTCTAAAAATTTGATAAATCATACTTTTCCCTCCATTGCTATCTCCCCGAGGGCTGTAGCATTTCACTTGTGTATGGTCGAGTGTGAGTGTATATTAGGAATATGTTTCCATATGCACTTATGATCATTTAAAATGTTTTTATGCTATACTGACTAAATATATCACACACAAAATTTTATTTGCATGTGACCGTTGACCTGAATTCATGTCTGTATACCATGTGTATGTAGTGCCCAGAGAGCCCAGAAGAAGGGCACTAGGTTTCCTGGGACTGGTTTTAAGCTACTGTGTGGGTGCTGGGAATTGAACATGGGTCCTCTAAAAGAGCAATTAGTGATAGTAATCACCAAGTTATTTTTCTAGTTCCTCACAATGAACTTTTAACAGTTCTTAAACTGAAAAATGATCAAGTTCACAAAAATAATTCAGTAAGTCCTCAAATACCTGCTGGTTTTAATTGCTTTTTTCAATGTCGTGATGAAATAACTGGGAAGAAGCAAGTTGAGCGTGGATTTATTCTGGCTCTCAGTCTGCGAGGATACAGTTAACCATGGTAGGACATCATGAAGTGAGCATGAGGTGGTGACATTTGGGTCTGTAGCCAGGAAGCAGAGAGAAATGAACGCTGGTTGATGCTCAGCTTTGTTCCTCCTCCTTGTCCTCCTCCTCTTATCCTCGTCCTCCTCCTCTTCCCTTTTCTTCTGCCTCCTCTTTCCTTTTTATTCAGTTCAGGACCCCAGCCCATCTTCTTCCTTTTTCTCCCCCCTCTTTATTCCTTATGGAACCTCAGTTCCTTCCTTAGTTAAACATTCCTGGAAACTTCTAGATTTGCCCAGAAGGTTATCTCCTCAACAATTCCCATTCCTGTCAAGTCAATGGTGAAGAACAACGATCAGGAACCAGATTTAGCAATACCCAAGATGTCTGGGTTAATTTCATCTCCTCTTAGCAGTGGGCATTCAGGCTGTGCCTGCCTTTTCTTTTTAAGGTTGTATAAGCAGTGCTGGAATGGGTAGTGCACTTGTACTGTTTGGAGGGTGCTTCCCTGACAGGTAAGACCCAAGTCAAGGGAGCTTACAAGTAACACATGTGTGCATGAAGGCGAATTACCTTTAGCCTCTCTACATATTTACATCCTTTCTTCATACATTCCCACCCATGGTAGTTTCTGAAACCCAGGCTCATCTACCTTCATTTTCAAATAGCATCACACCATACCTGCTGTATGTAGCCACTGAAAGCAACTAGTTTGGTGTTTTTTATTTAGGCAACTTCTGCCATAATCTAACCTTAGGGACATTTCCGTCACTCCAGGAAGAACCAGTGAGCAGTGTTGCAGAGTGCATTGAGTTGTTATCTGCCCACATCCTTACAATGGAGCCTGAGTTCCCGGTTACTTGCGGTAATCTTATTTGGAAGTTGAGTCATAGATGTATTTTGTCAAGATGAATAGGGTGGACTCCTAAGACCGTGTGGCCAGATTCCTTGGAGGAAGGGGAGTCAGGACACAGACATGCTCATGAAAAAATGCCATGCAAAGAACTGAGTTCCAGTGCCATAAGGCAAAACCAGGAGGGGAATGCCCCCCCACCCCCCGCTTAATGGTAACAGCTATTAGAGGGAGCATGGGGCCTTCGAACCCCAGACTATGATAATAAACTTCTGGTTTTTGAGCTACTTAATTTGTGATGCTTTGCTGAGTCAGTCCTTCCTGCCGCTTTCCATGTAAGTCTATAAGTCACAGACCTCAACCTGCTCTTTCTAGATTTGCCTAATCTGGGTGATTCATATCAGATTATTAGAAAATAGGTCCTTCTCTTCCTCTCTCCTTCCCCTGCTCCTCTGGCCTGCTCTCCTCCTTCCTTTTTTCTTCTCCCCTTCTCCCCCCTCCATCTATTCCCACCCATCCCTCCAACACAGTTTCTCATGCAGCCTGGGCTGGGCTCACTATGTAGCCAAAGCTAGCCGTGAACTCTGGATCTTCCTTGCTGCCACCTCCCAAGTGCTAGAACTACAAGGATGTACCATCCCATCTAGCCTCTGTGCTCTTTTCTCATTGGGTCTTACACTTAGCTTAATGTTTTTGAGGTTTATACATGGTGTGGCATGTTTTAGTGTTTTTAAAATTGCTATATATATTACATCATACACACACACACACATATGCACACACACCACCTTATAAGGAATGACCCATTTATCTCTCAGTTAACTAGATTTCCCCTTTGAGCCTTGGCTAACTTTCTGCTCTTTGATGACCTTTGATTTCAGGGACTCTTGATCGAGTACCTCTGTATGTAGTCCTATGCTAGGGGCTGTGAGGGACATGAACAGATATCTTTGCTCTGTTCTCGGGGGACAATAACAAAGCAGAGTTGAGTAAAATGTTGAAAAAGCAAGAGGAGAGAGAGCACTCTGTCTGTGATGGGGTCCTAGGAAGCTTCCCTGAGAGGTTATTTGGAGCTCAGTCTTTGAGGATGACACAGGGAGACGGGATGAATGGATGAACAAGGGAGGAATTCAGACCTAGAAGATACTGTATAAATATTTGGTCTAGATCAAGGCGAACTCAAATCTTCGTCATCTGTTTGGAATCTAGCATTCCTGAGTGGCCTCATTGTTTGAGATAGCTCATTAGTGATGTGTTAAGGTTGATCTCCTTCCACATCTGGGCTTCCAGAGGATTCTGGTGATAGACAACAGCTCAGTATTTCATTCTTCCACTTTTGCCTTTGAGTTGGGTTCTGTTGCCTCTAACAAAATATACAGCTGGGAAAGCAGGAGAGATTTCTAGGAGTATGCTTGAAGATCAGTCATTTGACAGAGACTCTGCTTTGTGTTCTTTGAATGGGAAGTGCTCCCCCCCCCCCCCCCCCCCCCCCCCCCCCCCCCCCGCTCGGGTTTACGGGGGGCCGGGCTGCCGCGCCCCCAAAGGCCCACTCCGCTTCTTTTCAATTATTTTTTTTTTCATGTTATTATTGATTTTTTCTTTTTCTCCCTCGAGGCGAATCTCAGACTC
>NW_026067912.1:1265437-1359003 GCF_014885135.2 Alexandromys fortis | reverse complement strand
TGTGTGTGTGTGTGTTTGTGTGTGCATGTGTGCACACGCATGCTAGTGGATAGCCTTGGATATTGGGGTCTTCAAGTACCACCCACCTTTTTGAAATTTTAATTGTTTTTGAGACAGGGGCATCTCACCATCCTGGAGTTCCCCAGGCATCTTGGCCAATGAGCCCTGGGATCTTCCTGTCTTTGCCTCCCCAGCACTGGGATTAAAGACTCTGCACCATCAGCAGCCAGCTTTTTAAAGATGTGTGTTCTGGGGATGGAAGTCAGATGTTTGTGTTTGCCTGCTGACACTTTATCTCCAGAGCCATCTCCTCAGCCATCATTAAGAATTCCTCCTTTTGTCTTGCCTTCTCTCCTGTCACTCAGCAAACCTCCGGAGTGTCAACTGTGTGGCTGGTGGTCTCGGGATTAGTAGTGGCGAGAACAGTCCCTGCCACCAAGGGGCTTTGTGTCTAGTGGAGAAGACACTTAAGCGGTTATAGTAGAACAAGGTGGGCCGCTAGTTGGAGAAAGCAGAGGGTGCGGTAGAACTGTCCTAGCTCAGGGTATCGGAGGCTTCCAGGAACAGCAAATAAAGGAGTATGGTGTGGTCTAGTCTGCTCAGTGATGGTTAAGTGTGTGTAGCTAGTCCTTGTAAGGGAAACAACAGTCTGAGGACCAGTTGGAAGATGTGAGGATACCCTCTGTGATTAGGACAGAACAGGAGGAAGGAACGGAAGACGGGCCCAGGTCTGGGGGTGGGGGTGGTCTAGGAATGAGTCTCTGCAGGGTCTTGCAGACTTTTTTTTATCTTGAGAGCAGTGGGAAGTGATAATAAGGAACAGTTAAGACAACTCCAAGTAGTTTTAGGTCTGCTATAGGGACATGGAGAGAGGAGGATGGGTTGATGGCCCACATGGAGGGAGGAGGATGGGTTGCTGAGAGATTTGTAAGGTTGGAGTCATAGAGATGGGGAGATATGGCAAGTACGGGCTGAAAGAGGACGTGGATGAATGCAGGGACCATCTCATGATTTTCAGCTTGAGTAATAGGTAGAACAATAGTGTCATGTCCCTTGGGTTTTGCTTAGCTTGTGACCAAACCCTGTATAGGCCATGTTCTTATTCAAATCTTGGTTTTCTCATTAGAGAAAAGGTAATGATCGCTAGTCTCCACCACGTGTCTCTGCACACGGAGAGGCCAGAGATACATAGAGTTATACATGTTCATTGCTACCTTGCTCCTAAAGATAGGGTCTCTTCAAGATAGGAGCTCACTGGAGGTCTAAACTGGCTGGCCAGCAGCCCCCATGCATCCTTCTGTGTCCTGGTCTCCCAGCAGTGAATGCTGGGGACCTGAACTCAGGCCTTCAGACTTGCACAGCGAGCCCTTTAGCTACCGTGCTGTCTCCCCAGCCCTTCCTCTCCTAAAATTCTAAGTACTTCACTTCTCAGGAGCAGGGGATTCTCTGCCTCTACCTATCCAGCAACAGAAAGTTCACTTGGGGGCCTCTCTGGGGTCTCAGATTAGCTTTAGTTGCAAACAATTATACCATTGAGTGGGTTGTGCTTGGCTAGGCTCTTCTTAGCTTCTTGACCAAGCTGGGTCTTTTCAGGTCTTTATGACTCAAGGACTTAAGGCTCTTTTCCAGTTGCTTGCATGTCCCCCCATGTTTTCCTGCTCCTCCTCCGAGTCGGGGTATGTTTGTAGAAAACTGGCCTGGGCCTCATAGTCTCCTCTTGCATCAGCCTCCCTTGAGAGAGGTCCAGATGGGCCAAGTGGCTAGAATGGCCGCATTATATCAAGCATGGTCTCTTTCTTTCTTTCTTTCTTTCTTTCTTTCTTTCTTTCTTTCTTTCTTTCTTTCTTTCTTTCTTTCTTCCTTCCTTCCTTCCTTCCTTCCTTCCTTCCTTCCTTCCTTCCTTTCTTTCTTTTCAAAATCTTCTTTCTGGAGAGGGGGATTCTGGGGAAAGGATTCCTTTGGAGGGATAAAGGAAAGGGTGATCTAAGCTTGGGAGGGCTAACAGGGGCCCTGTTTCTGAAGCTCTTTATTGCTTGACTTAACCAAATCCTAGATTTAGGGTTTACACACAAATGCAAAAGTCAGCATAGATTCTTAGGTGTGTGACGTGCAAATGTGTCCGGAAGAGTGGAGCCAGGGACTCCATGTTCCCGGCATCTTGGCCAGCCTTACCCTCAGCACCCACACAATCACACACGTACAGTCACACACAGGAATGCACGTGCACATATATGTACTCTTCCCTGATAATTTTATATACAGCTTATTAGAGGAAACTGGAAATTGGCAATTTTAAGAAGGAAGGAGGGTGGGTTGTGATGTGGGGACGGACCTTCTGGGGACTTACTGGTAAAACTTGCTTTCACGTGCTCCGTCAGTTCTTCACGGATTGCTAAGGGTCCTCACTCAACTGTTTTCTGGTGCCTTCATGACTCACCTCCTCTGAGCTTCATCCTGGAAGAGGCAGGTCCCCATAGGGTAGGGAAATGATACCTGCCTTTGAGGACAGAGTCTCAATCCCCTAGCACAATGCCCGGCACATGACTGGCCTTACACAACATTTGTGGTATGAGTGGGGTTGCAGTTATAGGATCCGGAACGCAGACGAGGTCCTGGAGTACAGCCAGGCACTTAAAAGTGTCTGATGAAATCGGGACACGAGGAACACAGGCTTTCTACACCCTCTTACCCTGCCTGTGATACAGAACAGGAGCGAGACTGAGCGAACAGCCTTCCTCTGCCCAACGCCTGACTTAACTACCACCAGTATTGCACATACTCTTGGGTGTCGAGACTGCTGGATTTGGAGACAAATTAGAACTGCCATGTTGATACGTTGCTTTTACCTTTTCAGACCCTTTATCTGTAAAAGGGGAAGACTTGAGCAGAGAGAGTAGGATGTAAAGACTGTCCTGCTGTGGTAGATTCATTGGCTTGCATACTTATTCTGTCCCATGCAAAAGTGTGTGGTAAGGATACAGAAAGGATATGGTTTGGGCAGGATCAGGGATGATAGACCCTTTGGGAGCTGATGCTGGATGGGGGTACTCTGATAGATACAGGTGTCCCTTGACATGACATGTAGATGCCAGTCCTGGCTTGTGACCAAGTAAGAGCAAGTGCCTTGACTGATTCCCAGTACCCCAGTCAGTAGTGCAGAGAGATAGGAGCTTCTTGCTAGAGCAAATTAGGTCACTGTCATCTTTAGAACTTGGCCCAGATGCTAGGCAGGTAGGGACAATGGTCTTCTGTGGTCCAGGTGGCCCTTCAAGTTTTGATGTTATTCACTTATGTTCTGAGACGCTAAGAATCATGGGTCCAGCTTACTTACAGAAGCAACCATCTTTGAGGAGGTAAGTTTGTGGTTCTCAGATGCTGCTCTGCTCTGGTTTTTTTTTTTTTTTTTTTTTGGTTTGGGTTTTTTTTGTTTGTTTGGGTTTTTGTTTGTTTGTTTGTTTGTTTTTCAGGGTCAGATACACCTGGTTTTCCCTTCTGCACGTCTTCAGAAGTCTGGTGATCTCTGGAAACTGCTCTCCTCCATTCCCCTGGGGCTCATTCTGAAAGCCCTTCTTCATAGTATGGCTGGCTAGTCTGCACCCCGCTTCTACTTCCCCCACACCCTGGTAGTCCCCTCCCGGCCTCTGTGGTTTCTGCTAATCTGATGAACAACGGCTGTGATTATTTACTAAATACCGGTTACCATACAGGCTGCTATCAGGGAATAGTTCTTGCTGTCTAGAATTTTGTATTTCTAAGAAAATTTAATTTCCCCGAAACCGTTCGTAACCAGCCAATTCCAGTAAGCGTCCAGGATGGGCTACGTAGGGTGTCTTAGGATGGGCTACGTAGGGTGTCTTATCGGTGAGCCATTTCCTGGGCCCCTCAGATCTCCTGCCAGCTAAACTTGCCTGAATCCGAGACAGCAGCAGCCCTGTCCTATTTGTACAGATGGATAGTTCTTACAGCCACAGCCAAGAGAGAGACAAGGAGAGGATTAAATAAAGATCCCATCAGCTGAAGGATAAATAGTGCTCACGCTGCCATCCATTGAGCACAACATAGAAGCAGCACACAGGATCAAGAGCTATTGGTGTGTGTGTGTGTGTGTGTGTGTGCGCGCGCGTGTGCGTGTGTGTGTGGTGTGTGGTCCTTAGAAACCAGAAGATACAAATGAGAAGCTGCTGATAGAGAGGAGTGCCGCTTTAATGCCTTGTTTAGAGATGTCCTTAGTAGGAAGCTAAAGGCAGAATACCCATCAATTTGGGCTTTGAGAGCTGGGCTGGTGAGTGGCACCATCTTGCTTTTAGGGTTGCTTTGGACATTGGTGCCCTAGCCAAGGGAGCCCTTGGGTGGGTGCAGGGCTCAGCTCTTTACCATGGGAGTAGCCTTCCAGGGCCCTTCTGCTTCCCCACAAAGGAATGCCTGTGCTTGTGCGCCCCTGGACTTATTAGTGCCTTATTTGGCAGTGGGACTGCAAATCTGTTTCCATTCCTTTAGAGTCAGAGGAAGACCAAGCAGAGTGCTGGTTTGGAGAACTTGGTCCCGAAACAGCTCTAGCTGGCTTTTTCTTCTAAGTTTTACCCTTCTGGAGAACCAAATTAAAAGAAAATAATGCATGTGAATTTTTGATTTTTGTCTATTCAAACTGTGAACTAGCAGAGGCCATTCCATTAGAACAACACTTCCTGATTTTCAGCAATACTTGCAGTGCCAGGGAGTCCTGGGCATTACTGCTTCCATTTAATGGAAATCCGGAGGCTGTGGCTATAGTTTGATGGTAGAGTGCTTGCCCAATGTCTGTTAAGCCCAGGCCTTCACCCCTAGCATTGCAATAGATATATCTGCTACCTGGAACACTTCAGTCCCAAACATTTTGGATTAAAGATACTTAATGTGCTGGGTGGTGGTGGTGCAGCACTCGGGAGGCAGAGGCGGGCAGATATCTGTGAGTCTGAGGCCAGCCTGGTCTACAAGAGCTAGTTCCAGGACAGAGTTCCAAAGCTACAGAGAAACCCTGTCTCGAAAAACCAAAACAACAACAACAACAACAACAAAAACCCTTAATATACAGTGAAAAAGGATTGCTGAGTTGCTGGTTAAACCATAGGGGAAAACAGTAGCCTTTAAGTGTAATCTTTTCTATTGAATGGAAATCTTGGCAATTCTATAGCCCCTCACTAAGGCTTTATAGGAGAACATCTATTTTACAGGGTTGTGTGAGAGCTACCCTAATTCACTGTAAGTAGTGTGCTGAAGTTGGGACCTAGAGAAACTTGGCTGGGCCTCCTAGAGCCTGTGTCTTGACAGTCTCTCTCCTCCCTCAGAGTCCTGTGAGGTTAAAAGGACCCACAGTCATCCTTGCCTTGTTTCATGTCTTGGAAGGACAGTCCAGTACAGTTGGCACTCAATTCTAAACATTCAGGGTGTAGATGAGGTGTGTGCAGTCAGCTCCCTTCAGACCACAGAGCTATGAATACAGCTGGACACATTTGTACACAAGATCCTATTGTAGTGTCCAAAGCAGGGACACCCTTGGTTCCTTTGTGGTGGGCTGGTGTCATTGTTAGATTTTTTTTTTTAACCTACACTTAAAACATTACCTATTTTTATGGGTTTTTTTTTGGGGGGGGGGATGTTGGTTTCTCTGTGTAGCCCTGGCTGTCCTGGAACTCTCTCTGTAGACCAGGCTGGCCTCAAACTCAGAGACCCTCCTGGCTCTGCCTCCTGAGTGCAGGGATTAGAGGCCTGCTTGTTTTTAGATTTTTGTGGTAGAGATGAATAGAAGACTAGGAAGGAAACTCAGAAAAAGTTCAAAAGTTAAAGTGAACCTAACAGAGCTGGATCGTTCCCAGAGCATGAAAAAGCATCACCTGGCAAAACTATTAAAGACAGATTTCTTACTAGTCCCTTAGAGAATCTAATTCTCAGTGGGTCCTGGGGCTTCATATTTTTGTTTTCACGGTCTTTCCTGGTGTGGTAGTGTGATTCGGCTGGATTAAGAGTGTGAGGGAGAAAAAAGAGACAGCCACATGACTAACTTGAACAGGATGAGGGCCAGCCCCCACCCCAGGCCAAGCTATATCAGGTAGCGAGTCTGCAGTGGGGAAAAGCGAATCTGCGAATCTGTGACTCCATGTGTCCAGACACTTGGATAGTCTCAGAAGGATGAAATAGGCCAGGGGGGAGGGGCAGCAGTAAAAATAGCCTGGGAAGGAGCAGAGAAACGTTTGTTCGTGCCGAGCACATGGGAAGGGGTTGTTTTTCAAGGTGGCTTGAAGCTGTTAGCACTTTGTACGGATTTGCTTTATCTGTGCTCTTCGCTCCGGGCGGGGGGGGGGGGGGGGTGCTAAGAGAACCATCTGAAACTCCTGTTAATATATAGTTTTGCAAGCGTGCTGGTGGGCCTTGGAAGGCCACAAACCTTAGAAAAGGCTTTATGCTTTGGGTCTTGGCTGCTCTAGTGGTTTTAGATTGCCAAGGTGGATGCTGTTCTTCTCAGGAGAGTGCCTGGGGGTGGTGAGGAGGGTGCAGTTTAATTTCTTAGGTTGGCTTCAGGAGATTCAGGGTGTTTTCATTTTTTTTTTTTAAATTTTTATTGATTCCTTGTGGACCTACCTCACTTTTTTTTTTTTTTTAAAGAATTATTTATTTTTCCTCGTGTGTATGAGTATTTGCCTGCATGTATTATATGTTCATAATCTGCATGCCTGGTGCCAGGAGAGGCCAGACCAGGGTGTCTGATCCCCTGGAACTGGAGTAATGGTTGTGAGCCACCATGTGGGTCCTGAGGAACCTAGCCTGGGTCTTCTGCAAAGAGCAGCAAGTGATTTTAAGCACGGAGCCATCTCTACACCCCCACGACGGAGGTTTCGTTGAGGGACTTCGGGGTTGAGTGACTAGGGTTTGGCCCCTGTTTAGGGCTGCAGTGCCGTGTGCTATATGATGACTAAGACGTGACGGAGACCCTTCTGCTGCTCTCTGCCTACCCATAGGTTCCTTAGTGCAGAAATGGACAGGACTGGAGGCAAGAGAGTACGATAGAAATGGTTGGTCTCGCAAAGCCCATGGGGGAGAGAGAGGAGGGTGGGAAGCCTGGATAGGCTCCCCCTCATCCTGGATCTCCATCACTCACAAGTCCTTTCCTGAAAACCCTATCGCATGCCAGTGGTAAGAGGCAGCTTCCTGCCACCGTGCTGCGCCAGCCCCCTCTCAGAGAGATGAGTGAAAGATGTAGTTTGAGAAGGGACAGCTGGCCACTTAGCATCCATGCATCTGGTCTCCTCTCTGGGAAAATAACAGCAAGTTTTGTTCTGAGCACAGTGCCGGGATCCTCCTGCCTGGGCGCATGGACATATTCAACCTTCTCTTGGGGCCAGTGGAGAGTCTTTGAAAGCAGTACTTTGCCCCCATTGGTAAAAGTGTATAGATGGTGATGGACTTTTCTAGAAGGAGGGACCTTCTTGATCTACATCCATAGCCCATGTAGGGGAAGGGTTATTTGGATAGAACTAGCTCAGCTTGTGCTAGTTTACCCCATGGCTCTTCTCTGCAGACATTTGTATCCAAGTTGCCTTGGTCACGACATGCTATATAACCTCAGAGCCACTATCGTTATCGTAACTGTTGATATACAAGTTGTAGGCAGCGGTTTGGTTTTATGTTTTCATCTCAGAGGCTCAGAGCAACAGACTGCTCAAAGAGTCTGGCTCTCAGATGTGGGGTTGAAACCTAGCTCCACCAACATCGTGGCCACTTAAGAGTTTTCTGGCCCCTGGTCTGCAAAGTAGGAACGGTAAGAGTCCCTACCTCTCAGGTGTGCTGTGAAGGTACAGAAACAGCAGAGCCTAGTGGTTAAGTGGGCGGGGAGTAACCTTGTCAGTTTGCATCAATCCAGGATGCGGTGGAGGCAGGAAGGAGAGGGGGCTTGTACGTTCAGATGTGTATACACATTTCTGAAGTTTTTTCAGAAACTTGTGGTTTAGGGTGTTGGTTCTAGGCTTGTTCTTGCATTGGGATCACCTGTGGGGAGGAGTTGTAAGACAGAAGGCTGGGCCCCAGCCTCAGTTTCTTTTTGATGCCATAGGTCTGGGGTGTGACCCCATATTCTTTGCATTTTACATTTTGCACATGGTGGATGCTTGGGTCTTTCTCTGTTGCTTTCCGCCTAATTTTTTTTTTTTTTTTGAGACTAGGATCTCACTGAGTTTCTAGCTCACTGATTTCTGTTAGATTGGCTGGCCTGCAGATTCCAGGAATCCTGTCTCTGCCTTTGCAACTCTGGGTTTAGCAGACACAGGCTGCTACACTGGGTTGTTCTTACTTAATTGCTGGGAATCAGGTCCTCGCCTTTATGTAGGGAGCCTGTTACCTCCTGAGCCATCTCCCCAGCTCCTAACTTGCGTTTTTTTATAAGTAGACTTTGTTTAGAAATGGTGGTTAGGTAGCCATGGGAACAGGCTGTACCCTCCAGATTTGGATTCTAGAGACAGGATGAAGCCAGTAGGTGCTGGATACAGCGAGGTCATTTTAAATTCAGGGTGAGAATTTTACCTATGAGAGGACTTGAGGTCAGAGCGGGTAGCTTCAGGAGCTCCCAGTCTCTGGAAGTTTCTCTTGTTGAACGGCTGTCTGGTAGATTCTTATACTAGGTAGGAGGGCCATTTGTTCATTAATTCATGAATTTACTCATCCATTTGTTCAGGATAGATGTGTATTGCCTGCTTTGGAAGCTAGTTGGAGCTTTTAAAGACAACCATGGTCCCTGCTTTCAAGGGAGTATGTAGTCTGGTGACAATCTGTTTTATTTTCTCAGGTAATTTAAATATTGAGACTCCTAAGAGTCCTATGCCGATAAGGACAACCCTCCAACTAAGCTGCAGGGAAGCCATCTCCTATGAACATGTGGATACCTCACAGACTCACTTTGGGTTATTCTCTTTGGCTCATCCCCCACTCTTACCCCTTTTTGGCTCATTTTAATGTTGCCAGATACGTGATTTCCCCCCCTGTTAAGACACAGAATAAGCTTAGAGTGTATTTACCTCAAACACATTTCCTGTGGGAAAATCTACTTCTCTCCACTGGCACCCAGGATACGCCATTAAACTCTGAACTTCTGACCAGCCGTCCATTATGCCGCCTGTGGAAACAACCCAGGAAATGGAGCATAGGGATGAGCTAATTGCTTTTCATCGTCTCTCCTAAGTGACGTATGGAGCGAATTAATCGCTGAGGAGAGTTAGAGAGAGACACAGGAAAATCCAGTCATTTTTTTCTGGGTCCTTCTATCATAAGCCTTGCTAAAAGCAATAGGGAGGCACCAGGGAATGTGGCTTAACGGCTGAGAATACTGGCCTGTCACTCATGAGGACTGGGCTCAATCCTCAGCACCTATAAATCGGGGCACGTTATCACTTATCCGCCCTGTAATTCCCAGCACTTGGGAGGTAGCGACAGGAGGATGGTAACTTCAGGGCTCATCTTTGGCTGCATAATGAGTTCATGGCCTGCTTGGGCTATGGGCGCTGTTTCCAGCAGTTAGACTAAAATAAAAAGCAATGGTGATGATCATTGTTTTCTACCCAGCCCCACTCTGCAGTGCTTGGTGTTCAGCTTGCTACCTGTATCGTTATATGGTTTGATTCAGTAGGTTTGTTTCCCTCGTTCTTGGGAAGAGGAAGCGAAGGAGAGGGACCGTAAGCAGCTAGTGGTTGTAGAGACAGCAGTGGTCAGAGCTGGAATCAAGGCCTCTTGTCTTTCAGATCCCAGCCCATGCCCCAAGCCCCTGGCAGGCTGAACTACTCAGAATTTTGTCCACAGTTAACTATATCGTCCGTTGAGTAAACTTGCAAGTTCTGGGAAGACACAGCTTGGGAGACTTAACTATTGAATTCTCTCCCACCGTGAATGACTCTGCTCTGAATCTTCTGGATGCTACACAGAAAATGAGCTTGAACAGTCCTCTGGGCCAGCTGGGTTTTGGGTTTTTCTGGTTTTACACATGCCTCTTGGATTTCTCTGCTTCTCTTCAAACCTGAATGCTAATTCTTGAGACATCTGCCTTCTGACTGCATCCTGGGGTGGGAAGAGTCCGGCTTTGACTTTGGAGCCATGTCCCTTCCGACGGGAAGTGTCACCTCTTCCAAAATCTAATGTCTCTGCGGATTTCATTGACTGTTCTTTCTGGCCTCAACCTGTGTTTTCTTCTAAAAGGAGTTTTGAATTAAGTTTCCTGTTTTCAAAATATTTGATAAGTATTCTTTTTAATTGCAGCAATATGTAACTTGTCTTGGGAAATCCGCTCTCCCCCGAGATAGTCAGCATTGACGAAGGACTCTTGGCCTTGCCGGTTGTTTTTAGTACATGCATTCGGGGTACATTTAGTTTTTCACTAAAATGGAATTAAGAAATACATATATTTCTGAAATGCCCTGTGACTTTTGTAGATTTTCCACATTTGTATATAAATATGCATTTCTTTCTGTCATCCTTGAATTTGTGGTGTTTTGCTTCATTAGAAATCAGAAACCACTTTGCTCTTTGACCTTGACTTTCTGGGGATCAGTTCTGTTAATTGAAACATCTGTTTGGTTCTTTTATTTTTCATTTCACTTTGAGAGAAATCCTAGGAAGCCTATTCTGTATCTCCTTTGGTTAGGGATCCTGAACTGCAGCTTCAAAGGGTCTGTTGCGAGAGAAAAAACAGTATCCACATTTGGAAAAGAAAAAGGGAATTTGTTGGAATGGCGGCCAACAGAACGAGCAGGTCTCAGGAGATGATAAAGAGCGGCCTCAGCAGCTTTTTGGACAATGACTCTTCCTATCTTCTGCTCAGACCTGGCACTCCATTGACTTGTGACCAGGTGGACCCCCTTGATCGATAACCCCATCAAAAGCATTTTGCAGAGGTTATTCTCCTAAAGAAAACGTGAGGCCACCATGCTGAAAGTTAGTATCACAATAGGGTCCCCTGACCCAGGGATATTGTGGATGTGGTTGCATGCCCATTTTCTCAGGACCCAGGAAAACTAATTAAGATGGTTGGTTCAGTATTGTCTATTCTATCGGGCTGGAGTGATGATCTCTGAATATAAAACCAATGATAAATTTCCTCCTGGTTTTCTTTTTGTTTCTTGGTTCCTTAATGGCCACCCAGTTTCTTCTAGTTTGGGGCCGCCTTTCCTGGTTCAGTTAAAGTCACTGGCCCCGTCACCAGGAAGATGGAATCTGTCAATAAAGATGCAAATGTCTGTTTTTGTTGTTTTTTTTTTTTTTTCCAGACACCTTTTTGCTCCAGCCTACACAGAAACCTGCTACACTGCAAATGGCAACCCTCAAACCACCACCTTGAAGTCCGAGGTGAGTTACACGTGGCCATCAGCAATTGCCGTATTTGGGTACCGCTCTTCTGGGCGGAGGAAATAAGTTATGGAAAGCCCTTCTCTGAAGGACTTATGTCCCCTGACTTAAGACCGAGAGCACAAACAGAAGCTAATAGTCTTAATACTGAACATTTCCCCTTCAGAGTTGTTTTTAGTGGGAAAGTTTTGCATATGATCGAAGAGTCATCATTTTGAAAATGGTTTTGCATCTTAATTTATTTCACTTAATTTATACCCTACTGGTGGATGTTTAAGATAGTACATTCTGTGTGTCATGATTTGCTGGCTCTTCCCATGGCGATTTCTGTTTAGAGTTCACAGGCCCAGAGCAGCGGATCTCAAGCAGAAGCAGCGATTCTTTTTTTCTCCTGCAAGGCACACTTGCACATGCTTGCTGATGGTTGGATGTCGTTAGCATCCCACGGGCAGAAGCCAGGGACTCTGTGAAGCATCCTACTGGACACAGAGCAGGGCCTCATGGTAGATTTATCCCGCCATCTCGTCCACCCAGTTGGTGCCTCAGGGGAGAAGCCCTGGACCAGACCCAGGCTTCTGAGCCTGGGATCATGAGATGCGATGGGAAGGGGAAGAGCGCACGCTACACTGACCTTTTGTGTTTGGGGTTTCTGAGGCAAGAGACGTGATGTATGACGTGGATGGAGGAGAACAGGAGAGGCTCCTCTGCTTGGGATCCCTCTAACAGTATCCATGGAAACAGATTCTCATGCAACTCCATCTTCAAATATCTCTGCCCGTGTGCGGATGTCTAACCAGATAGCAATTGGCAGTTACTAGCAGGTTAGCTTAGTTTATCCAACTCCCTGGAATGGGGAAAGGATGGGTCCCTTTAAGGTTGGACTTGTCTAAGTACACATAAGCTACTACAGTAGAGTAGCTGGGTTGCTGAAGGGGATGTGAAGGTCAGTGGGACGTCTTCCCAAGACTCTCCTAGGTGGGAAAAGAAGTTGGGAGTGTGGCCAGTGACAGCAGCGGGCAGACTGGGCCTTCTCAGGGAAGCTGTCCAGCTGTGACCCACACCTCCGCAGAGCCCCTTGGCCCATGCTTTTCCCTTCTTCAGACTTCTGTTCTCTGCTTCCAGGAATAGGAACGGGCAAAGGGCTGGGTAAGCGCCATGTGGAGAAAGCCCACAGCCATTTCAATTTCACAAAAACTCCCTCCTCTGAGTCCAGCCCCTCCCACCTCCACAGCCATAAAGTCAAGAATGGGTCTCAGGGCACAAGTTTGCCATGAGCTCATGCTTCCTGCTGTGAAAGCCCCCTGGGGTGGCCCCCTCAGCCCCAAGAGCTGCGGAATGCCATGACTTCATGGCTGCTCTGACTTGCTCTTTGTGCTCCTACGCTGTGCACCAAGCAGAGATGTGTTAAGGGTCTTTCAGAGAGGAGCAGGGGGAGAGGATGTCCCCGGGTCCCTTGATTCCCCCTCCTTCCTGAAGGCCCTGCTGGCTGAAGCAGATCCTGACTGAACCTTGGGCCAAGATCATGGTTTTCTTCCATCCACCACTGCTGGATTCTTGTGAAGTCCCCACCCAGGCCCAGGGGGCTCCCAGTCAGCCTTCTCATTTGGAAACTGAGAAACCAAGGAGAAACGGGACCGGAGTGAATCCATAGCTGCTCTTGGCCTAAATGCTGAGGGCTGTGCTGGGCCTTCAAACTTAATAGTCGTTCTGGGAATCTTATCGAGACTCATTAGCCAGCCCTGTAGGATACAGCCCTAATCTAGGTCAGGTTACTGGGGGAACAGGTCTGGGGATGTGTTCCAACAGCCAGACTTACAGGCGTTGGGATCTGAAGCCAGGGCTGCGGTCTTGGCTTTCACTAGCTGTGTGGCCTTAATCAACCCTTTGGACCGTACTGAGTACTTTTGTTATTTTCAATCGCAGAAATTAGTTGTGCTGGTAACTGACTCAGTGCTCTGGAAGGGTGAGATGAGTCACCGATTTTTATGGGGATTTATAACTATTATTTCTAACTCCGTGTTTTACAGTTGAGGGGATTGAGAAGAGGAAAAGTAACTTGGCTATGCTTAAAAGGGGCAAGACCCGGACTAGAGCGTGTCCACTTTCTAGAGGGTAGAACAGCTTTGGCAAGATAATCCAGTCAGGTGCTGATTCTGCAGGTTGGGAATGGTAGCGGACTGGGTTCGGGGCCAAGTTGTTGGGGTTCAGGTTTTCATATCTACTGATCTTGGCCCGGAAGCTGGGATCCCTTAAACTAACCTTTAGTTTCCCCCTTAAACTCCTGGGAATAATATCTGCCTCATAAAGCTGGGATCAGAATTAAAGTACAGATAAGCAACTGTTATCAAGCGGTAGGAGCCTGCTGGCTGTTAGCACTTGCAGTTACTAAGAGTGAATGACGGGTACCCTGGTCACATGTGTTTGTGCCCTCTGTACATTATAGATAGCACATGACAGTTGTAGAACATGCCGTTGCAGAGAGTACGGGGGAATGTGCACACTGCAGCCATCAGTCAGAGCGCCGAAGAGGTCCAATTCTTCCTTAGCCACATCTGGATCAAAGTTCTCGCTACTTGTGAAGGAACCAGCAGAGACAGTATTCTGCCTTCATTTCTGAATGTTTAACTCTCAGTATTCCACTGTCTATGAGCCCTGCTTTCCTTGCGAAGGCCTGGCTCCCTCTCCTAGGGAGAACTGACCGTTCTTCTCAATGTTAGTGTTCTACACAGTGGGTTTGTGGCCTCACTATTGAGTTTTAAGGACCAGGTCTAGTACTTGATTGTTGATAGTTTGCCTTCAGTTCCCCTGATAGGGGACAGATAGGGAAGCCATGTGACAGGTTGGCCTTTGATGGCAGTGGGACCCTTGGCTAGAGATCAGGCTGTGTATGTCTCCTGCCTTCCTAGGTGCTAGGGGATGACAAGCTGAGGAAATCCCATCACAGTGGTTTTCTTCTGTGCTCACATGAAGGTCAGAATCTGACTTGGTTAAAGTTCAGCAGTCTCTGATGCCAAGAGGAAGCTGCTGTTGTCCCTCCTCCTGGTTGTGTGTCAGTAGGAATGGGCAGGTAACCAGCGCTGCCTGACAATGGATGAAACGGTACCCGTGATCCAGAGAAAGAGCCCAAGAGGACTGTGGGCTTGGCTTGTGCTTCCTGACTTAGCTGTATGGCTCAGATGAACAGGATGTAGAATAGAAACAGTAAATGTTGTGGGTGTGGGTCAGCCCTTTTGGTGGCCTTTTAAGTCCCCCGAGGCCATGTTTTATCTTTAGTGAAAGAATTTAATGAAAACCTGGCTACTAATGTTTGCTGTCTATCTTTAGGCTAGGGAGCAGTCCAGCCAGCTCCTTTGTATAGTGGACTCTCATGACCCTCCTGAGGTTGGAGGCTAAAGATGTGGGAGGCCAGAGGAGTCATTTCCACCGCTGGTCCATGTGCGAGCCTGGATGTATGGCTGGTTTAGCTGTGCCAAACGGCTTCAGTTTAATTACGGAGCTCTTTTCAGGGCTAGAGGTGGGGGGGGGGGGCGAACTCAGATAGGTGGGTTTGCTTTCTGGATGCCCCCACAAGGAAACAACTGCAAACAGCACATTCCGGAGATGAAGCCCTTGGGTTGTTTGTTATGCAGGGCTAGCCTGGGAATTTGTGACTGCCGCTTAGTCTCAGGGTGTTAGGGAAGCCCTTTTAAGAATCTGGCTTTATTCCCAGTTTTACCTCTCTCTGTTCTGGCTGATTTACCCGTCCCGACCCCTACTGCTGACCACCTGGTTTGGGAGGGGGACAGTCTGGTATAGCACATGGGCACGAGGCACTCGTAGAAGTGCTCTTTCCTGGTTGCTGCTACCACAAACTTTTATCCATAGCTGTGTGCGTTAGACATCTGTATCACTTGCTTTTTGTTCCTGGGATAAAACACCATGGCTAGAAGCAACTTACAGAAGGAGGAGCTTATTTGGGTTTAAGGTTCCAGAAGGCTAGTCCATAATTGTATAGCAGCAGGCAGCCAGGCAGGAGGCTGAAAGATCACATCTTCAGCCACAAACATGAAGCAGAGAGAGCAAACTGGAGGTGGGGGAGGCTATAAAACCCCAAATCCCATCCTCCAGTGATGTACCTCCTCCATCAAGGCTGTACTACTTACCCAAGTAGCATCCCCAAGTGTTCAAATACTTGAACTGTGGTGGGGGTAGAGGAGGTACATTTCTCATTCACCACAGGTTCTTAATGACTTGCTTCCACAAGGCTATAAACCCCAGGAACTAGAGCTGTGTGTCCATTTTCTCACTGCATCTCTGAAGCCATTGCCCAGGGCCTGCATGTGGCGGTTCTCGGTGTTTATAAAGATGGAAAGCTCCAGCTGGTTTTGGGGGACCAGACGCCTGTGAGGCATCATGACGAGAGAATAGCATCAGGCGCCATGACAAGAGAATAGCGTCAGGCGTCATGGAGAGAATAGCGTCAGGCGTCATGGAGCTAGGGTCTCAGGAAGGAGAGTCCAGGTGTGGAGGATTCAGGGGAGAAGAAGCATCTTGAACTGTGCTCAGATCTTGAGGCTGCCCTAACAAAGTGCTGTGAATGGGGAGGTTAAAACAAGAGAATTTGGTTCTCTCTCCATTTTGCAGGCTAACTGTTCAACACCAAGTTGTTGGAAGGGGTTGTGCTCTCTCTGTAAGGCCCCCAGGGAAGAGTCCTCCCTTTCTTCCTCTAACTCCATAGTGCTCCTTGTCCTGTGTTACATCACGTTCGTCTTTGCTTCTGTCTTCAGGTGGTTTCTCCCCTTATATATCTTTTGTGTCCTTTCATCTGATAGGTAGATGAGGCCATTAGATTTATGACCTATTCTCATCGATTGTGACCACTTTTTAATTTAATGACATAATCAAAACCCTACTTACAAATGAAGTTAGATTCTGGGCTTCTGGGTGGGCATAAGAATTTTAGGAGGACACTGTCCAACCGACGACAGTGAGCTACAAAGGCGACACCAGTGAGAAACTGGATCTGTCATGGGACTTCCCTGAGGCTGACATTTCAGATCTGAAACTGGGTTCTCCAACCTGTGAGCCTCAGCATTTCCGTCTACTCAGTAGGAACGGAGACGTCTGTCCTGTGCTATCTCTTAGGCTCCTGTAAGAACCAAACAGAGGTCACTTGGAAGCTTTTTTCAGGTTATAAGATCCTGCAAGGTCAGGCTTAGTAAGGAATTAAGCTGTCACCTGTCGTTCATGAGACGTTAACATGGTCTTGTTTATCAGCACCATTTGACGTGAGCACTTTCTGTTTGCCAGGATCACTGCTTTTACCATGGGACTGTGAGGGAAGCAGAAGAATCCAGCGTCACGCTCAGCACCTGCCGGGGAATTAGGTAAGAGATCCCGAAGCTGCTGCGGATGAATGGTACACTCCCCAGGAAGATGGGCAAGGTTAACCCAGAGCAAGGGCCTTGGACAGGAGGCCCCTGGGCATGTGTCTACACTCTGACAGGGGCCAAGTTTGTGAGCTGTCATGCAGACACTGGGTTTGGATTTCCCTTTCATGACTAGTTTGATGTGCTAAGATCTGAGTTCTCTTATTTATGGATGGTACGGCTAATGAGTCAAGAGACAACCATGACTGGAAGCTTAGCATCAATAAAGAGCTGTCTATCGGGTGTAACTGGCAGGCAGTAAATCACAGTAGAAAGAGGCGTGCTAATCCATGGGGGGAGGCATGGAAAAGCCCAGGGGTGTTTGGAGATAGAAAGCTGGGGGCGAGTGGGTTAGTGCAGGGAAGGAGTGGATGAGCTTGGCAAGCAGGCTGAGGAGTGGCTGCTCTGTGTAACTTCAGTAGCTCTGGGACATGAAGTCATTTGGTACCCAACCCCACGGGTAGGTGGATTGTGACCCAGAGGGAGAGAAACCAAGGCAAGATGGTAGCTGGGCCCTGGGCTATTGGTTGGCTTATACTGTAAGGCACTGTAGCTGGCGAAAATGTCTCACTAGGAGTTAGGTAACCATGAGGGGACAGTTCCTCCAGGGTCAGTGAGATCCTAGAAGTGAAAGCAAAGAGTGACAGAAAACAAACGAGATGTTGGTAGACTTGAAGCTGACGTTCCTCATTCCTCCCATCTGTTCACTCCATGGTAGAAGAACTTTCAGGTTGGGTAGCCAGAATCGGGACGTCAGGGAAGAGAAATGTAGCAAGGAAGGAGAGGAAATTTTTGAGACAGAAATCAACTGGAGAATTCCAACTAGATAATGCTTAGAAAAAGGGTGACCCTTCTGTCCCTAAACCAAACCACCTGGGTTTGAGCTAAGAGCAGCACGTGTCTGGTGGGAGGTGGGAGAGGGCATCACATCCCATGGAGGCAGAGCCACAGAGGGTTGTGAGCCACCATGGGGATGCTTGGAATGCAACCTGGGTCTTCTGCAACTGCTGAGCTATCTCCTTAGCCCCATGCTATATCTTTTCTTGCTTGTTTGAAAAATCTGGGCTCTTATCTACACAAATGGCCTGCACTGCATGGAACTTGAACTCAGGGTGCTAACTCCAGGAATACCAGAAATCCTTGGTTGGCGGTAGCCAACTATATGCCGGGGGCAAGGCGCTCACTACTGATAAACTGCCTACTCAGTGTTACTACCAAAGGCAGAATTGGGAATATGTGCGGGCTCACTTGTGGCTCTCTGGAGCTGTTAGGAGGTGTTTTCTTCCCCTTCTTTGAATCAGTGGCTGCTTCTGTCATTTGTTAATTTATGCCATGTCCTACACTGGCAGATGGCGGTGTTATAATTTTGTGTCCTCAGGGCACCAGTGATTGGTATGGTGGCGACTATGTGTTTCATTGATTTTGCAGAACTTCACAAGATGTGTTCCAGGACTTAGCTTCTCCCTGCCCCCAGATATAAACCGAGGGCCCTTCTGGCCGCAGGTCTCATGTCTGTTTATGAGTTGGTTCACATTTGTGTGGCGCGTTGCCCGAGGGAATCAGGCAGGAAATCGGGTTTGGCTGTGAGGTGATTAACAGTGGTCTCATATCCTCCGCTCAAGTGGCCTCCTCCAGCCAAGCCAACTGGCTTTTCAGTGGTGTTTATAGGCTCAGCCCCTGCCACCTGCAGCCCTCAAGTAAACAACGGCTGTCCCAGGAAGGAGGAAAGGGAACCAGCAGGTGTGACCTGCTTCTCTCTGCCTCTTCCTTTGTCCCTTCTGGGACTGGAGCAGTGGGAATGCTCTTGGCTTGGCCTCTTGTAAGTCATCCCAGCAGTCGGGCTGATGGGGAAGCTCCCCGAGCTGCCCATGTGGTTCTGTTTTGCAGGCTTCCATCTGGTGGGGTCTACATGGCTTTCTTTCCCAGCCCTCTCCTCTTTCCACAGGCTAAGAGAACGAGGTTAAATTATGAGCCAGAGACTTGCAAGGCGGCCACACTGGGTCCCTGGAGCAGAGGCAGGAATGACAGCAGTGTTTAAATCCAAATAGCTTCCCAAGGCTCCAGAAGCCTGATATCGCCATGGGGAGTTTCCATAGCAACCATTCATCTCTCCTGGTAGTGTACTCCTGTGTCTGGAGAAAATGGATGGGATATATGCTAGGCAGGCTCTTCAGGCGGAAAATGAAAGGAGCCAGTACAGCCTAGACCAGCGGTTCATAACTTTCCTCACACTGTGACCTTTTAATACATCTCCTCATGCTGTGGTGACCCCCAGCCATACAATTATTTTTGTTGCTACTTCGTAACTGTGATTTTGTCACTGTTATGAACCGGAATGTGAATATCTGATATGGGACTCCTGTAAAAGGGTTGTTCGACCAAAGGAGTTGCGACCCACAAGTTGAGAACCACTGCCCAATGGTTACTGGAGCCTCGTCTCTCTTGAGTACTTTGTAAGTCAGTTTATCATTAAAGAAAAATACCCAATCACAGTAAAATAAAAACAAATGTTAAAGACCATATGAGGATATAATAAGAGGCATCACTCTTTCTCACCCCTCTTTCCCAATTGTATCTCATAACTTACCTCACAAATCACCAGTTTCCTATGCATTCTTTTGGAAATACTCTCGGCAAGAGGAACCTGGCTATATAATACAAAATGTTTTATAACTTTGTTTGGATTCCAGTCACCTTGGGAATTGGGTTAATCAGTGACTGTGAATCTCATCAAAGACGCAGCAAACCATCTGTGTTAGTCCGCTCATGACTAAGTGTTTAAAGTAAACAGTTTAAACGGGAGATTTGGCTCAGGGTTTCGGAGAGCTCAGCGCTTCTCTGCTGGCTCTGGAGTCCATGGTGAGGTAGAAGAGTCTTAGTCGGAGAGATGGTAGTCCAAAGAACTTGCCCCCCCAGAGATCTCCACATAGCATCCCAGCTGGGGATCACCGCTTCATTGAAGGTGTCAGGTGTCCATACCTTCGAGCCTGCCTCACACTAAAATCCTGTCTTGTAAATGTCGCCACAACACCCTGCCTGTGCAGATGCATCTCCACATCGAACCCACAGACTAAATGGAAGGTCTGATGATCGCTTGTGGGAAAGTTTAGCTGGTACTGGGGCTGTGATTTCTTTGACTAAACCTGTATGTTTCCCGTCCATTGTTGGGGAGGTGGGTTTTTTTTTTTTTTTTGTTGTTGTTGTTGTTTAATTTTTCAGACAATACTCACTGAAAATTGTCATTAAGTAATGAGTACATGTTTAGGGTTAAACATCCAAACTGTACAAGACTGAAGCTAAAAACTAAAGTTCTGCCTTCTCCATCCTTCCGCCCAAACCCATTCTTGTTCACGTCACTGTTCGGGTGTACATAATGGACCTGCATTGTCTACTATGTACAAGTGAGGTCATCCCAAGCACGCAGTCCAGTCTTGTGATGTTTCCGACACGGAACTAAGTCTCAGGTGCATAGGAATCTGTCCCATTACTTTAACGGGGCCGTGAATACTTATGTATTAAAGTCTGGTGAGCTGAATTATAGAGACAGCCTCTCAATGATAAACAATAAATAATCCCCCTAGATCTGCTTGATGGGTCAGCTTGATGGTCACAGTGTTTCTCTCATCCAACATCCGGGACCCTACCAGGCTGACCGGCTCCTGGACTCCCATCCTGTGCTCTAAGCAGAGACTCTGAGGTTGGGTGGGGCATAACTTGTCCAAATGCGCAAGCCGTGGACTGGAATGTGTTCAGCACTGCCATTCCAGGGCCCTGAGTGTGCTCTGCCACTCCCCTTCCTGGTGGTGAGACACCCCACCAGCTCTGTCCTCCACACTTACTTTTGCCCTTGTCTTCACCTTGGCCAGACTGGTCCGATCCTTCCTCTGGGCCTCACTCTATCTTAATAGCTCGCTAAGTGCTTGGGAAGGGTGTGGATAGCAGGGTTGGTGAGATTCTCAGTCCAGAACCGTCATTGACTCTGGAAATGAGAAACCTAGAATCTGCCTCAGGCTTTCTGTTAACTCACTCAGTGTCTCTTGAGCAACTTCCCCACCCACCCTGGGATTTCTTCACTTCTCAAACTCAGTAGACTAGATCATAAAAGTACCCTTTATCTTGGGAAGCCCTGGACTCTGAGGAGGAGCAGCAGAGTCTGCAGGAAGAAGTCCTCCCCCAAAAGCCATGACTTTCCTCTGCATGATGATCACCTGCCTCATCCTGGAATAAGCCCTTGGATGACAGGACCCTTACACTGTGACAAGGTCTCCAGAGGCAGACCCTTCTGAGTCTAAAAACTGGTGACTAGGGCTGGGGAGACGGCTCAGTTGGTAAAGTACTTGTCACATAAGTCCGAAGATCTGAGTTCAATTCCCAGCACCGACTTTTTTTTTTTTTTTTAAAAAAAGCTAGGTATGATGATGCAAATGGCTGGTCAGCTAGCATAGCTTAATTGGTGAGCACCAGGCCATAGTGAGACTTAGTCTTTAAAAGAATTCAAGATGGACAACCAGAGAGGAACAACTCCCAAGTCTGTCCTCTGCTTCCATATGTTTCCCACATGAACACATACCTGCCAACTAACACAGTCCTTTAAAAATGACTTTATTTATTATTATTGTATACGATAAGTATGTGTGTGTGTGGTGCGGGGAGGTGCTCATGTTGAGGTCAGAGGATAACTTCATGAAGTCTTTTCTCTCCTTCCATCTTATCATGGCTTCCAAGGATCTAGCCCAGGTTTCTGTAGCTAGAGCCCTTACCCGTTTAGTCATTTCACTAGCCCCAGTTAATGCTGATATACTCCTGAAGTCTCAGTTTTCTGCCCTGTAAGATGAGAGCAGAGATATTGATGCCATTGGTGGGTTCACGTTAGGTGATCAGCCCCATCTCCTTGACAGCAAGATCTTTGGTTGGCTTGTGCTGTGTCCTCAGGGGCTAGAACAGTCCTGCCTCACGTCAGGTACTGCGAGCGGAACAGCTTCCCAACAAAATGTTTTGTATCTCATTTGCACAACGTACTTCCAGGACTCCTAGCTTTCTTGGAGAATGGTCCCTGGTTGTCAGTGAGCTCCATCTGATTCCTTTAGACTGTTAACACAGCTGCTCTGGGAGAGACAGCAGAGCCAGGATCCTAATCCAGGATGTCTCCTTCCTGACTGTTTTCGCTGCTGCTTGCGCTCTGCCTCTATCCCAGCAGGAACTCAGAACCAGGTGCCTCTCTTCTCCCTGTGATGCCTTGGAAGTTCCCTGTGACCTGTTAATGAGGGTGCAGGTTGGGAGAGTGGTGGGGAGCAGGACCGCAGGGCTGCTGCCTCTTAGGGTCTCTCTCTATGACCGGATGTGGATGTGCAACAGAGTGTTTAATGGACAGCTTCTGGAGTGGCTCCTCTCTCCTGTCTTGAAGGATTTATTTGAGTAAGTCCTGCAGTGATTTGTGGGTTAAGCCTGAACCTATTATTTCCTGACTGGCTGGCCTGCCTGGGTTCCTCTATATGATCTTATTTTATGATTTATTTTGTTTCTCATTCTCTTAATGATGAGGAATAGGTTAGAGAGTAGCATCCTGGCCCTCTGCCTTTTGGGCTCTCGGTCCCACTTTTGATCTCTGCCTCTGCCAGAGCTAACATTTAGCAAATTGAATCAGCTGAGGCTCTTAGGTTAAAAGATGGGTGACTGTGTGTGTGTGTGGGGGGGCGTCTAGGTGACTTGTGGCTTGGTGGCAGGAGAGAGTCCCCATCAACAAGGCTGGAGTCTGCTGGACAGTGCCAGGCACGTGACACCACCTTTCCAGCTCTTAGTAATCCTGCATGAAGGTCCCTGCTCCTTCCTGGGGTCAGTCTCCAAGGGCTGTAGTGGGGTGGGATAGGGAAGGGGCTGCTGAATCCTGTTGCTGGAAGGGATAACCTCAGCGGTTGTCCCAACCTTGAGATGCTCAGACTTCCTACTTCTTGAGGCAGTTGCTCAAGCACCATGAAAACACAGGCAAGAGCGTGGACTCCTGACCGAAGTTTCTGCTTGTCTCAGAGCTTTGCCCGTGGGACTAAGTACAGACACTTGGGCCTGAGTCTCCTGGGATAGCCTGGGTACCTTCTGTAGAGTAGTGGATAGTTTGGAAATTCTGGTCCTGGGATCTCTGAGCGCAGGTGGAGAGCTTGCCAGTGGAGGCAGATGTACAGAGCCCAAAGGAACAAAGAATGTGTCCATGAAGTCCTTTGCCCCAGGTGAAAGCTTCCGATTCTAATTTCCTGGGCCTCAGACTCCTCATTGATAAAGTGTGCTCCATGATGTTGCCAGCCTTATAACGTGGTGTGGAATGAAGAGAGATTAACATGTCAGTCTGTGGGGCATGTGGTTCGTTAGTGCACAGTAAACAGTGTCTGAGGAGGAGCAGGGACCAGTGCTTCCTGTCCTCTCCCAGGAATTGGGATTCCACAGATAAAGCCAGTTGCATTTTTTTGCCTGGCCTCACATCAGAGGGGAATTGCTGGTGCCATCACCTATAGCCATATATGCACACGGGGCGTGTGTGTCTCTCTGAACCATTCTCTAGGGCTCTTATGAAAGACAGTAAGAGGTTGGGGTGAAGGTTGTGGGGCGTAGAACCAGAATACTGAGGTTCACCCTCTTTTTAACTCTACTACTTATGTGAATTTCAGTGGGTCAGTTAATCTTGAATGTAGGTTTTTCCATTTGTACCATGGGAATAATATTTGTAAGGGTCAGATAAGTTGGAATGAGAAATAAAACGCTCATCAGCTTGGTGCCTGGCCCATAGAGAAGCTCAAAAAGTTATAGCCACTATGATGACTATTACCCAACCTGCTGCCAAGTTCCTGTTGACCTCTGACCCTTTGGCCAAGGGCTTGTTCATATCACAGCAAATCAACGTGATACCTTGTGGCCCTTTGTTCAGGCTTTCACAGATTCCTGTGGGTGACTTTCCACTCACTGGGTGTAATATTGGTGCACACAGGAGCACCAGCTGGTTTGTGGTCCACCTCATTGTATGGCCAACATTGTAGCCATTCAGAGGAAACTGGAGTGATGGGAGAGGCCCTGGTCAGCTGGGATGTGGAGACAGCTGAAAACAGGATGCCTAGGTCGCCCTGGTCTCTGCCCTTTCCTGTGTGGAGTTGGGGAAGTGGCTGTGACCCTCGCTCTTTGCCCTCCATCCTCTCTGTTAAGGGAACGCCTTAGGTATCTCACCATAGGCCAGGTGACTGCTGCTGTGTCAGCCAGAAGGCAGCCAGGAAGTTGACAGGCTTCCTGGTACTGCCATGAGGTCAGCGAGGGATGAGGTCAGGAAAGGTCTACTGCCCACTAGAGTCTGTGATGTCTTTCCTGAGAGAGTCATGAGCTCTTACTAAAGGACGGAACCTGGGTGGGCATCCATGCATCCCAGGAGGACAGAGGCGGGTGGATATTGGTAAGCCCTGCCACTCAGGTGCCAGAGCTGAGCTGAGGATGCCTTTGGTTTGGAGTGCTCTAAGGGATGGGAGCCTAAATGACATGCTGCCAGCACCCTGTGGATTCAGTCCTGGTTCATCTATCCCAGAGTCAAGAACCATGACTTGGCTGTCTCGCTTCTCTCTCTGGATAGAGGGTGGCGGTTTGGAGAGTAGGTTCAAAGGCCATAACACATTTACTCTTGACCATGGTTGATGATGCCAGGAACACTCTTCAGAAGTGTGACTAGCCACGGCCTGATTGGCCTGACTGTGGCAGGATACCCTTTCCGTAGGAGATAAGATGGCAGAGAAGGCATTTGGGCCCCGTCCACCCTTAGACATGGTTTACTGAGACATAACTAGCCATGTGACACATAATTCGCAGACCATTGCTCTTATTTCATTCCCACATCACAGTGGAAGGTTGGAGCATCATAGATCTGAACAGATGAGATAACGGAGCTGTCCCTTGGGCATCGCCCTGCCTCCATTGATTGCTGTGAAGCCACGGGCAGTAAGTGCTCTCCGAATGTAGACAGCTCCAGAGGCTTCAGTAGGGCAGCCCTGGAAGCAGCTGCATCTCATCCATGGGTGTCTGCCAGGGCTGATGACAGGCCCTGAGTCACAGTGACTACTCCCCGCTCACTCTGTTCTTCAGCAGAGCAGGCACCGTGGCTGGCTCATGTTGCCATCCTCAACAACTATCACGGTGCCAGATGCATAGTGAGAACGGCTGTCTTTCCAACAACCATGAACACCATTGTTCCTCTTTGCCCGTGTGTTCCACTTCTGGAGATTCAACCAACAGTGCATCAGATATTCTTGGAAAAAAATGTTTTCTTGAACATGTACATTTTTCTTTTTTTTTTCTTTTTTTTTTTTTTTTTTTTTTTTTTTTTTTTTTTTTTTTTTTTTTTGGTTTTTCGTGACAGGGTTTCTCTGTGGCTTTGGAGCCTGTCCTGGAACTAGCTCTGTAGAGAACATGTATATTTTTCTTGTCATTATTTGCCAGACAATATGACATCTTTAACAGATTTTTTTTTTTCATTTTAAAAGTGTTCACCCATGCGGCAGTGGCACACTTGGTAGGCAGAGACAGGCAGATCTCTGTGAGTCTGAGGCCAGCCTGGTCTAGAAGAGCTAGTTCCAGGACAAGGCCCCAAAGCTACAGAGAAACCCTGACTCGAAAAACCAAAAAAAAATTATTTGTTTAATGTATATGTGTGTGTGCCTGAGTATATGCATGTGCATCATGTGTGTGCAAGGCCTGTGGAAACCAAGAGAGAGCATCAGGTCCCCTGGAGCTGGAGTAATAGGCAATCTGAACTATCTGATGTGGGTACTCAGACCAATCCGAAAGAGAAGCAAGTGCTCTCAATTGCTGAACCATCTCTCCAGCCTCAGCATTTATATTTTATTTGGCACTATAAGAATCTAGAGGTTACAAAATATTTAGGAAGACATGAATAGGCTATGCACTAATCACATAGTATTTTATATACAGTCTGGGATGTCTGTGATTTGTTTTTGTTTTGTTTTGTTTTCTTGAGAGTCTGGACCCTGTGGATACCAACAGCAAGAATCCTGTGGGTTTAGATGATAATTAGAACACGTGCAATCTCAGTGAGTGAAGACATTAGACAACTCAGCACACATCCTTGAGTTCCGTCCTGGGTGAAAGATTGTCACATGCTCTTAGTTAAGGAGATTACCTCACCAGTGAGCGATAGCTGCCTTGTTAGCATGGGACAGTTGGGATGGGTAGGAATGCTGACCCTTAAGTACCACTTGGCTTCCAGGTACAAGGACACTTGTCTTTATTTAATCACTCAAGAGCTCTGATGAGTTAGTACGTTACCATTTTTATTTTAGCGTTGAGGAAATGGAGGCTCAGGGTGACACAAGATGTTTCTTGGGGAGTGTGCGATTGTTGAGCCTTAGAGCTAAATCTAGAACCTCGGTAACCTCTGCCTCAGGCCTCTGTGCTTTCTCTGATCGCCTTTTCCTGGGTCTTTAAAGTGTTAACCTATGGTTGTCATATGTCATGCTAGATTTAGAGGTTTTAAGGAGTCCCAGTCTAAAGCCCCGTAATGGTTCAGGGAGGTCCAAGTGCTCTGAGATTCCGTGCCCCATTTCACACAAGTCTGTTTCTCTTTAGAGAGTCTGCGTTTGCCTCAGGCCTTCACAGAAGGGTTCATGGCCCATTATAAAGTGAAGAACCATCTAGCATATGAACCTATGCAACGGACTTTTCCAGAACCATAGGCACTGACTGGAGATTCCACTTCTCTTATCCACAGAGGACTGGTTATAGTGAGAAGTAACCTCAGCTACATCATCGAGCCTGTCCCTGGCAATGACAGCCAGCACCGTATTTACAGATCTGAACATCTCAAGCTGCCCCCGGGGAACTGTGGGTTCCAGCACTCCGAGCCCACCTCCAAGGACTGGGCCCTTCAGTTTACACAGCAGACCAAAAAGCAACCTCGCAGAGTGAGTTTTTAGGTCCTCGCTGGAACTGGCAGACTGATCTGAGCTTGTCCCTTCTGTGCACCCTTACGTTGGTCCCAGAAGTACTTCTAAATTGTGGGAGGATTGGTGAGAAAGAGGAAAAAGCCCCTCGCCCTTTCTTTCTTGGGATTGTTTAGTGAGACGCCAACATAAGAGAACTACTGTGTATAGAATGCTCTGAGATGCTGATTTCTGAAGCTGTATAAGGTTAAAAAAAATGTCTACTTCCGCTCTTGGAATGGCCACTTCATCTGCTGTACAGAATGGTTTTTGTTCACAGTGAAAACAGAGACCTGTGGTCTCAAGGTTGTTTGGGAACTAAGCTGCCGGCACGTTCCCTCGTGGGTTGTTGGCCTCGATTTTGCCTGTACTAGCCAGTTTGCCTTCTTGGTTTTTGAGAAAATAAGATTAGATCCCATGGCTCAGAAAGTCCTCTGGCAATAACCAGTTGCAGATGGAGGTGGTGGGCTGCAGCCAGGACTGTTCCTAACCCCTAAAGTTAAAAGAAGGTCACAGCTTATTAACCAGCATGGTTTCTCAGCAGATTTTTTGGGGATGAGCTGGAGTCAACCGTTTCTACGGCACTGATCTGCTTCTGTGTCTTCCCTAGATGAAACGGGAAGACTTACAGTCCATGAAGTACGTGGAACTGTACCTGGTGGCTGATTACTCAGAGGTAAGGGGTCAGTTGTGGATTTCAGCAAAAAAAAAAAAACAAAAAAAAAACCAAAAAAACCCTCTCTTGAGGCTGCTTTGCCGAGAGGTGGACGCGTTCATCTTTTTCTAGTTTATTGTATAAACTTGACCTTAAATCTGGCCAAGGGCTCTTTTAGCCATTTTAAACAGTCAGGAGAAAAGAAATCAACCATAACCAGAAGCTGAGGAAAGCTCTTAGTGTGGACACTAAAGGCGTGACTTAGAGGGGGTTCTGATATTTGTTCTTAGGATAGTCTGTAGCTCTTCAGAGAATCTTGCAGACCTCTGTTTTACAAAGGTAGCAGGTTCCCCTGTGGCTTATCAGATGCCATTTTCTCACATGTATCTATTTTCATATTCATGTTGGTGTTCCCCAAATGTCCCCAGAGCCGCAGCGTATGCGGCACCTGGGAACCGTGAGAAATGCAAATCTCTGAGCCTTGCTCCAGATCCCTTCAACCCCAGATTGTCAGGGTGGGACCCCACAATCCATGTTTTAATAAGACTTTGGGGGTAGTTTTAATGCATAGCAGGTGATCTTGGGAGCCACCAGCCTAATAGAGCAGGGTAGCCCCTTAATTCAGATCCCTCAAATGGGACAGGCCCTAAGGCTTCACAGACACCCACACACCTGGCTCCATTATTTGTTTCACTTTCTTGGGTGACTTCCTGATTCTACTATGGTGTTCCGGCACAGTGCTTGGCATCAGGTTACAGCCTGAGCCAGCTCCTTATTCTGGAGTTCAGAGCAGAAGCCCAAAACCCTTGTAGTTCTAGAGCACAAGAACCGCTGAAATGGTCCCTCGGCGATGCCTAGAATGCACACAGGGGACTGGGGAGAGCCTCTTTGAGGGAGGTGGCGATGTTAATGGTGACAGCTCAGATATAAAGAGAATTATCCCGAAATCAGAGGAGTCCTGTTTCCTTCCAACAGCCGACATAATATGGTATAGGGGCCCATATTTCCATTAACCAAGTTTTTCTTCAAGTCCCACATCATGCTGGGATACAACCACAGCCAAGCAGACTTCTGTGACCTGGCTGAACACTTAACCAGAACTTTCTGTCTTCCATGAAGGCGGAGCTCATCACTCTGTCTCAGGTCCCCTGTCTTGGGACTACGGCTTTCCCAGAGGCCTCAACCTAGGTGACTTTGCCTTTTCCACAGCCCCACAGTGTGGATCAGGGGAAGTGCCGGGGTTGGGTGGGAGCATTCAAACCCAAGTCTGAGAGCTGCCTTTGAGTGCTTAGAGGTAGGAAGAGATGGCCCCTGAGCTCCTTAAAGAAAGGGAGGAGCTTACTGGGCAGAGGTAAAGGGCTTTCAAGGGAGGGACCATTGTGGTCACTTTCAGAAGAGTTTAGCCTTTGAACTGATGTTGGCATTATTTTGTTTTTCCTCCAGCAGCTATAGGTGGGTGGGTCCCCAAGTTTTTGTTTTTTCTCAGAGTGCCCGGTGAATGGGAATGCAGTGACGAAGGCCCCCCACTCAGCCCTGTCCCACACCATCATCTTTACCACTCTGTACCCTGAAAGTTGCCGGGAGAAAGCGATGCACCTTCCCCCAGGATGGTTCTCTAGTTAAGCCTTGCATCCAGTGCCATCTGAAACAGAGGTCTTTGACCATTTTTTCCCAAGATGCAAGAACCTTTGATCAGATAAAGGTCCTCTGCACCTAGGAACCCCATTGTCCCAGTTAAAAGGAGGAGGGTTACCCCTTTTGCCCAGTGGGTCCTTGGTGCAGGGTTTTAAAAACCACTGCATGTGAATCTCCAGCAGTCACAGAAGGTGAGGATGGTGAGCCTTCAGCTTCCTGATGTCCAGACTCACAGCAAGCCAGGGAGGAAACGTGTCTGCTAGAAGGTGCCTTCATGACCATGGGGCCGTCCAGAGAATCTCATGTTGTAGAAGGGTGCACCTTAAGCATCAGCAGCATAGGCATCTGTACCCGCTTTGCTAAGGGCTGTCACTCTTAACTTCCTGGTAGGCGAGGGGCTTTCTCAGTTCTCGGGGTCATGAACAGCTCTCAGCCTTAGGCTTTGAATGATTCGTGTTGGGGTGCAATAGGCCAGGCAAGATTTGCGAGCCCCAGAATTGGCAGGCAGACATGTATTCCTGGTAGTTAATCTGAGACTGTGGGAGGATAAATGATGGGAAGGATGCCGTATTTGTGATTTAGACACAGCAGCCTTCTCCTCTGGGCTCTGAACTCACGGCAGTGAACGGGGGTCTCTGGGTGAGATAGCAAGTGCCGAGAATTGAGGCTGTGGTATTCGTGTCTAGAGAGCTGTCCGCAGTAAAAGTGAGCCAGTAGCGGCTCTCTGCCTAGTTCTAGGTGGAAGCTTCTGACCGTATCCATTCCATAGGTGTGCGAGTGTAAGAGGGCTCTTTGGGTGGTTCTGGGCATTTGCTCATTCATCAGGTGAAATAGAATGTAAGAGCAAAGAGTCTGGTTCATATCAGAGAAGGGGAAAGAAGGGCTGTAGACAGAGACCTTTAAGAGACTTGGTGGTACCAGAAGGATGCAAGGCATGTGGGAAAGCTCACATACCGTCCCATAAAGTCTAACACCTAGACACATTTTTCTCATGACCAGGGGTTGTAAACTCTAGCCATGGCCATGTGAACCTACCACATGCTTCTATGAGCAGTATACTGGAGGCGAGCCACAACCTTTGGTTTATGGTAGCCTGGAAGTTTCTAAGCCCCCAAGGCAGAACTGGGTGGTTGTGGTCCGCCAAGCGGAACTGGGTAGTTGTGGTCCACCAAGCGGAACCGGGTAGTTATGGTCCCCAACCAGGTGGTCTGCCATGCTGAATGAAAAATGTTTACTCTGTGTTGCTTTACAGAGTAAGCTTACCAAACCCTGCTCCAGAATCTTCTGGGAAACATGATACACTGCCTTAGCTATGGTTGCCTTATTGGGCCTTACTGTTTGAGGACAGGATTAAATTATCTTGAGGCCTGAAATCTCATTGCTGTGTTCTAATAAATATTTACTAAATGAATGGAAATACTCTGCCACAGGGCCAGTTTAGCAGCCGGGAAGTCTTCCTAATGGAAACTTCTAGATTAAACATTCCGCAAAGGTCTGTGCAATAGGGTCCTAGAATTTAACTCTGTAGGAGGTAAGGATAGCGGTGGGGTTCTCTTCTGGTGAGTGACAGTCCCAAGGAAGTCAAGGAATAACCTAGAATCTACAAGAGAAAAGCAAGTGGTGCCTTTCTTTGTATGAGGGCTGGGACACAGCCCTTGCCCAACAAACACTTGGGGGTTTTATTTTATTTAGTGGTTTGTTCTTTTTCTTCTTTGGGTATTCATGTGGAGCAGGAGGGAGGAAACATGGGGGAGCCTGAGGCTGAGCATACACAGTGGCTACCTACAGTGAATCACTGGGTATCCAGACCCTGTGTAAGAACAGCAGTAGACAGGGACGTCCATCATTTGGGGTGCCGGGAGTTTACAATTTTCAATTTTTTATCTTTACAATCGTCAGAAATCTTATCTAACGATTTCCTTACTTCATTATTGAAGGCAAAAGAGGCCTGTTCTTTTCAGACAGAAGTGGTAAATAGGAGACCCCCTCTTGGGACTCAAGGCAGACATTCTAATCGAGTACAGCACCATCTTCTCTCCTGTGCTTGATTATCAATGTCTGACTTCACAGACATTACAGAAGGCATGCCAGTTGGAATGGCATGTAAGCCAGCACCTGCCTGCTGATGCCACGTGGTCCCGTTGGCGGCACCCTCTGTGCGACATTGTCATGGCCCTCCTCCGCAGTTATTCTGTGCAAGTTCTCAGTGTGTTTCTTACCTCTTTTCAATCGCGTACCTCGAGGATCTGTCATTGTGCTTATTTCTGGCTTTCTCCCCCATTGTAGTGGAAGCTCCTGTAGTCTTGGGGTCACCATGTAGCATTTGTATTCCCGCTTTGTGCTAAGCACAACAGCATATCCATAGTCATTCAGCAACCATTAGATCAGGGTTAACTGATCACATGCAGGAAAGCTCTGTAAGATGTAGGAGGGTGGCTTCCTAGTGGGGTGATGAACAAACTGAGAGATCCGTCCGTCCCTCTTCTGACTAAGCAGTTAGCCAGAGGCCTTGTAACTTATAGCACAGGAAAACAGGACTTACTTGAAGGGCTGCAGGACGATAACTGGGTCCACCCCATGTGCTGTCTTGAGCTTGGTGATGGAGGTGCCAAGCGGGATCTCTGTCAGGTTCTATCCTTGGTGAACTGTGGGAAGCACCATTGCCTAAAAATGCTTGCACGCCAAAGACAGGAGGGTAAGAGCACATACGGGTCCCAGAACGGTTCTTGGATGAGAGCCGTGGGAGGGTCTCACCTGGTTCTGTTTGTCCTGATTAGTTTCAGAAGAATCGGCGTGACCAGGATGCCACCAAACACAAGCTCATGGAGATCGCCAACTATGTTGATAAGGTGAGACCAGGAGTGCTTTCTGGGGGAGGTAGTGGCACCTGAGACGGTCTGCAGGACAGGAGGTCATACCTCGTTGCTGAATTGGGCACCCCCAGCAGGTCCATGAAGGGGTGCTCGGTGCCACAGCTGCAGGGGAGGGGAGCACTGCAGAACCCTGACTGGAAAGCAACTTCTTTGGGTTGAGTGTTTGGATTTTGTCAGTTTGTATGGGTGTTTGTTTTGCTTTGTTTTAACTTATAAAGTACAAGCATTGGCTTCACTCAGTGGCTTTCAGTTATTTTTATGGTTTTCTGATGGAATCTGTAAGAATGAGATCTTATGCCCCTGCCCATGGAGAGGTCAGATGGAAGTAGACAGCAGTAAACAGCAGCCAGACCCTCAGCCCTGTCCCTCTGACCTTCCTCACATTTCAAGTGGCTCTTGAGGAACTTCGGGCGAGGAAGAGCCTAATTTAGGAAGGCTTTGAGGATGTGTGTAAGAGTTCCTTCTAGGTGAAAGCCCAGCATTCCTTTGACTTAGGAGGGGTTGAAGTGGGTCTGGCCCAGAAGGTACATAGAACCTTTAAAAGTCAGGGTGCCATTTGTCTAGGATCGATATGTAAAACGGTCTGAGGATCCCCTTTTCTAGGAAGACTACAAATGGCTGTTTCTATGGTCAGGATCGTTGAAAACATGCACTTAGGAAATTAGCAGAGGTTTGAGCTGCACTAAACAGGACAATCTCAGACCTGGAAGTATTTTATGTAAAAGCAAATTCCATCCCAAAATCACAGAGAAGGGAACATGGCCATGAGAGCTCCTCTTCACAGTCCAACAGTGTGGACTTTAGAAAGTAGACCTCGATGTGCGCTTTGGTTACGTGCCTCCTTTCGAGGGCTGGAGAAGGGGCGGTATTGATAATTGAACCCAGGGCTTCATGCATCCAAGGCAAGTGCTCTGTCACTGACCTACAGTCTCAGCCCTTGGGTCACAGGTCTCTCTGAGGCTCTGATAACCATTTCAGGACACTGTAGAACTTGAAGGCTTAAAACTCTTGGCCTGCTAGAAGTTCTGGGTCCCAGCTGCTGGCCTGGAGAGATGGCTCAGCTGTTGACCCATAAAAGTTTTAAACATTCAGGGCTGAAAAATGCAAATGTGGTCACTGTGAAGTCATTAAACGGGAAGTTCTCAGCCTTGTACTCCCCCCACCCCCACCCCCTCGTCCTCATCAGCTGTGGAAACAGGCCGCTGGCATGTAACAGGTGCAAGTCAAACACTGGCCTTTCCTAGAGGGAAAGATTCTAGGGGCATAGTAGGGGCCTAGATCCAGCTCCTACCTCAGCAGCAATGGCATCTCAATGATCATACATCCAGATTAACATCTGGGAAAGTGTGTTTTCCCCGGGAGGTGGAGGGGAGGCTACAGGAAGCTGGTCATTCTGCCACCTGTGTATCAGCCATTGTCCTGGAGGCCAGGGAACTGGAGGGCTTGGCTGGCTGGCTTTAGGAATTTTCCTCCTGTACTGGGTGGTGAGAACCTACCTCTAGGCACTGATGGAAAATGGAAGTGGTATGTTGGTAAACACATCAAACAAACAAATCCAAAACAGCAGCAACCAAAGTGAAAGATGTAGGACAGAAGGTAGCTGCAGACCCCCCCGCAGGTGCTGGAGGAAGCCCTGCGCCTTGCTGGATGGTCCATGCGTAGATGCCTCTAACTTCCCTCCCAGCACACAAAGTTAATCGCTCCCAGGAGGGTGAGGCACATGAGCGAGCGCCTCTGCAACTTGCTGAGCCAGCTCCTGGGCTTGAACACCGTGGCACTAAAACTGGAAGGGAGATACCCATGTGCTGAATCAGGAGCCCAATCCACAGCCTTTTCCCTGAACTGTAAGCAAAGCCAAGTTCACTTCCCTAAAACACTCCTTAGTGAAGCCAATCCAGATGCTTTGGGCTTTCTATAAGGATTGATGTGGCACAAGATGCAATCAGGAGCCCATCTCGGCTGCAGTCCCTTAGGGACAAGTGAAGGATCGAGATGTATGTGTGTGTATGTATAGGTATATTATAGTATATATAGTATATAGATCATGTGCTGTATGATCCCAGCTCTCCAGCAGCAAATGGTCACAAGGGCCCTGAGGGTATAATCTCAGTTCATCCTGGCTTCAGAGTCTTCCTGCTGAGATGCTGGGCGAATTTCTTAACTTCTCTATGCCCGAGTCCTTGCCTTGCTCATGAAAAGTACCTGATACACAGTGGTGCCCCAGTTATTATTTTTAGCTGAGGACACCCCCCCTTTTGATTGATGTAATCTGTCCTCTTGTGGCCTCTGTATACACGAGAGGTTTTTTTTTTCCTGTTGTTTTTGGCGTGGTATATAAAGTGCCTGCTAGGCAGGCATAAGGAGCTCCTGTCCCAGCACCCACAGTGGCATTGTGCCTGTAACCGTAGCTGGTGGGGGAGTTAGGGGACAGAGACAGGTCCCTCCCTGGACCTCACAAGCCAGCCAGACTGAATCAATGAGCTCCTTGTTTAGTGAGAGACCCTGTCTCAGTGAAGTGGGGAGAGTAATGGCAGAAGGCCCAGCACCGACCTTTGGGCTCCACGTGTACATGCGCACACACAGGACACATGTACATACAACATACACGGTCACTGACTCAGTAGCATCAAGGTCAGATCATTAAAGAACCCCTTGATGGGTGGGGGTTTTTCCCCCTCCTTTCTCTTCTTACCTCAGTGTTTTCTAAGGCAAGATACTCCAGTTTGGGCACCAGAATGCATCTCTCTGAAGATCTTACTTGCTTCTTCCTGGAGCCAGTGGCAGGAGACTGACCCCAGGGGCAGGACAGTGACCCTAGTGGCTGTGCTCTGAGCTCCTAGTCTGGGCAGTGAGAGGACCTGGCCCTTCTGTGTCTTGGCAGTTTTACCGATCCCTGAACATCCGGATTGCTCTCGTGGGCTTGGAGGTGTGGACGCACGGGGATAAGTGTGAAGTTTCCGAGAACCCGTACTCTACCCTCTGGTCCTTTCTTAGCTGGAGGCGCAAGCTGCTTGCCCAGAAGAGCCACGACAATGCGCAGCTCATCACGTGAGTAGGCCTTTTCTGGTAGTGGTGCATCAGCTTTGGCTGCAGAAGGGGTATTCTGCCGGCCATGGGGTACGAAGTTCACCCAGTCTTTCCCCAGGGGGAGAATCAGTTGTGCAAGAGCTCCCTTGCTCCCTGGCTAATTAACCAGGCATTTTTCAGACCCAGCACGCCTTGCGAAAATGTTAAAAAAGTCTAAGAATGATAACAGCCCTCTGACGTGTTTCCCACCCGTGTGAGAAAATGAGCTTCACCCATAATCAGCTGAGGCACGTGACTGTCTACTAGGGCCGTGGATGACTCCTGGTCACAGCTGACAGCCTGCCACAAACGTTCTTCTAGCGAATCAGCTGCCCCTACCACCACCACCTCAGGGTGCAGGCCCCCAGCTCCTTCTCATGCTTCTCCAAACGTCTCAGGGCTGAGTGCCTGGGGAGGGCCAAGTGGCAGACTGTAGGACCCTCATGGGAAGGCTTGGTGGGAGGAAGCTCTGGCCAAGGGCTGTGTTGAGTTTTCAACTGCCTCCGAGAGAACAGAATACAGCCCCTCAAGGGGGGTCGGTATATACCAATGTTGGCCTTCCAGGGCAATTTGAGGTGGCCGTACCAAAACGCCCATAGATAATGAGCCTTTGCTCCTTCCCTTGAACACAGCCGAGTCAACAGTCATTCCAACCCTGATACCTTAATTTACCCTCTCATAGCAACTGGGATTGCCAATATTTACTTGTCCCTAAAACCTGAGTGGTCACTTGAGGACCATCCACTCACTGAGCGAGTCCTTGTTTACGGAGACATTTGGCCTGAACTCTAGAACACCTTGAATCTGTTTACAGTAGGCTTCTCCAGAACCGAGTGTTAGTTTGTAAAATGACTAGTGGGCCTTCATTCATTATCTAGTGAGTCTAGGAAGCAGGCGTTCATCAGACATCCATTTATTCCTCCTTGCCTGCTCTGCTTGGGTGCCACAGAGAGAGGGATATGTTAAACTGGGGGTGGGGGGCGAAGCTGGCTGCTGATGTTAGGACCGTCACTGAAGAGCAGAGGCGGAAGCAGCTCAGGCCTCCCCCAGCTGTGGTTTGTGAGGCTCCCAGAGAGACGCAGCTGTTTCTTTGGCCTGTGTGTGATTTGAGGACTGAAACATCAACTCCACAGCTGCTTCCCAACTTCCCAGCTTTTGCCCCTATGATGCATGCCACCGGTGTCCTGGGCCCCTGGTCACCGGTGGACGTGAATGTGATTCACTGGGGCACCACAGTCTGTGCCCCACCCTTCCCCTGTACTCCTGCCTCTGACCCCTCTTTGTGAATCAAGAATGGGGCACAGCTGGTCAGGCCCTGCCTTCTTCCTTTCGGAGTCTTTGGGCACATTGTGAGGGCAAAGTGACCTTTCCTCTGTGCTACTGAGGGAGCGACTGAGAGGAAATAAGAGGTGTGGTACCCTAAAAGTTGTCCAGTTGGCTGGTTACCAGACTCACCCCTTTGGGAATAATCTGGGAATGTCAATGGGGTCAGTGCACAGCGGGGCAGCCTGTCCCAGGGGAACAACTCTCTCAGCGCTCACCTGAAATCTCTATCTTTTTCCTTCCTGCAGGGGCAGGTCCTTTCAAGGTACTACCATTGGCCTGGCCCCACTCATGGCCATGTGCTCCGTGTACCAGTCTGGAGGTGTCAGCATGGTGAGTCTCAGACCATACACTGGTACTGCACACGGCGACAGTGACTCTCAAGACAGGAGGCCTGCTTTGAAAAACCAACTTGAAGCGCATTAAAAAGAGCAAATGTTTCCAATGAACTTATCAGGTCCCAAGGATGCTAAATTTTCATTCATCCTAGATTATATTGGTTTTTAAGCAATTGTATAAACAGACAGACCTCTAGATCTCTCGTGTACTATTCCACACCAGGGACTGGAGGAGTGAGAGTGGGGACCCGGGGAAGAGGACAGAGGTGGAAGTATTTCTAGTTCGGGTCTCGTGTCCTCGGGTATTTGCGTTGTGAAATGAACACCTGTCTCAAGAGTCACAATTAGGAAATTTCTGTCTTTTGAAATTCTGACTCAGCGAGAGTAGGGGTTTTGTTTTGCTTGTTTGGCTATATAGCTGTGGCTGGCCTGAAAGTCACTGGGCAGACCAGGCTGGCCTCTCAGTCTTGCTATCTAGCTGAAGGTGACCTTGAAGTTCAGTTCTTCCTGATTCCAACTCTAGGTGCTGGGACGAAAGGCCTGCACCACCTTACCTTTTTGCTGCTTTTGTTCTCCTGGTTGGTTTTTTGAAGTGGGCCCAGACAGCCTGGGCTCAAATGGTCCTCCTGCCTCAGTCTCTCTATAGGTTTGCATCAGTACAATAGCTCTACTTATGTTATGCCGTAGCTCTGTTCTTTATGTTTTTCTTTTAAGTTGTTTTGTTTTGATGGTGAAGGTCTCACACTGTGCCAGGTTGTGGTGCATGGGGTGCTCTCAGAGAATAGTGAACCAGGTGTCGCTACTGCTCAACTCAGGGTGCTGTTCCAGGGCTGCATCAACAGGGCATTCACAGTCTGCAGCATAAAAGAGCACAGGAAACACAGTCTTTTGAGCATGTGATTTCCTGAGCCACTGTGCTCAACATTAGGGCAATCAGTGAAGAGCTATCAGGCTCGGGTAACGAAAAGGCGTGCAAGCCAGGCAGTGGTACACACCTTTAATCCCAGCACTTTGGAGGCAGAGGCAGGATGATCTATCTCTAAGTTCGAGGTCAGCCTGGTCTACAGAGTGAGTGCCAGGACATTCAGATCTACACAGAGAAACCCTGTCTCAAAATGAAACCAAATGGGGACAGGGTAGGCAGAGCAGGAATAAAACCCTGACCTTGAATTGAAATCTTTTCTGAACAGGACCACTCGGAGAATGCCATTGGCGTGGCTTCCACGGTGGCCCATGAGATTGGCCACAACTTTGGCATGAGCCATGATTCTGCACATTGCTGTTCTGCCAGCGCAGCCGATGGCGGGTGCATCATGGCAGCTGCCACTGGGTGAGTCAACCAGAAGGGTGAAGTTGGCGGGGGAAGAGTGAGGTGAGAGATACCAGGTCAGTGTGACCCAAGTAGTCCTCCTAGATGGCCCCAGTGAAAATTTTAAACTGTTGATGAAGACATTTAGATGAAGTAGGCAAATGTGTTGTGGGACACTAAGTTCCTCTAAGCAGGTTGGTGCTGGTTAATCACTAGATTGAGTTAGTTTGTTGTAGTTTTCAGTTTTCTGGAATAAAATTGGCCTCAACACACCTTTTTTTTTTTTTTTTTGAGTGCACATGAGAGAGTATCATGCCCAATCTGATCTTCAACTTGTGAATGTAAGCACTCTGCCCACCCCAGTCATCCAGTGTCTGGGGCTTTAAGTATGTGCTACCACACCCGTATGCCCAGTTCTTCAGGAAGTGTCTTAGTTACGGTTTTCATTGCTGTGAAGAGACACCATGACCATGGCAACTCTTATAAAGAAACCATTTGATTGGGGTTGGCTCAATTATAGTTTCAGAGGCTCAGTCCAGTATCTTTATGATAGGAAGCATGGTGGTTTGCAGGTAGATCATGGAGCCGAGAGTCCTACAACTTGCAGGCAACAGGAAGTGGACTGACAGTTACACTAAGGGAAGCTTGAGCAAAAGAGACCTCAAAGCCCACCCCCACAGTGACACACTTCCTCCAACAAGGCCATACCTCCTAATGGTGACTCTCCTTTGGGGGCCATTTTCTTTCAAACCACCATAGGAAGCTTCATGAGACCCCACAAAGCTTGGTCCTTCCATGCCATCGTGATCAGTGTTGCTGGATCCCAGGCCTCTTTGGGAACTCTGTATTGTACAGAACAAGAGGAGAAGGGGGCAGCCACCCATTCCTCAGGGAACCCGTGAAGAATATGAGCAAGGCCACTGAGTCTGCAGCAGATTTTCTAAACCATAGCTTCTTCTCATGTCTGTCCTCAGCATACGCCATGGCGTTCTTCAGAACTCAGGCCATTCCCCAGAAGGCATTGCGGTAGAATTCTTTTCTCTTCCTGCATTCCAAACCACTGGGGTCTGCTTATACTTTCTAGAGAAAGGTGGTTCAATGCAGCTTTCTTATTTGCAGCATTAGTGTTTACTCCTCACTTCTTGGCTGCTGTGACCCTGAAAGGATGATGGGGATGTGTGGGTTACAATTCCACGGGCATATTCAAATTCCTTTGAGTTCATCGTGAAGTCCACCCCTTTCTTCGCCAATCCCAATAGAGCAGTGGCTCCCAACCTTCCTAACATTGCGACCCTTTAATACAGTTCCTCATGTTGTGGCAACCCCCAAACATACAATTCTTTTATTGCTACTTTATAATTGTAATGTTGCTGCTGTTATGAATCATAATGTAAATATCTGATATGCAGGCTATCTGATGTCTGACCCCAAAGGGGTCACAACCTACAGAACTGCAGCAGTAGACAAATGGCTGACAGTTGTATTCATTACGACTCTCGTGTGTTTTTAGGTTATTCACACATTGTAGGTTAATTATGGGCATACTGTCGTACTGGAGGAAGCCTTCAGTGTTAACCTTTAGTTGGTGAGAATTAAGGGCAGCTTTACTGGGGTCTCTGTCCAGAGACCCATGTGGTGACATAGCAGTTTCTCCATATTTATATCGTGTTCTGTATGTGCAGTTGTGTGATTTTCCTACCCATGCCTACGATGATTTTAATTTATAAAGCAGGCACTTGGTAAGAGGTTAAAACCATGAACTCAAATTAGACCATTTAAAACAGTGACGATAATAGAAGTTACTTCACACTTAGGACTTGTTCATTTCCAGAAGTTTCTGTTTAATATTTTCTGGTCACTGTTGACTATGGGTAACCAAAACCATGGCCAGCAAAGCTGCAGGTAAGGGACCTGCTGCACTTTAGGTTTGTTTCCATAGCAGCAGGTGACTTGGGAGCTTTTGTACGCACTCTGGTGATGGAGAGCTCACATATATGTATTGGCCAATGGGACTTGCTTATCTGGAGAACAGAGATCAGCCCTTTAGCCCATGAGTAAATGAGACCCGTGATCTCGGGCTTTCTGGTTCTGTTTTTTTGTCGTGAGAAAATGGATACCCACCTGGCATTGAGCTGGCTGGTGTTCTGTTCAGCTCTCAGTATGGAAACCTGTCTTAATGCACTTATTGTCCTTTGCTTACTGTAGTTCCATCGTGGGAAGGACGGATATTGCTGTTCTGTTTCTTAGCTTCCATTTTTCATTTGTAATAAGAAAAATGTAACCACATGGCATGCTTATCATTTCGTGATTCAGGATAAAAGGGCTCTAAGTTCATGAATTGACGAGTGTCCTGGGGCAGAAGGCATGGGCAGGGCTTTTATTTAGGTGGAGTTAGCTTCCTGGGCGGCAGAATGGCGAGCTCATGCCCCCCTTGTTCTCTGACAGGCACCCTTTCCCCAAAGTCTTCAGCTGGTGCAACAGGAGGGAGCTGGACAGGTACCTGCAGTCAGGCGGCGGGATGTGTCTCTCGAACATGCCAGACACTAGGACGCTGTACGGAGGCCGGCGGTGTGGCAACGGGTACCTGGAGGACGGCGAGGAGTGCGACTGTGGGGAGGAGGAGGTGAGCGTGGGGGCCTGGCTAGAGAGAGGGGAGACCCTGCACTGTTGTCAGAGCTTCAGGCCATCCGAAGGACAGTGTGCCAGATCACTTCCTAGTTGCCAGCATTTCCTACACACGGCGACCACAGACCGTTTGCGTGTAAGATGTAGGCAGTTTCCAGGTGGATGGTCTCTCTGGCCTCTGCCGCTGTGGGCAACGGCTCAAGCCACAGACCTCCCCAGAGGAGCCCCAGGTGGTGTCCTTGGCCCTCCAGCTGCCCTGAGTTTACTCTGGAGGCCTGAATTTACACAGCCGGAGGAGCACGTGAAGCTCACACAAGATGAGCTCAGTGAGAAGCCTAAAGATGCCAAGCTCGCACGGTCACAGTTTAGCCTGGAGAAGAGAAGCAGGGACAAGGGAGCCGAGGAAGGAGAAGCAGAACTCATGGATGGGTCTTTCCTCCTTCGGAATGAGTGTGGAGCGCACACCCCCAGCTCTGTCATTTTTATCAGAAACATGTTTCTCTGGGGAAAAAAAAAAAAAAAAGCAGAACTAGATTGTTTCACCTCCGTTTTTTGAAGGATGAGAAAATGTTAACCCTTGCTTGACAGCTGGCGAACAGTAGGTGGTGTGGCTGTGATACTTGAGTTGTCAGTATGATCTCTATGTCGAGAGGTTCTTTTGGTTTTTCTACATGCATTTATTTTGTGTGTGCGCACGCGCATGCGTGTGCATACGTATGTAGGTCAGAGAATGAATCAGAGAGTTGCTTTCCTTTCTCCTTTCACCATGTGTAGTCCAGGGATCAAACTCAGGCTGCCAGGCGTGGTGGTGAGTGTCTTCACCCACTGGGCCATCTTCTGGCCTTGTTTTTAAAACATAACCCTGTAACGTTCAGAGTGAAGGGGCTAGTGTAAGACTGGGAAACATGGACTAAAAGCAAGGATCTGCCCTGGTCCTTCAGAGGGAGCTCTGTTAGGAATGGTGCTGATGGGAGGATTTTGCGGGCTCAGTGTGACCTCATAATTAGAGGATATAATACGTACCCAGAATAGTCCCATCTACCACACAGTCCCATCTAAGCTGTGGTTTCTCTATGGAGGGTGCACCTGTGTCTCCTCTCTGGCAAATGCTCATTACTTTCATGAAGCCCTGCCAAGTGATGTTCTAAGGAGCAGAAAACAGGGCAGGGCAGTCCGGCTGGGGCTGGAGGTGGCAAGGGCGCCCCCTGCTGGACTCAGACTCTTGCCCTGTTGCTGCAGAGGCCAAAAGCTATCCGTTGTTACCTCCCCAGGAATGTAAAAACCCTTGCTGCAATGCCTCCAACTGCACTCTGAAGGAAGGGGCCGAGTGTGCCCACGGGTCCTGCTGTCACCAGTGTAAGGTAAGGGCCGTCCCCCTGCCTCGGGCTCTGAGATGACTCTGTTTCAGCCTGCATTAAAAGGTCTAGATGCAGGGATTGGGAGAATAGCCCGGGGTAGAATCTGCGCTGTTTTTTTTTTTTTTTTTTCCTCTTTTGGCTCTTTGGTGGGGGGAGGGGGGTGCGCCACCAGCTCTCAAATAAATACACATGGAGACCTATTATTATTTATAAATGCCAGGCCTTAGCATGGGTTGTTTCTTGCCAGTTTTTCTTCACTAATCCCATCTACCTTTTGCCTCTGGGCATTTACCTTTCTTTCCTTCTTATTCCGTGTCTGGCCGTGTGACTGGGTGCCTGGCCTCTTCTTTCCTCGCTCCTTCGTCCTCTCCTTCCAGATTTCTCCTCTGTTTTATTCTTTCTGCCTGCCAGCTCCACCCATCCTTTCTCCTGCCCAGCTATTGGCCGTTCAGCGCTTTATTAGACCGTCAGGTGTTTTAGACAGGCAAGGTAACACAGCTTCACTAAGTTAAACAAATGCAACAAGAAAGAATGCAGCACATTTTTGCATCATTAAGTAATATTCCGCGGTATAAGCAAATGTAACACATCTTAAAATAATATTCCTCTGCTTTCATGTTCAGGGCCCCAGGCTCAATCCCAGCATTGAGAGGATGGGAAAGGAGAGAGAGGGAGAGGGAGAAGAAGAGAGAGAGAGTGTTAGGTATTTGGAACTGAGAATGTCCCTTCAACTAAACCTACTGTTTTTCTACCCTGGGCCTCCTTGTGTTCAAATCACCCCAAGAAGTACGTACGTACGTACGTACGTACGTACGTACATACATACATACATACATACATACATACATACATACGTATATGTGTATTTATATAAGATTAAGATATATATCTTTTCATTTTGAAACAAGATCTCACTCAATTATTCAGGGTGACCTGAACTTACTCTGGAGTCCAGGCCAGTTCTGACATCACCTCCCAGGAGGGATTGTAGGCCTCAGCCACCAGGCCCAGCTGGCTTCATTTTTTTTTTTAACACATTAAAAAGAAAATCATGATTTTGATTAACATCAGTGGCAATATTGGTAGATGTCAAGCACCAGGCTGAGAATTTTACACAGGTTTTCTGAGTCAAATCTTCATAGATGGCCTGTGAGGCAATTTTATTGCCTTCATTTTTAAGGGGAGGAAACCAGGGTCATTAGGACACGGGTGACATAGTCAAGGGTTCCATCAGGGCGAGAACCCAATTCTCCCTGACTTTGGAACCCATATTCCTAATATCCATGCAGAAAATAATTTATTACTATTAATGATCACATAGCACTGAATAAGAGAACTTTTTAAATCTAAATCTGATCATTCAAAAAGTTCCGAAATGGAAAAAAAATGATAAGTTTTAGTGACAAAATCTGACCCAAATGGATATGAGACTAATTATTGTCTTTATGAAGAAATTATTTCATAAGGTAATTATTTTAATTTCACCTTAATGTTGACTATAAAGCTTATCTTAGGCCTTGCTGGGTTATATAATACACATATATAGCAGCAAATATATTTATAATTATACACATCTATTCATATACATTGCATTGTTAGACATATATGTATGTATATATACACACACATACACTATTATTCATGTACATATGCATTGTTAGACATATATATGTATATATACACACACACATACACACACTATTAGTGATATTTGTACCTCTGAGTTCTCTTATTAACCTGAAATCTGGACTCTAGAGGAGTTTCAGAATAGAGCTGCAGCCTGTCCCGCCCTCAGATAGCTGAGTGCACATTGTGTAGTTGAGTGTGTGTATGGATTGAGGCCTCTCCTCTTTGCACTGGCCTTCCTCACACAAGCCCGCTAGCAGAGGGGCCTGCCTGCTTTTTCTCCCGAGAAGAGCTTCTGGGTAGCATGGTCTCTAGGATCAAGGGAGGGCTTTGCTCTGAGTCACAGGTGTCCTTGCCTGGCTCAGGGGGACTTGGACATCATCTGTTTGACCTGGCAGCCCCAGAGAGGCTGTGCTGGGTTGAGTCCTTCGAGTCTCAAATGAAGGCTGGAGAATAAGCATGAAGTGACCTTTTACCCGGCTCCCATGTGTCAGATGCAGCCTGACAAAGGCGTCCTTGACGTCCAGCCCTGCCTGTGTGAATTCTGGCACTTCACCAACCATCTGAGGTCTCAGCTGTCTGTCTGCAGACCCGCATGAGTACTAAACACTCTGCCGGGGGGAAGCCGAAGTCAAAGCTTTTAAATTGGTTTTTATTGTTTTCCCAAATGTGCTGTTGTTTGATTCTTTGATCTGCAGAAGAGGATAAGTAACTGTATCTGTTTCACGGATATTGTGAGGTCAGGTGACCTAAGTGTTTGGACAGCACTCAGCCTCACGCTTGGCCTGGCAGCGGGGGGATGTATTGCTGATGAAGAGTTTGGAGTCGCAAGCTTAGTGTGGCGAGACATGTCTTAGTACTCCAGAGGCTAAGGCAGGAGGATTGCCATGATGTCAAGGCCAGTCTGCACTCAAAAATGAGTTTGAGGCTAGTTTCAAGAACAAAACGTGAAGGCTGTAAATTGAAAATTCACACAAATGCCAGTCTTCTCTCTCTGTGTGTGTGTGTGTGTGTGTGTGTGTGTGTGTGTGTGTGCACGGGCATATGTGCGCATATCAGGGCACAGATCTGCCACTTACCACGAGACTCTGAGCATTGTGATTCACTTCTTTATATAGGACTGCCCCTCAAACTAAATGAAGTCCCAATGACACTTAGGGGAAGATGCATAATGGTACTATAATTGCCCAGGCACGAAATAAACTATAAATTGTTACATACATATTATTTCTCACCTGCTTCCTAAGACTGCTGTGAAAAGTTAGTGAGCTGTGTTTGTCTTTGTGGGTACAGTTTCGAAGGTGCTCAGTCACTCTTCATATCAGAAGGCCAATGACGGCCTGAGCTAATGAAGCCATGTGCTAATAAGGTGCTGTGATATCAAGGTAATGGAAAATTGTGATCCGCGGAGGAGAGGCTGATGAGCTCTTGGCTGAAAGGGTTGTGGGACAGGGAAGATATGACTGCATTGCTTTTCTTGTTCTTCAACTCAGCTGGTGGCTCCCGGAACCCCGTGTCGCGAGCAGGTGCGGCAGTGTGACCTCCCCGAGTTCTGCACTGGCAAGTCTCCCCACTGCCCCACCAACTTCTACCAGATGGACGGCACCCCCTGCGAGGGCGGCCAGGCCTACTGCTACAATGGCATGTGCCTGACTTACCAGGAGCAGTGCCAGCAGCTTTGGGGACCTGGTAAGGACCCTGCTGGAGAGCTTGTTGTCTTCCACCCACCGCTTCTGAGCCGGTTCTCCCCCCCTGGCCCCTTAGCATGGCCTAGAACCTCGGCTTCAGAGCGTCTTCAAACACCACCTCTCATCCTCTTAGCTCAAGGGAGACATCCAGGGGCAGCCAGGTGACAGGATTCTTCCTAGTCCCTTGAGGCTTTTAGTTCTCCCAGGGTATTGGATAGCAGTACCCTTCCCCTACACACACCAATGAAGTGGGCATGGAGAGTAAAAGAACGTGCAAACGACCCTTAAGCTACAAAAGATGCTTAACCTCAGCCATATTAAAGGAAAATAAATTGTAGCTACCATTAAATGGAGTTTTTCACGTGTCAGATCACAAAGACAGCAAGTGATATAATAATAGCAACACCTATCATTAATGGAGTTAATGATTAAATGGAGTTAATCATTAAATTAAATTAAATTAATGGAGTTAATCATTAAATTAATGGAGTTAATCATTAAATTAAATTAAATTAATGGAGTTAATCATTAAATGGAGTTTTTCACGTGTCAGATCACAAAGACAGCAAGTGATATAATAATAGCAACACCTATCATACTATGGTATTGTGGAGGGTATGAGGAAACAGACCCCTGCAGAAAGCAGTTTAGAGATAGCAGAACTTTTAATGCACTTACTGGTCCCAGTAGTTATAGTAGGCTTAATTTTTTCCCACTCCCCCTTTTTTCTAAAAAGTTTTTTACATGGAATGGAATAGAAGAGGATATAAAAATAGACATATAAATAAACATTTATTGATAATTTTGCCAGCGCAAATTTATACTTTAATCAATGAGTATCCTTGTTTGCTTTTTACATAAAGAATTAAATCTTGGCTAAATAGTTGATGGTACAGGTCATCGAGGGTCTTCAGCACTTCTTAAGAGTTGATCGATATCATGATTTTACCATTGTCAGTGATAGGAACACCAACTCACATCAATATGTGGGACAAAAATTACAGAAATAAGTCTATGGTTTTACCAGAAATCGTTGAAAATTCTGTTTTAACCCCAAATAATGATTCATTTAGTAATTTTTATTTTTAGTTTTTGAGATACGGTCTCACTTTGTATTGATTGCCTGCTGGCCTAAAATGTACTGTGTAGTCCAGGCTGGCCTTCAACTCTCAGAGATCCACCTGCCTATGCCTCTCAAGTGCTGGGATTAAAGGCATGCACCACACTCGGCTAGGATTATTGTTTACTTGTTTGTTTTTAAGAAACTCAAGTCTGCCACTCAAGCAGCAGTTTTACAAATCAAACCATCTAACAAAATGCAAACATTAATCTGGTGCTTAACTGCTGAGGTATAATAGTAGGGAAAACATTAAGACTGTGTTTTCCTTGATTAACCCGCTGCACAAGAGACAGCAAGCCAGCAGTACAAACACGGCCATTCATAATATAAAGTAGCCTCACGTCTGAGCTGAGGGATTCCAGTGCCATTCATTGGCTGTGTGCAAAGTGTGCAAGTGTGTTGAGAACCATAGATGCCGTGAAGTCACATGATGTAGTATGGATAAGCTCTGCCAGAAGAAACACCTTGGATTCATTACACGTTCTGTTTTTAATTAATTGTGGTCACATTCAGAAACTCGTTACTGTTGCCCATTTTCTGAGCCCCTCTCCCAAGATCCAGGTATGGGACTCCATCTGCCACCATTTCCAGGAGCTGGGAATTAATAGGACTTAGAAACAGCCTCCAATTGTGCTTGGGGATGGGTGTGAAGATGTTTTCGAAGATGTTTATTGTACTGTTGCCAGTTGTAGCAACAGTGTCCTAGGTGCCCTGTAGTACCAGCCAATTAAAAGTAGCCCAGTTGAGTCATGCAATGAATGGCGTGCTGCTGAGTTCCGTGTCCTGAATATGATCACCCCTGCAACAAACTGAGTCACAACACAAAATGCAGAACAGAAAGAGAGAAGATGCTTCCGCTGTTTGTTGCATTCTCTCAAGAAGATGCCCCAGAATCGAATATAAAGGATGCAGAAGATAAAGAAGATAGCCTGGCGGTGGTGGTGGAGCACACCTTTAATTCCAGCACTTGGGAGGCAGAGACAGGCAAATCTCTGTGAGTTTGAGGCCAGCCTGGTCTACAAGAGCTAGTTCCAGGACAGGCCCCAAAGCTACAGAGAAACCCTGTCTCAAAAAAAAATAATTTTTTTCCTTGAAAACACACAGCTAAAGATTGTTGGTTTTCTCTGATACAGGAGAGAGAAAACAGGGCAAATTATAAAGAAAAATTTCCAAAGATATGGTTTAGCTCTTTAATGTTTTGGACATGGATTATTAATCTTTTGAAGACCAGAAATAGGACAGCCCTTCTTCATTAGCAAGCGAGCTTAACGTGCAACTATCATAGGTACACGTCTTCAATGAAGTGTTAAAACCAATCTAAAATAATTTGCCGGAAACAGTCTTGATGAATATAGAAGTATCATATTACCTGAGGCTAGCCCTGCCGCTGGGAGCCTCTGGCAGGCTTGCTCACTGACAGATGTTTCTTGCACACCTAGGAGCCCGGCCTGCCCTCGATCTCTGCTTTGAGCGGGTGAATGCAGCTGGAGACACTTATGGAAACTGTGGCAAGGGCTTGAATGGCAAATACAGGAAGTGCAGCCCCAGGTGAGGACCATGGGAGAAAAGAGTGACCAAGTGATCCGAGCTCTGTTCTCTTCACTCCCACCTGGCTTGGCGTGGCTGGCCCTTTTAAACAAGCCAGTGAGATCCTGTATCTGTTCTCTCTCTGTTGTTTGATAATGCATGGTTCAGTTGGCCCTAAGGAAGTAATAAAGAAGTGTGTTTGTAGCATTGCTTCTTAGGACGTTGAGCAAGGTTGCTTTGGGGACTCTCTTAGAGCAGGGCAGGATAGCTGGATGAGGTGGCACAGGCCTTTAATCCCAGTATTCAGAGGCAGGTGCGGGCAAATCTCTGTGAGTTTGAGACCAGCTTAGTCTACAAAGCAAGTTCCAGGACACCCAGAGCTGTTATACAGAGAAACCCTGTCAAAAAAAAGGGGGGGGGGGCAGGGCAGAAGATGGCCCTTTTGGACCATTTTTTGCAGAGTGCTAAGATTATGGCCTGTTCTTTGATTCATCCCTAGTTCATTCATCTCTGATTCATTCATCCCAGGCACCCACTGACCCATCTTTTACCTACCCACTTTCCCACTGCCTTTGCAGATTTATCACATGCAAGACGTATATTGAGTGTCTAGAGCAGTGATTCTCACCTTCCTACTGCTGCGACCTTTTAATAGTTCTTTGTGTTGTGGTGACCCCAACAAGAAAATTATTTTTGTTGTGACTTCATAACTGTAGCTTTGTGACTGTTGTGAATTGTAACGGAAATACTTGTTACCGTCTTAGGTGGTGCCTGGGAAAGGGTCATCTGACCCCCAAAGGGGTCACGACCCACAGGTTGAAAAACACTGGTCTAGAGCATTATGATAATCAGTGTAATAGTTAATAGCTTGGGGTGGTTTCCCCAAGAAGTTCTTTGGTTGAGTTCTATAGCAGATATTTACATGAACAGGGTGAGGAGTCACATTGGTGTGTAAAGAAGTGTTTTATGTAGAGAGGTTAGAGAAAAACTGACAGTTGACAAGCCGATAAATACAGTAAGCTGCAGTTTGTGGGGACTAGAGGAGAGCGGCTAGAGGAAGTGGGGTGGATCCTGAGAGACTTAAAGGGGAAGTGGGATGGATCCTGAGAGATTTAAAGGCATTGCTGGAAGAGTTTGGTCTCCTCCTATGGACAGAGCAGTCAGGGCCTCGGTGTCTGGCAGGTCAGGATAGAAAGAAGGTAGTAACAGGCATGAGTCAGGGAGACTGTAGGAGGGATGATTGACAGGGAGAGAAATGCTCAATCCCAGGAGCAATGAAGGCAGAGGGAGACCCAGCTCCTCGCTGGAGTGTCTGGGTGAGTGGTTGTGTGATGAATGTAAGGTGACAGCCATGACTCATGCCTTGCAGTTATCCTTGAAGCTAGGGCATCTCAAGTTCAGCTCTTGGCCTTGGTCTGAGAGACAAGGAGCCTTCCCCCTCTCTTGGTCTTCCTCAGGTCTCTAAACTGGTCCTTGGCCCTACCCCTCCTAACACTGAAGCTCTGCATCCCCAGCTCCTCCCCAGTCTTTGATACTGTCTTCTCTCCCCGCCCAGGGATGCCAAGTGCGGGAAGATCCAGTGTCAGAGCACCCAGGCCCGGCCCCTGGAATCCAATGCCGTATCCATTGACACCACCATCACCTTGAATGGGAGACGGATCCACTGTCGGGGCACCCATGTCTACCGGGGTCCTGAGGAGGAGGAAGGGGAAGGTGACATGCTGGACCCAGGCCTGGTGATGACTGGGACCAAGTGTGGTCACAACCACGTGAGTCCCTGCCCCAGCCTCCCTCAGAAACCGAGATAGAGACAGAAATTGAGAAGTGTGGGCTTTGGAGGAAGGCACTCGGCTCCCAGAGTAATAGCATCGCACTCACAGGTGCCCGTCTAGAGGTGCCCACCCATAGACTGTGGATTAGGCATGTCAGTGAACTCGCCACTGTCATCTGTATCATTAACCATCACATGAAGCAGAAGTAGTCTAAGGGCCAGGGAAACCAAGGAAAATAATGCTGCCCATCTCCTTTATGTAATTGTGTTAGTGAAGTTATAAAAACAAAGGAATCCCATGGTACGATGCCCAGCACAGAGTAAGTTCCGCCACAATTATTATTTTTCAGGCATAAAAAATTATTATTTTCAGGCATAAGTTCATTTTTGGATAGCAGATAACCAAGATAATACCAGACTGTAAATATGTCCTAATTGTTGAATGTAACATTTTAGCAGTGTTTGCTATCTTCCCCAATCACAAAGGTGATAGCAGAATTCAATTGCTGCCCTGCCTTTTGGGGCTCTTTGTGTTTATCACTATAATATATCAATCGAAGAGTTACCTTTTGGGGTTCCCATTCATCTTCAGTACAAAACTCCCATGTCCCAAACCTTCCCCATCTCCCTGTGGCTCTACTGATGGCTGCTCTCCCTTTCTGCAGATTTGCTTTGAAGGACAGTGCAGGAACACCTCCTTCTTTGAGACCGAAGGCTGCGGGAAAAAGTGCAATGGTCACGGGGTATGTGTGCAGAAGCCTGGGTTCCTGGATGCTGTTGTCGCAGGGGTGTGTCCTGTGGGAGGTCACCGCTCTCCTAGGTGCTGAACCGTCTGTGGCCCCTCACTCTAGGTCTGCAACAACAACAAGAATTGTCACTGCTTCGCTGGCTGGGCTCCACCGTTCTGTAACACCCCAGGAGATGGCGGTAGCATTGACAGTGGTCCTTTGCCCCCCAAGAGTAAGTGAGATCAATGGAGACCATGGGGATGGGTGATTGATGGTCAGGAGCCACCAACCCGTTTGCATTGAAATATGGCATTGTTGTCTACAAATGTGTTGGGCTGGAGTCATAGGTACAGTGGAATACTGGTGGCTGTGAGCCATAGGCTGGATTTGCCTGTTGCAAAGTCCAAGTTAAGTTGGCTTCACTCTCTTCATTCTCCAGGGAGGAGCCAAGAAAAAAGAGGCTGAGTCGGAGGAAGTCAGTTGCTCCTGCATGGCTTAGGCTTAGCTGCCTTTTTGCCCTTTTACTGCTAGGAGGGGAAGAGAGATCAAGAGAGACTCTAGGTCTTTGGATAGTCACAGATATTTGCCTGACTAACTAGTAACTAGTCCTTTTATGGGCACTTGAAATAATCACAGTCCTGGGGTGTACTGTATTGGGTTATTCTGCCTTTTACTAAACAAAGGCTAAGAAATGGGAAAGCAGAGAAGTTTTAAGTTTTATAGTTCTTAGGAGAAGTCCGGGGACCTCTACTCCTGTGGCTTCTAAACTTCGTCTTTGAATAATTGCAGAAGAAATTTTTAAAAAATACAAGGCTAAAACCTGGGTGTGGTAGTTTCCACCTGTAATCCCAGCACTTAAGAGGTTGAGGCAGGAGAATTGCTGCAATTGTGAGGCCAATCTGTGCTGCACAGTGAGTCCCTAGGATACAGAGTGAGACCATGTCTTAAAAGACAAACAAAGTAACATGTAAAATAGAGTAAAGTGGACTTTACTTATTGACCCAAGTGTACTTTGTGTATTTAAACTTAATTCGTGTAATCATAATTCGTGGAACTGTTGAGGTGGCTCTGGAACCGACTGTGAGATTGAGGGTCGAGGGTGAGAGTTCTAATCCCAAGGTGTCTGAGCCAGTATTTTCTGGTCACTGGCCTGCCTCTGGGAAAGATTGTGATGTAGGCTGACTTTATGAAAATCTATTAACTGGAAGCTAATGACAAATGACAGAGTCGGAACTGCTTTGGAGAGTTTCTCTGCCGTTGAAAGAAATGACTGTGCGTGTGTGTGTGTGTGTGTGTGTGTGTGTGTGTGTGTGTGTGTTTTTAAAGAAAAGCCAGTGGGCTTGACTCTTAAAGCTAGTATTAATGCCCCAATAGTATATGATGTATGTGTGTTTAAAATAAGTTGCACAAATGAAATGGAAACCAACTATCCGAGGAAGAATCGCGACTGTATCGTTTTTACCGTAGCCAGGGCAGCCTCTAATCCTCCGGCTTGTGCTCTCTTCCGGCAGGTGTGGGCCCCGTGATAGCCGGGGTGTTTTCGGCCTTCTTCGTGCTGGCTGTCCTCGTGTTGCTGTGCCACTGCTATAGACAGAGCCACAGACTGGGCAAGCCCTCGGCCCTCCCCTTCAAGCTACGGCAGCAGTTCAGGTGGGATGGGCACTATGCCCGCAAGGACTCGGGGGTCCCTTCTAGTCTGCAGAACCCTAGTGGAAGAGTTGGTGGGTTGGTGGTGATGGGTCTAATTCTGGGGAGACGAGTGCAGGGGACATGCCACCTTTATCCCTTCTGACCTGCTCTGTCACCATGGCAGACACTGTTAGGTAATGGCTGTAAGTGATTTCTACTGAGTGTGGTCATCACTTGTGGATTCTTCTCAATAGAAAGTACCCAGCCCATTCAAATTGGGGTCTGACATAAAATCTCCTTGCCTTCCTCCACCTGGTTAATTTGTACCTCATTTTTTAAAGAGCAACAAACTGATGGACAGAGAAGGGATGGCAAGCTAAAGGCAGTCACGGGAATAGCTAGACATTAACCCGAGAAGACAAATGACTGTTTCGTTTAGATATTGATGGAGCAGATTCTCAAGAGTCCTGTTAAACGTCCTTTGCTGGAAGGGATTTTTTTTTCCTATCCTGACACCTTCTGGGTCCATGCCTGGGGGCGGGGTTTAGTAATGACCAATGAATTTCTGTCTCCTTACTGAGGAGTAAGGGGCAAGGCCGATCCCTTCCTTGGGTTTCTCCCCTGGTCACGTGTGTACCTATTTATTATTTAGGAGACAGGTTTGAGAGGGTCACCCTACTCTCTCCAGAGGAGGGTTCATTAGGTTTGTCAGTTGGCCTGGGCCAGAGGAGCTCAGTCCACACACAGCCCTGACCACCTCCCTCCTCCCTGTCCCCTCTTCTCTGTTTCCAGTTGTCCCTTCAGGGTGTCTCAGAGTGGTGGAACTGGCCATGCCAACCCAACTTTCAAGTTGCAGACGCCCCAGGGCAAGCGAAAGGTAAAGTCTTTGCACCACTGAGCTTGATTGGTTTCCTTTGATCTCTGTCAGTCTTTCTAAGAGTTCACGGGTGTCCATGGGATTGGTAATGAAAGCCATTTTATTGGTCTGGGAGACACATCAGTTGGTTCTGAAGCCTGCTATCTGATGGGCTGAATAGGTCAGGTGTCTGTCCTGCCTTTAAGTGAGACTCTGGTCACCTCACTGAAACACACGCATAGAGAAGCTGCCTCATCTCAGCTGCCCCTTGTCTCCTCCATACAGGTGGCCAACACCCCTGAAACTCTCCGAAAGCCCTCCCATCCTCCTCCCCGGCCCCCTCCAGACTACTTGAGTGTTGAACCCTCACCTGTACCATTGCCAGTACACCTGAACCAGGCTGCCAGGAGTTCCCCGGAAACTAGGGCTCTGGTAGAAAGAAAGGAGTCCACCAGGAGGCCTCCCCCAAGCCGGCCCATGCCCCCTGCACCTAACTGCCTCCTGTCCCAGGTAAGTGAGTTCTCAGCAACCCTGGGCTGGGGACATTGCCCATAGCAGGGTGCCTGCAATGAGGGACACTGGAGCCTAGGGTGATGTACTGGTTGGATTTGATCATCTTTCCTTTGTACTGGTGAATCAGATGGATTCCAGAAGTTCAGCAGTAAGAGGAAGAAGTTTCTTCCTTGCACAGTCCCTAAACCACATGATGCCTTTTTCCTATTTGATTCCACCCACTTTGTACCCCAAATTAGCTTCTTTCAGTTCCCTGAGCTCTTGTCCCCTCCAGATCATTGCAGATGCTGTTTTGACTCATACGTACCCATATCCCTTTGCTTGGCCAGCTCCTATTCATCCTCAGTTGTGACTGGAGATAACACTCCTCCTGAGGGGGCTTCTCTAACGCTTGTAAGGCTGAACTTAGTGCCCTGTACCTCTCTCATCGTACCCATCCCTGCAAAGTGTACCCACCATGTTAGCTCCCATTCATCAAGGAGTCTCACTAAAGGGTGCACCTGATGCCTTGCTTATCTGAGGGGGGTCTCTGGGAGGCGGCAGGTCTAGACTGGGCCCCTCATTTGTAGCTGGTACTCACAGCTTGGAACCCTCACCCAGTGGCTTGTTTGCTTAGGAGGTCTACTCTGGTCTAAGTGCCCCAGTGGACACATGGGTGTTTTGGGGGCAGTGGCCCAGCATAGTGGCTTCTAGAACTGTCTATGTGTTTGGTGTTAGGAGACTCCTTTCTTTTGGCATGGTCCAAAAGTGTCCCCAGGGCCTGGACTTCTCTGATCACAGCAACCACAGGGGCAGTGAGGATTTGGTATGGTCCCTAGGGCATGCATGGTTCCGTGAGGGTTTGGTATGGTCCCTAGGGCAGTGAGACTTTGGCAGAGCTGAGGGTATTGGGTTGGGTTCTGTGCTGTGAAGCTGCTGTTTCTAAGTTCCCGGGGTGGGGGCAGGGATGTGATCTACAAATCCATGTGGGGGAGAGATTGACTTGATGCATCTCAAATTTAGCATACCCAGACTCAGGCCTACCTAATCACTTTAAACACGACTCCGTGGCATCGAGATATACAGGCCCCTAAATGGACCTGCTCTGATTATTGTGTAAATTATGACCTTAAACTGAGCGTGCTCAGGGAGGCCCACCTTATGAATGCGAATGGACTCTTTGGATAAAGTTGCCTTGCTGCCACCTGTGGAGGGGACGTAGTTTGGCCAATCCTCACCATGCTCTCCTTGCTTGCAGCAGGTTATTGGCCTCTGCTCTGCTTCTTCACTCACCAAGAATCAGGTTATGGCATCAGACTGGCTGCTTTGGGAGGCCCAGTGCTGGGAGACCCAGGGCAGACCTGATCAGGCTCCTGTGCAGATAACAACCACCAAGGGCTCACTTGGCAGGTTCCCAGCTGGGACCTGACACCCACACCCCACTGTCTTTCCCTGAAAAGCCTGAGTTCTCTGGCGCAGTCTAGGTTCCCTCAGAAAGGGTAGAGCTGGTGTGTGAGTTTTTGGTCTCAGACATTTTTGACTTCTCTAGCTTCACTTTTTGCTCCGAGAAGTCATTCTTGTGAGGAGACCAACTCTGCAATGTGTCTGCTTCCTGTACACCTACCCCGTGCCTGGCTTGGAGTTCACTAGTGCCCTTCGCAGGCAGGCTAAGGAACTGGCTTTTCTCAAATCTCATCAGCTTGGGGGCAGGCTATAGTTGCCCCTTAAAGCATTTGTTTAAAGAAATTGAGTAGGGGGTTGGAGAGATGGCTTTTGGTTAAGAACACTCGCTGCTCTTGTAGAGGACCTGAATTCAGTTCCCAGCACCCACATCTGTGAGTTCCAAGGGATCCTCTGGACGTTATGGGCACCTGAACACACAAGGCACACGCTCACACATGCACATAATAAAAAATAATACAAATAGCCAGGTATTTGGAAGGCCAAGACAGGTGGATTGCTGTGAGTTCGAAGCCAACCTGATCTACACAGTGAGTTACAGGACAGCCAGGGCTATGTAGAAAGAGCCTGACTCAAAACAACAACAACAATGATAATAATTATTTATAGTTAAAAAAATTTGAGTAGCACAGAAATATGGATCTATTTTAGGACGTTTGAATACCTCACTCATTTATGTACTTGTTGAGTTGAGGGCTTCCTGCGTACCAACTGCCCAGAAAGCCTGCAACAGCCCCATGACCTAGACAGAAAAGGTGCCCTGCCCCGCCTGCATTTTAGTCCTAGTCAGAGGTGGCTAGAGAGAGAAAGTAAAAGCCTGACAAATTATTTAGGTTGGTAGGGATAAAGGCTATAAAAAGAAAGAAATGGAGTAAAATAAAATGACTTGGGGTACCACATGCTAGATAGAGATATGGTTAGGTAATAATAAGGAAAATTTTGCCATCTTGAGAAGGTTAAAAATAATCATCATGCCATGGATAGACAAAAAATAATCCAAACAAAGTAGCAACAGTAAAAACCATGATTTCTTAAAGTTTTAATTTGTCTGTGTACTGCTTGTGGGTAGGTGTGTGCACATGCCTCTCTCTCTCTCTCTCTCTCTCTCTCTCTCTCTCTCTCTCTCTCTCTCTCTCTCTCTCTCATACACACACACATACACACACACACACACACTCACACCATTCTTTCTGTTTCCCTGGACCACACCCACCCACTGAGATCCCATCCCAGGGTAGCCCTCCCTCTGTCTTCAGTTTGCTCTGGCCCTTCCTGGATGGCTGCTGTTTCCTTCTGTTGGCCTCAGGCAGGGGACCGTGGTAGTCTGTTTTGTATACACTCCTCTGCCATTTCAGCTTCTCTTGCAGATGACTGTCCTCATTAGCCCTTCCCCACCTGCTTTGTCCTTTGTGCCTGCTGGACCCCATGGCCCTGGATACTTTTACATTTTTTTCTCTCACTGCGGAAACTTCAGAAGTTTCTAGGTTCTCTGGTGTTAGAAACAGAGGACAGGGCACATTCTTGCAGATCAACCTGGTGCACCTGTGCAAACAGTCTCTAACATGGCCAACAGGAAGTGTCACACTGGAGACGACCATTTCCATTTATTTATTTATTTGTACATTTATTTAATTAATTATTTTAGCTTTGAGACAGGGTCTCACTATATAGCCCTGGCAGGCCCGCAACTTACTATGTCGAGTAGGCTGGCCTTGAATTCACAGAAATCCACCTGCTTCTACCTCCTGAGTGTTGGACTTAAAAGTGTACACACCACGCCATACCCCATCTCTAAATTTTTTTTTTATTTTTTTCGAGACAGGGTTTCTCCGTAGCTTTTGGTTCCTGTCCTGGAACTAGCTCTTGTAGACCAGGCTGGCCTCGAACTCACAGAGATCCGCCTGCCTCTGCCTCCCGAGTGCTGGGATTAAAGGCATGTGCCACCACCGCCCGGCCCCATCTCTAAATTTAATAGATATAGCAAACTTGTTTTTCAAAAAGTTCTTATTTTTTCCTTAGTATGTGAATATACTATTTTCACCCCACACTTACACACACATGCCAGTTCTTTCAAAATGAGACCATCTAGTATGTAAAATATTTGGTTTTGATCCATAAAATGTTAGGCATATTTTCTTTTGAAAGGAGCCCCTCAAATGAGACTTCTTGCTTCCTCCAGGACTTCTCTAGGCCTCGGCCGCCCCAGAAGGCACTTCCAGCAAACCCTGTGCCAGGCCACAGGACGGTTCCCAGGCCAGGAGGTGGCTCCCTGCTGCAGCCACCGACTGCTGGTCCTCAGCCTCCCCGGCCTCCCACAATATCTGTTCCAAAGGTGAGTTCCCAGGAGGACCCAGAAATAGCAGCGGGGGACGTATGTGACTGAGAAAGCCGTTTGCTCTCATCATCCTGGCGGAGCTTCTAGAACAGAAGCAGGAACAAGACCTTGCTTGGAGGACTATTTGACTGTACTTTACACGAACAAAGTATGATTTGCCTTCATTTGAGAAGCCTGAGTTCTGGTGGCTTCCAGCTACCTTGGCACCTGAACAGCTAGGCCACCTTGAGCCCTTGTCTTAGATAATCAGACTTAAGATGTACCAGTAAGGTGGTTCACCAGGAAAGATAATTTTTAAAAAAGCCTAGGAAACAGTAGGGACCAGCTCCATAACGTTGCTATGAGGGTCCACTTATGTCCCTTTCCTTCATGCTTCTCTTTGACTGCTCTGTTCTTAGCTTAGTCTGAGAAGTTGGGTCAGAAGGAATAAGGCAAGGAGGCTGGTTGCCATCCCTGTATTCCCATGAATCATTGGGAAACTGTTGTACTGAAGCCTGATGAAAGAGGAGGGGGCGACTTTATAGCTTTAGGGCGGCACACAACTTGCTCTAACTGTGAGGGCTGTTGGTCCAGGAAAGCAGCCACAGGGACAGACTTCTGAAGATCGTGCTTCTGTTCTTGACTGTCAAGAGCAGGAGGGTAGTTGCCCCTAGTCCCACTGGCCAGCACTGAGGTTACATATTTCCCTTTCTCTTTCTTTCCAGCTTCCTGAGTACAGATCACAGAGGGCTGGAGGAACAACTAGCTCCAAGATCTAGAACTGTATAAGAAGTTTCTTGTTTCCCTTGAAGACTCTGGATGCCATGGAAGATCCAGAAGAAAGAAGTCTGCTTGGCCACCTTGAAGCTTCTCCAGCCTTCTGGAGCCCCCCTCATCTCCAGAATCTCCCTTCTCGCCCCAGTGCCTCCTGTTTCCTCTGAGGCCCAGAGGGACTTCTATCTGATGGCTTCTAAGTATTGTCCTGTGCAATATACAGCCCTGGCGGGAAAGGGAGGCTGATGGAAGAAGATGGGGAAGATTCTCCCTCAGCCCCCTAGCCAAGAGCTACCAATGACGGTCAGGGAGGGTCTCAAGCTGGAGATCCCTCCTTCTGTGCCCAGCTTGGAGAAGGAATCTACGCAGGTCCCATGCTGGCAAGTACACAGGAGAACTGTTGATTGGCCTTCCTCTGGGATCCAGGTTACAGAGAGGCTGGGCCTTGCCTGTCTCTTAGCTTTCAGGGACTGAGGAAGCCGCTGCTGCATCCCTGCCCCAGGGCTTGGTCAAGGTGCCTGTTCCTGGTCAAATGACTGCATGCGTCAAGCCATGCTCCCCCGCCGCTCCTCACGTTCCCGTTCCCATATTTACACGGGTCACTCTCTGACTCAGACAGGTACTATTTGTAGGCAGCGTCGACAGCAGTGGGGAGTGGTCAGCCTGTGTCCCCTCTGAGCCGTGATGCCAAAGGTTGTTAGGACTCTCAGAATTCCCAGTTGCCCGTCCCCATTGTTTCGCGCGCCCCCTCCTCCTCCAACCTCCCTATCCTATGGTGCTTTGATGGTGAAACCATAGCATCCCTGACTTGCTGGTGACCATATGCCGATGACGGACAAATCAGGATCCTGCCTCACGGGGTAGGCACTGGACTTTCCTGCACTGGATCTCACGAGCATTGAGTTGAGTGAGGCTTGGGTGAAGGAGAAAGAAAGAGGAGCAGAGAGAGAGAACATGCCAGCTCTGCATGTAATTGTGGGTTTGGGCCTCAAGCAGGAAAAGGGTCCTCCCCCTTTTTCTGACCTATATCCTAGGTGATATTTTTTGAGGTAGTCACAGGTATACTGAGGGGACAGGCATGTTTGAAACCCCAGTTGTGAGGAAAGTATACACAGGGGCACCCGCCCCTCCCTCGTGGTCAGCTCTGAGGTGGGGCTGTTGATTCTAAAGAGATAGCTGATCTCTTTGGAAGCTGCCAGCAGCCACAGTAAACCAGATCTGGGCAGGGGGCCCCTAACCCTCCTCAGCCAGGGTCTTATCACACACTTCCATTGGTTCTCTCCTAATTACTGCCTATATGTGATCCTCATGAAAAGAGCTCAGGAGGGCGTCTTGGTGCTCTGCTTGTTAGGGCAGTCCCTCCATAGTTGCTGGGCTTGGCCTCTGAGAGGCCATCTTCCATCATCCAAAAGGTGCTGGGATAGCACTCCAGAAGGTCCTCTAGGGGCCTTCCCACCACCACAGCGAGCAGTCGCTAGCTCTTAGAAGCCTCCCTGAGGAGGAGACAAGCTTCTGACTCCCATTTATAGAAAACTTCCTGATAGCTCTTCACAGAGGAAACTCTCAACTCGAGCGCTAGGGATTGGAGGCAGGTGGGAGATGTGGGGTGCATGACTGAGGGTAGAAAGATCTCAGGAAAACACCTTTCTCCTCAGGGTGACCATGCGGTTCCCACTCTGACTCCCTGAGCCGTGATGCAGAAGGTGGCACGGACCTAGGTCCATTTCCTGCCTTCTGACAGCTTTCCTTACACGTGCTACGTCCAATGCCCAGTGACTACAGCTTGGGTCCTAAAATCACCCTGCCGCTCACCACCAAGTTAGAAACACCATTCCCCTTAAACCCGACCCCGTACCTTCTAGACGTTCTTGTGGGCTGCGTGGCCTTTCTCCCTCAGCTCAGGAGGCAGATGGCCCTGAGGGACAGCGCCACAGTGCCAGCATGAGCCTTCCGAACCTCAAGCCTTCGGTCCTTTGAGCCGTACCAGAAAAAGACCCATTTCCTTGCTCTTCGATAATCGTTTCCTTTTTCCCTTTGCCGTTTTCATTGCTTTGATGCCACCTCCATTCCATAAAATTATACTGTGAACAGGAAGATGGCAGAAACTTTTTTAATTTGGTAGAGGTGCTGGCAGCTACTCTGTTTACAACTCCATGCCCGCCTCTGTTATCCAAAGGTTAGGAAGGCTGCCACAGGTAGGGGCCCCTTCCTTTCCTTCTGCACCATGAAGTGTCCCATACAGATACATCTAGACTTCAGTGTCTGTCCCAAAGGGTTGTTTGCCACTTAGGAGAGGAAAGAGACTATTACCACAGAGAGAGGAGTGGATGATTGCGAGAGAACACTTTGGTCAACCTACCCCAAGTCTGAGCATCCAAGGCTGAAAAAACATTTTCTTGTGCATAGAAAGTAAAATTTAGGCCGAGCGGTGGCGGTGCACGCCTTTAATCCCAGCACTTGGGAGGCAGAGGCAGGCGGATCTCTGTGAGTTTGAGGCCAATCTGGTCTATAAGAGCTAGTTCTAGGACAGGCTCCAAAACCACAGAGAAACCCTGTCTCAAAAAAAAAAGTGAAATTTAAAAGTGTTTGAAATGTATGCCCTGGCAATGCTGAGGCATGCGTGGGCAGCCCGTATGTGGAGTTTCTTTTGAACTGTTCATATTTCATGGTCTAAGTTGATGAGGATGACTGACCAGGTCTCTTCTGCCATAGAAATAGCTGTTCCGTGTCCAGCCGCTATAGAGATGTTAGCGGACACTGAGGTAGGCCAAAGCCAAGGCTCTGATGGGCCGCGGGAAGTTCAGTTTGTAGCTGGGTGTGATGGCACATGCCTTTAGTGCCAACAGAGGCAGGCAGATCTCTGAGTTCGAGGTCAGACTGGTCTACACAGTGAGTTTCAGGACAGCCAGGGCTACACAGAGAAACCCTGCCTCCAAAACCAAAATTGTATATATATGAGACAGGATCTCACATATCCCAGGTTGGCCTTCAACTCACTGAAAAGCCAAGGACGACCTTGGAATTCCCGAGTGCTAAGGCTACAGGTGTGTGCCACACTTGGTTTCGTAGTCCTGGGTTCAAACCCAGATCTTCCAGTACCTTAGGCGAACACTCTACCGACTGAGATCCAACCCCAGCCCAGCCTGTAAATGTCCCGAGAAGCTAAATTAGCTGTCTGCCAACTGTAGAGCCCTAAAGCCATTTCTGACCGGTAAACTTCCTTCTTGCTTTCTGTTCCTTTAGCCTTGGTGACTTCCACCTGTAAGAGGAAACCCCCTTTGTGACCCCTCCCCCAAGACATGTTGATTTTAAGGTCTGAAGTCCTCTGCCATGCAACCGTCCCCGTCACTCCGCAGTAAGCCTTTGCCACAGTGTCTCCCCTGGGTTCGGGTAATTTGCCTATTTGATAAAGCTGGCATGAGACTCGTATTCTTAAAATCGGAGGCACGTGCTAAAGCTGGTCGTTTTGTCAAATGCTTGTAGTGACAGCCCCCAAAGGACTCCACACACAGGTCAGGGAACACCAACTGGAAAGGTGCCCCTTCCCTAGGGACGCCTACTAGAGGTTCTATAGACTTCAAGCCCAATACCCGAATCATGCTCCCAGGTCCTCTTGTACGACTGTGTGTACGCCTGCATCTGGGATACAGGGCAAATGTGAATTTTCTTTTTATTTGGGAGATTGTTCACAGGAAGTAGTCCTCTCCTCTCTTGTCCTCCTATTGATTGTTTACAATATTTGTACATCTATGCAAAATACTTGAATGGGCCATGGTGCCTTGTTTTGTTATTTTTTGTTTTTGTTTTATTTTTTCTCCTTGTTTGTATTTAATTAAAACAAATTGTCATTGGGAAATGCTGTCTGTTTGGTCAGCTCGTGTGTGTGTGTGTGTGTGTGTGTGTGTGTGTGTGTGTGTGTGTGTGTGTGTGCAGTTTCACTGTCCCACTGCGTGGACCATTTAAAACGTATTGCATGTACCTCTCAGAAAGAGGGCCCCTAGAGACTGCCAGTCTTCCCGCAAGGCCATGACCTGAGCCATAGTGAAGCCCCAGGTTTTCCATGGCCAGCAGAGAGGCTTGACTGCTGTTCCTGTGCAGAAGATGGTCTGGCTTCATTAGATCTTGGATTATCAAGGGCTTTAATGATCTTGAGATTCTAGTATGTTCTTTAGAAGGGGGCTGAGATACTATGCTACCATCTCTCCTTACTAAGGGGCATGTTCTAAAGAAGGTAGGAGACTTGGTGAGGGTCTCTTGGGCTGCAGGGGCAGGTGCAGGAGGGCCAGGCTATGCAGGGCAGATTCCCTGGGCCTGTGTGAAAAGACCATATACTACTGGTGCCTCCCCCTCATTATACTCTCTTATGCACAACCTCAGTTCTGAGGTTTTCTAAAACTAATAACCACAGGAAGAAGGAGTACTCACTGGGGGATTAGCCCATGCAGGACTCTTGGCACTGTTTTTCTTCACTGAGGGGTGGGGGGGTGTATTGTGGTGATCTGAATGAAAGTGACTCCCATAGGCACAGGGCACTGGAGGTGTGGCCTTATTGGAGGAAGTGTGTCACTGGAGGGGCAGGCTTTAAGGTTGCAGCCCCAGTGGCTCACTCTCTTCCTGCTGCCTGCGGATCCAGATGTAGAACTCTTGGCTCCTTCTCCAGCATCCTGTCGGCCCGCAAGCTACCATGCTTCCCACCCTGAAGATAATAGACTAAGTCTCTGAACCTGTAAGCCAGCCCCCAATGAAATGCTTTTTTTTTTTTTATAAGAGTAGCTGTGGTCATGGCGACTCTTCACAGCCGTAGAAACCTTAGCTAAGGCAGTGACCTCACATGAGTGCTGGGAAAGCATCCTTCATGTATCATAAACTCTTAGCTATGCCTGGAGCCGAGTAAGGGCTCAGGCATTAGCTGAGGTGTCGTCTTCAGAAGCAGCCACTCCAACAGCGTCCTTCCCCAATTAAGTGAGGGCAGAAATGTAAAAAGACACGGGAGGGCTTTGCTTGGAATTTCAGAGATCAGGGATTGGCTTCCCATCACATTAGAGGGACCAGTGGTGTGGATTGGCTCCCCATCACATTAGAGGGACCAGTGGTGTGAATTTGCTCCGTGTTCAAGGAAGAGGAAGACATTTGTCAAGTAAACACACTCTGAAGTCTTTATTCTTGACCCCAGAGCCCAGGCTCTCAGAACCCTCAGCTGACTGCCATCCCCGAGATCCAATGTGTTGCCTGGATCTCAGTTACAGTCAGAAATCCACATTCATTAAAACTCTGGGGATTTGGAGATGGAAGGAACGAACAGGGGCCCAGAGTGTTGATCTGCCCTAAGAACTTGTTCAAAGCTAGAAAAGGTTTGACATGGGTGTGGTCGCCCTTAGGGGATCAGGCAAACAGGCAGGGAGCTTGACCAGGACCCTATCTGCACTGAGGATCAAGTCCCCCTTCTTTCCCACACACTGGCTTCTGACTTCACCTTCTTGTGGTCCCTCTTTTCACAGCTGGAAGCAGCTGGGAAGAAAAGGATCCCAGTTCTCTCCTCAACTGCTGTCTGTGCACGCCAAGTATGAGGTCACCAAAGATGGTCCCCAGAGCAAGTGATGGAGGAAGAGTCTGGCATGCTACTTCCAGTGTGGGCAGCTAGTTTTGTCAACAGAGATAGACTCAGGCCCAGTTGGGCCACCAAGGATGCACCAATCCTAAACTCCCACTTGGTTATTGAGATTCAAAACCAATTCCATGAGCTATGGCTCAGAAATTTCCCCACGCCTTCTTTGGCCTGGGTTCTCACTTGGGTCCTTAGAGTCAGCCCGAAAGTTACTTCCAGGTTTCCAGAGAGCCCATAACCCCATCCTTCCAACCTTGGCATTGTTCCTCATACTCTTCCCCCACCTCCCCAAGTCATATTATGGTCCACTCCTTGTTGCAAAGAAGTCACATTCTGCTAAATTCCAGAGTGACCGCACAATACTGTTCTATTCCCAGGGGAGGTTAGGGGTTGGCCAGCAGAGCCAGGCAAGGAGACATCCCTGCTCTTGTTGAATTCTAAGGTTACAGTGTGCATGCGCCAGTGACTGGTGCCTTGGGATGGACAAAGAGAGGGAAGGGTGGCGGTGCCACTTGGGACATGGACAGCAAGATACAACCTCCAGGCTGGAGGGCTTGGAGAATGGACTCATTGGAACTTCCCTGAGGCATCAGGTGGCTTTCACAGTAAGACGGTCAGCTGGGGTCTTGCTTCTATCTCCAGGAAACATCAGGCTACCTGGCACCTGCCATGCACCTTGGGATGACAGGGCACACAGGCTGCTCTGCAGACCTCCACAAATTTCATTCTTGGGCTAAGTCCAGCACAACAGGTCAATTGGTGTGAAGGATTTCTTGACAACCAGTATCTGAGGGCAGTTCTTGAGCTGGGCTACATTCAGCAGGTCAGATTCTCTCTTCTTCCCCAACAACACAGAGATGGTGCCGAGGGAACCAGAGGGAAGAGGCTCTGGGGACTTGCTGGCTCCAACAGAAAGTAGTGAATTTAGTTGCCAGGGCTGTATCTCTAGGAAGTCTTGCTACCCCTACCTTAGTGGGTAGGGATTTTTTTCCTTCTAGAAACAGCAGTGAGGTATAAAAGAATATCTCAAAAATAGATAGCCCTTGGCAACAGATGTGCTGAAAGTAACCTGGTGGTTTTGAACTTGAGAGGTCAGTCTGGACTATCGGGCACTTCCTCTTACTCAGGTAGTTCCAGGCTTTAAGAGTGGATCATAAATACTTTGGGCTTCTGTTGCGGTGATGGTGTGCTGGCAAGTTCTATGTTGTCCACAAGGACATTCTTATCTTCTAGTTTAATGACTGTGGGCTCTGGGGCGGGGGCGGGAGTTGTGCTTTTGTGCGTGTGCGGCAAGCTGATTTGGTTGATGTCCAAATCCTTGAAAGCATGGAGCATAAACACACCCAAAATGATGGTGACAAAGCCAGACAGAGTACCCACAATGTCCACAGCAGACATGGTAAACCATTCCTTGAAGAGGACGATGGAGGAGGCCACTACCACCGTGGTGAAGAAAACGTAGTAGATAGGGAAGACCAGGGAGGTGTTGAAAATATCCAGTGCCCGGTTGAGGAAGTTGACCTGAATGATGATGGACAGCCCCAGGATGAGGGACAGGATGTAGGGCAGGGGATGCCGCACCACGGGTAAGCCCTGGAAGAATTTCCTAATGGTGACACCCAGACCCTTGACCGCAGTCACGGAGAAGGATCCGATCACAGAGCAGATGATGATGTAGATGAGGATATTCCTTTGCCCATAACGCGGGGCGACAATGAAGATAAGGATGAGGCAGGACACCACCAGAAGGACGGCAAATACGATGAACCCTTCGGGAAGGAGGGACAGGAATCATTCAGTGAGGCACGCAGACAGTATCTAGGGACCCAGCTCACAGTCTGACACATGTGGGTTCTAGTCTCAGCTTCAGACCTTTGAATAACTCATGCAAGTTATTAAACTCTAAGACCTTAGTTTACTCACTTGTAAAAAGGGATCAAAAGGGGGATTTTTTTTCTTGTAGAGCTGCTTTATAAAATAATGCATATTCTTGCATAAGATGTTTCTATAATAAAAATATGTGTATTTAGAGACGTGCTTGCATATAATGAACAATATAAATGGTACATGTTTACAACGCTCCAGGAAGCCTTGCTAACGGTACTGCCCAACTTCCTTTCTGTTGCTCACCTCTTCCTCAAGGGGGCAGTACTGAGATGGACAAAGCCCAATTAGATGCTCTATATATAATTCATCCTCTCCCCCCCCCCCCCCGCGCCGTGTTTTCTGCCAACCCAGTGCTTGAAACCCACCTGTGTCTTTCATCTTGGAAGCCATCTCCACAACAGTCGAGACCTTCTCCTCCTTGGGGGCATGTATGACCATCACTGTGCTGCCAGCCATGCAGATCACACAGCCCAGCTTCCCCAGTAGATTCAGGCTCTCCCCCAGGCAATAGGAGGAGAAGATGGCACTGTACAGGGGTATGGGAGAAAGGGACTGAGTGAGGATACCTGTCCCAGCCCCACAAAAGACACAAAGGGGCGAGTAAAGACTGTTAGGGGAGACAACAGTCCAAAATTCACTCCTCTCTGTGGAGACCTTCCTAGCTAATGGGCCAGGCAGTGTTTAAATGAATATAATTTGTGTGTTGTTATTTCGGGTGTAAAGCTAACCAAGCGGAAGCTGGGCCGCAGTCCACAGCTCCTTCTACAGTATTGTCCCATAGCATTGCTAGGAGATGTTTTGCAACTATGGCTCATATGCGTCTGGTAGCCAGGAACAAGCCAAGTGAGCACATGGCAGGTTCACACTATGTATTCACTCCAAATGCATTTTCTGGTACTTTCTATTTCTTGTCCCATTTCTGTTCCTTAGGTCATAGAGAATGAATCCATTTCTCTTCCACTTGCCTATGCCAATATAAACCACCACAATGATAATTATGGACACCATGTCTTGGGGTGTGCATTTCCTAACATGTCCCGTGTGAGAGTTAATCTGACAAATCTCTGAATTAACAGATACTGCTCCCAATTTACAGATGAAAAAGCTGAGCTCGTAGAAGCTGAAATGACTCAGCAAAGTCCTTTAACTGTTAAGTGGCAAAAGCAGGTTTTGAACGGACTTTGATCTTACTGCAAAGCCGACAGGTTTTCCTCTACATTAGAGAGAACCGCTATGTTTTCCGGAGTCTTTATTGAGCAAGATCCTTCCAGCTCCTTGATGTTGTGATTTCTGTTCCCTTCTGATCCTCTAGATGAGGGAAGGAAAAGGGGGACTGGGCAGGTTAGAAATGAATCGTGAGCTCACTTGCTTTATGAAGGTGGCATTAGTTCACACTAAAAATGTTTTGTGAATGATAACCTGGGACCTAGGTAGCATCCAAAAGTCTTGGCCTGTAGGCAAGCTTGTGGGTCATTTTCTTGATTGATGACTGCTGAGGAATGACTCAGCTCACGGTGGGTAGTGCCACACCTGGGCAGGTGGTCCTGGGGCAGATAAGAAAGCAAACTGAGCAAGCCGGGAGCTGCGAGACTCAACTATTTTACCTACAATGTTCTTTTTGAGAGATTCTGATGGCATTTACACAGGCAGGGCCGGACAGTGGCGAATCCCGTGCCTTCCAGAACATCCCGTGAGTAGGAATTTGTAAACATATCAGATTTGGGGAGCGCTTCTACTCAGCTGGAAGAGCAGCCAGGCCAGTTGTGTCTCGAGAGTGAGGAATCTAATTGTCTCACAGCTGTAAACATTGCAAAACTGTCATCAGGTGGAAAAACAGAAGAGATGATAGGTCCTAGGTGTAGTTGGCCGAAATTTGTCGGGGCTCCAGAGGTAGCCCCTAAAAAAGAGCATTCCTCAGGTATATCTAGTTCATAGCTTCGGAGGAATGGGAGCAATAAAAGGTGCGAACACCTAGTATCAACTATTTTATCATATTCTGGTTTTTGGTTGTTCGAGAAAGTTAGAAGTCAAACCCAAGCATGCCAGGTGAGTACTCTACTCCCAGCTACAGCACCAGCTCTAAGATCCTTAATTTTTAAAATCGTTGTTTGCAAAGTCTTCTCCGAGAGAGCAACAGAGCACAGCATGGCTGTTAACTCCTGGGTCCTGGGATTATACTGCATAGGATAGCTCCTGGCCTGACTACAGGGTCTACATGCCAACATATACAAGTAAAAGGAGGGGGTTTGTCTACCACCCAAGGAACAGATATAGGTCAAGAAGTAGAAACTGCTGGAAAGTTACCTTGGCCAAAGTGCTTAACCTCTCTGGGTCTTGGGAACACATATGAGGATGAAGTGAGCTGGTACACAACTACATCCAGATGTCTTTATGCACAGTTCCCCTCTGTCTATTGTAGCCATGGTTGCTTGGAGCTAGTTTGCTCTACATCCATTCTTTGTGTTGTCTCATCTATTTCTCTGAGTGTGTATCATTAGTATTCTATTTTGCCTATGGGCTCATTGAGGCTTGGCTAAGAGACTTGCCTGTGAACCCATCACTACAAAGGTTTTGAGTATGGATTACTACTCGGGTAGTATTGTTTGTGGCTCGGTTGGTAACGTGCCTGCCCTGCAAGCATGAGGGACTGAGTTCAAATTCTCTGCACCCACCATGTGTGGTGATGTGTGCCTATAATCCTGGTCCTAGGGAGTCTAGAGACTGAAGGATTACTGAGCTTATTGGGTTCCAGCCTAACCAACTGGAAGCTCCAATAAGTGAGAAACATTGATTAAAAAAATGTAGGAACTAATTAAGAAAGACAACGAACTCTAATATTTGTCCCCCGCAGACAGCTCACACACACGTGTACACAAATGCAAATGCATCCTTATACACAACTGTACACGCTCACATATACATGTAAGACATACACACTAGAAACAAATGCACACCGAGGCTGGTGTTATTAATTCATCAAGAGGAACTGAGACCCATGGCAGCCAGCAGTCCAAGAGCCGGAAGCTCTCAAGATCATGCTCCCTTTTCTCAGTACTGATGGACTGTTTTGGAGGTCCTAGGTAGCTGCTCCCACTTTGGTAAATCTAGGTCTCAACAAAACAAAAACAGGAAAGGACCAGAGGTGGCAGAAGAGGGGACAGTGACCTGATGAGGACGCTCAGTGCTCCCAGGGGCGTGACAACTGTAGCAGGTGCAAATGCGTAGGCGCCAAAGTTGGCAACTTCTCCAGCAGACACTAGGAAATTAGAGGAGAAAAGAGGCCAGTGTGACTCCAAGGCACCACGTCCGTTCCAGAAGAATCTGGGCAGAGATGGTTTCTGTCAGTGTTCAACTGTACCTAAAACCCAAGTCCAGCACTCCTTAAGATCCGTCCATGTGCTGTCTCCCTGGAGATAAGATCAGACCCAGACTCTTAAGTAAAGGTGGCAAGGCCCAAATCCTGAACTCAGTGGGGTAGAGCGATGTGGATCCTGCAAACTATTGGCCATCCAGCCTAGCAGACATGGTGAACCGCACTTCAGGTTTGTAAAAGACCCTGTTTCAAAAGCTAAAGCGGAAAACATAAGAGGAAGATGACTAACATCTTCCTAACACACAACTGATGGTGTTGATGATGATAGCAATAATAATAATATTTTTAAAAATTAAGCTTTGATAACCAGAAGGGGAGATGGACAGCGGGAGCAATGTGTGAGCGTACAAATCTGGACAAGACAGTCATATTGTCATGGGATAGTGCAGTTGCCTAAGGTTCCCAAAGTCTACCAGGTAGAGGTCAAGACTGTGGCCAAGGGGCAGTGCTACCAGCGCCCTGTAATTATTTGGCAGATGAGAGAACACACTTGTATTCATTTAAAAAAAATTTTTTTGAAACAGGGTTTCCGACGTCCCAGCTTGGCCTTGAACTTGCTGTGTAACTGAGGGTGACCTTGAACTTCTCTTCCTCCTGCTTCCACCTCTGGAGTGCTGTGATTATAGGCACGCTCTAGCTCTACCATCCCTGTTCTATGCGGTGCTTGGGATTGAACCCAGGGCTTTGTGCATGCTAGGCAAGTGCTCTCCCAACTGAGCTACATCCCAGGCCTGTGCACGTGCATCATTATCGTCATAGAAGAGGCCTTTGGGCTGAGAAAATGACATCTCAGTGTATAAGCTGTCTACAGGGACAAGGTTCTCCCAAGCAGGTTGGCCTCAGGGTCTATAGTGAGACAGGATGGTTCTATCTGCCCTTCCCTTTATCTCCATCCTAGCCATCAGTAGGTCACTGTTCTTAGTAGTAAAAGAAGTCACTTACTGGTAGCAAATCCAGCCCACCACATCGGGTCCTTCAGGTAGCCATAGCCACCATTCACTGCAGGAGGAAATAGACACAAGGTTAGAAGTTAGTGCTACTTTGTGGGGTTCTGCCTTTGTCACCTGAACTGTCCCCCAGGACTTGCTACTTAGTTGTCCTGTTTTGTATCTGTGGCTTGGACTTGTCTTCTGAGTTCAGCTGTGCCTCTAAACTGTTGACTTGGCATCTCTTCCTTTTTTTACATGTACCCCAATCTCTGCCCTAAACATGACTCTTGACTTCCACCACAGCCCTGCAACTTGTTATATGAAACTCGGCAAATGACCCTTCTAGAAATCAGGGGCCCTGTGCATGTAGTCTGGATGACTGATTCTGTCACCAAAAAGTGCTGGGTATGTATCCACAGCACTGTCAGCATCCTTGTCCTTCATGTCTGGCCAGGAGGATGCAACCGCTTTTGTTACGGAGTTACTGTGACTTCACACTTATTCCCATAGCAAGTTGTTTCTTTCCTGGCAGCCAGTGGTTTTGGAAAACGCAAATCAGGCTATACCCCTTTTCTATGCATAGCTACCCAGTGTCTTCCACTTATTCCAGAAATAAAGTCCCGCTTCTTATGGGCAGGGTTGATCCTGCCCGCCTCTGCAAACACCCCTGCCATAGTCTTCATATTGCTCAGGAACCATAAGCTCTTTCCTGCACCAAGTTTCTCCCTAGGTGCAGAATGCTCCCCTCTAGTGTTTGCCTGAATTCACACCCACACTGTCGGTCTCTACTGCTTCCCTTAGGTGCCCATTCTGGCCTCCAGTTCCTGTAATTTCCCCTTGAGATGGCCAACATCCTTCATGGTTCTTAGCACTTGTAATTACAGATGGTCTGTTTATCTTCTGGCATTTTCCCTACCCTCAGTGGAAGCATTCTACCCTGGGCTGTTGAACCCCTCTCCCCGTCTCTGTTTCCTATGAGGGATCTCACTGTGGAGGTTAGAGACCCCACCTGGAGTTGACTATGTAACTGCAGCTGGCTTTGACCTCATGCTCCTTCTGTCTCCATCTGTGCTGGGATGGTGTGCTGGTTTGTGTTTTGTCAACCTGACAGACTAAACTGGGAAGAGGGACCTGCAGGAGTGGAATTGCACCCATCAGATTGGCCTGTGGGCAAGGCTATGGAGCATTTGATTGACTGGTGCTTGATGTGGGGGCCTAGCCCAATGTAGTGATACTATCCCTGGAAAGGTAGCCCCAGGTTGTATAAAAAGGCAGCAGACTGAGCCAGCTTGGTCTACAAACCAAGTTCCAGGGCAGCCAGGACTGCTACACAGAGAAATCTTGTCTCCAAAAACCAAAAACAACAACAAAAACCAACCAACCAATCAAGCAAAAGAGCAGGCTGAGCTAGCCATAAGCAACAGGCCAGTGAGTAAGTAACCTGTCTCCAAGCCTCTGCTTCTGTTCCTGCTTTCAGGTTCCTGCCTCAACTTCCCTTCACGATGCACTCTTTCCTTCCAGTATCTCCTTTTTTTTTTTTAGATTTATTTATTTATTATGTATACAACATTCCTTCCATGTATGCTTGTATGCCAGAAGAGGGCACCAGATCTCATTATAGATGGCTGTGAGCCACCATGTGGTTGCTGGGAATTGAACTCAGGACCTCAGGAAGAGCAATCAGTGCTCTTAACCTCTGAGCCATCTCTCCAGCCCCCCACTCTTTCCTTCCAAAGTGTCCTAGTGTTTTATCACGGAAATGAATGAACACTAGAACAGATGGCGTACACCACCACACATGCCAAGTTGTTACCATTCTTCGTCTGTTTTAAAAGTGAGGGAATTGGGGGTAAATAAAAACACATTTCTTGCCCAGAACCCCACTAACAACAAACAGTTAAGCCACCAGAGTTGGAATTGTAATGGTCTGCTTCCAAAGGGCAGTGTCCCGTGGGAAAGGGATGAATAATCAGAGAACAGGTCCAAACTTGAACAGGCCCTCATCCCAAAACCTGTTTCTCCCTCTGCATTCATTGCAGAACGGGGCACCATCCACTGGCTTCCCAGTTGCTCAAGTCAGAAACCTGAGTCATCCTTGACTTCCCTCTCCTCCCCTGGGAGCCTGGAGAATCATCAAAGCCAGTGAGTTCCGCCCCTCCCCCCCCAAACTATCTCTGGAATCTGCCAAGTGTTTCCAGGCCCAGTGCCCTACTTCTGTCCTCTTGGTTCATTGGTTCCACTCTGGGACTCTAATCCATTCTCTACCTAGCAACGGGGACCCTTCTCAGACCATAAATGAGACTGTCACTCCCCTGCCGAAAACATCAGTCAATCCCTTAATCACACTCAATCTCTGCAGCCCACTTTCTGTGACCCTTGTTGAGCTCATCCGCCCCTGCACTCTCTGGTCGTCCTGAATTGCCCTCGGTTCCATCTCTAGCTCAGTCTCTCCTCCGAGCCTTGGCACTCACTGCTCCTGCCACTGAGTCGTCCTCTCTCTCCATCCTCCCTGCTCCCTCCTTTTCATTCAGTTCTCTGTATAAGAAACAAGTTTTCCAGAAAACTTCCTTTCTGTACCTGTATCTGAACTTTACAGACTCCAAAGTGTTTCCTTAGCGACCTGTATAAACTCTTCCCCTAGCAACCTGCATCTTCCCCACGAAGGCGCTCGGCACATCACAGGAGGACTTCACATTGCCTGACTCTCTCTCCCACTTGACCGGAAGCGCCACGGGACGCTGGGTCCCAGGTTTCACACTGCACCTGGTACACAGCAGGCACGCCATAAATGATGTGGGATGTCCTTTCCCGAGGACTGTCTCAGTGAATCGCATCCAGTCTTTCAAAGGAAAGAGGCTCAGTGCCTGAACCACAGTTGGCTGCATGTGCAAAGGCTCTCCTGTGATGTGTGTGGGCTGAGGCATTTGTGGTCCCATTTCACAGAAGAAGTTGTGATTTCTTCTGCAGGACAGGCTGGTAAGAATCCAAGCTGAGATGAAGCCTGGAGTGTCTGATTCTCCATCCCGAGGCTTTGCTGTGTCTATACCCTAAATGTGTACATCATGGAATTCTCAGGAAATACTGGACTGGAAAGGACAACGTCCAGCTATTGGCAGTGGGGATTCTCAGCAGGGTTGACAGCAAACCTCCAGGACCCACCTGAGGTCCCTGTGAAGGGAAGTCATTCATTCCAGGCGCAGCTGCCCCTTATCCATTCCCACCTGCCCCAGGAGCCTACCTGCCCTGGTGGCCCCCGTGGCCACAAGTCGGATGAGGCCTTTCTTCTTAAGGATGACGCTGCCACCGATGAGCAGGCAGGAGAGGAAGGCGAGGCCCACGCCAATGTAGAAGCCATACCTCTTCCTGACCCTCTCCTGCCAGGTGATTACGGTGGCATTGTTGGGTTCTTCAGGGCTGATGCCTCTGATGATCTGACAGAGGACCTCTTGGGAAGAGCAATAGAGACTGACTATGGAACCTAGAGGGGAACACATGTTGAGAGTTAGATTGAGGACATGGGCACGGTTCAAATACGTGAGGACATAGTTCAAATGTGCTGGAATTGATGCTGACGTAGATGGCATGTTTCTATTGCTCCAGGGCTCCGCCCACACATCAGATCTCAACCAAAAAAGACTAGTCCCCAATTTCTGTGCTGTTAGCTGTCATCTCAATAAACAGCTCATTTGCATGGACTTATCACATTGTAGGACCTCCTGTCCTGTAGGCAATGTCTTTAATTCTCATTCCACAGACAAGGAAATGGAGCCTGTGAGGGTATTTATTCAAGGACACACAGTTCGTGAGGTTGGTCTTAACATCAGCTTGCTGGGAATTCTCGTCACTTGAGTAAAGAATCTCACCCGAGGACTTGTCTTGTTTGTCTTAATTGATGTGGGAAGCCCTCCCCCGCTGGGAGCGGCACCTTTAGATGGAAAGAGGGTACAGCAGAAGGAAGGCTACTTCGCTTTTGCTCACTCCTTCCCTCTTTCCTGGAGTTGATTGACTCTGTTTCTCCTGCAGCTGATTCCTTCCCTGAGGGCAGAACCAGTGTCCTAGGACTCTGCCTTCCACTGAGAATGAGCTACTCTCCAGGAACCTCCAGGATTTTAACAGCAGATCCATACTGCGCAGTCGACCAGCCTCACAGACAGAGCAGCTAGCAGGTTCTTGGGCTCCCCAGGGTGACACAGCCAGTGTAGGACTACCCTGACTTCTGAGGCATGCGGCCTGAAGGACCAAGTAAGTAACTACACAGTTCTCAACCTCTCAGGAGCAACACGACGGTTGTTACTACTGCAACGTAAGCTGATTTAACACATTTTTTAAATATATACTTATTCTGTAAGAACTGTCCTTCTAGAAAGCCTTGACCAATGGTCTGGCTTCAGAATTTCAACCTGTGGGACCGATGTCTTCCACACCAGGTAGGACGCCACCTAAGCTCTCAGCCGTCACTACATCCATCCCAGTGTCCTCCACAGGGATCCCCTCTCAGCCTCTGGGCTGTTGGCTCTCCCATAACTCATGAGCTCACTTGGGGCTTCTTCATTTTATTGCCAACTTTAGGTGGAGTGGGAATGCCACCGGGCAGATAGCCCACACAGGCCCCGGTCAGCCTGAAGGTAACTGAGGAGTGAGCTTCCTGTGGGAGGGAGTTCATCATTCCAGGACTTATTTCTGAGATGTGTGGTGTTTGGGTCAGGGCCTTGGGACTGTTTCTGGGTATAACCGGATTGGTTCTGTTGTCATCCTGGACATCTCGGTCTGGTCTGCAGTTTGACTCTTTCCTCGAGACCCGCTGCCAGTCCCCCGACTTGTCGGTCTCCTTGGCACAGACACCAAGGACAGTCTTGGGAACAAAGGGAAGACCCTCGGTGAAACACAAAGCCACACAAGTCCAGTGAAATGCAAGAAAGCATGACCAAGCCTCGACCAGTGCTACCGTGTACTTGGCTCCTGTTCTAGAGTTTTCCTTAGGACTCCTAACAACCACTCAGTGAAACAATCACAGTGACCATTTCCAGGTCCTTAGTAGGAGAAATCAAGTTCAGTGACCTTCTTAAAGGGCCTGTAATAAAAGGACCTTCTTAAAGGGCCTTAAAGACACCTGTAATAAAAATGTGTCTAGGGTCATACCACCATGAAAACACCCGATCCCATCCAACTATAGAAAGGTGAAGCCAGAAGTAGATCCCATGCCCATCTGATGGCTGAGTCTCTGCTCAGAATCACTACACATTCTTTGATAAACATCTTGCCCCATGGGTCAGTGATGTGCGGGATCCATCTTCACTTCATCTCGTGTTAACACGTAAACCTGTCGCAAACAGTCAAAAATGGGGAGCTTTCCTAGGAACATTCAGACTTGGGGTTGCACTTGAAGCTTAGAAGGTCAGTTTGTCTATCTGGTCATGCCAGCCCTGGAGACAGCAGCTGAATCTCTCTTAGACATGCCTATGAAATTCCTCAGTTTACCCTGCTCCCACAATTCATGTTTGGTATTGCCCTTTCCAGGTGTTTCAGTTTCTGATCTCCCTAGCGTGTGTGGCAAAGGCCTAGACCCTAGTGCCAAGAACCTAAGCCCAGACCAGACCAAGCTGGAGTTTCTACTCTGTGTCTAGATGGGCCCCCAAATCCAAGGCCAGGGAGACTGAAATTTGGCAAGCCTCCATCAGAGTAGCATCTGGATGGAGCCGAGTAAGGACAAAGTTGCCCTTTCTGACGTGGCCCAGAGCCTTGGAGAAGAGGTAGAAGGGCCTTTAGGAAACTCAGCTGGTCTCGGATGTAGCTCAGCAGTAGGTGTATCTCAAAAGTAGAGGATGTGCCAGGGATAAACAAGGCTGTAGGTAGGTTCCACCCCAGGTACCAGATGGGGGACAAGGAGGCATTCGTTAAAAAATAGTGAGGGGGAGGAAGGGCTGCATAAAGCGGAGGGCGAGCAAATGTGAGCAAGGCACAATTGTCACAATCAGATATGTGTACTAAATTCTCTTAGCAAAACCCACTATTTCGTGTGCTAAGTAGGAAAAGTAATAAAATGGAAAACAACCACAAAACCCCCAACAGATGGTCTAATCCTCTTATATTCTTGGGGGAAACTGAGGTCCCATAAAGATTTGCTGGAGTTGGGACTGAAATCCACCAGGGGGTATCTGTGTGTCTTGTGCTATGAGACCTCTGTCTTTCGACCATGGGACAATGAGACAAGAAGTCGTCATCTCGGGGCCTGACCAGACTGGTTCTGCATGCTCTCTCCTGTTCCACCAGCTCGGGGCATCCTTGCCCAAGAGCCTCATCTGGGGAGTTCCCTGAGTCCAGGAAATGCAGGCAGTAAGCCAGAGTCTGCTCCTCACCTTTCCCCTGCTTCTTCAAGTCTCACTGCTAGTGGGTGGAGGCAGGGGCTCATTTCAGAACCCTAGCCCCCAGCTCAGCACCTCTGAGGAAGTCAAATTCTCCCAGCACAGTAAAGAGATAAAGAGAGAGCTGACGACCAAAGGGAACCCAATTCAGAGTGGGTACATATCTGAAAAAGGGGGTACCAAGCTGATAAGCTTTTACTCTAGCATGTTCTAGAACTAGGAGTGCCCTCTGCCTTGGGTTAAGGAGTGAAGCTGAAAATGAGACTAAGGTCAGTCAACACCAGGAGCTGGCTTCGTTGAAGAAGGGCAGAAGTTAGGGACCTCAGGACACGGCACAGGCTGTACTTCCAAGGCAGGAAGCACATGGAGAATGTTCCAGATGGAACAGAGGATGGCAGCAGTGTGGGTTCAGGAGTCTGGACCCAAGAAGTGGTTCACATTCCCCACTGTGTTACCAGGAGCAAACTATTAGCCCTGCCAGAGCCTCTGTTTCTGTATCTCTAGAATGGGCACAGTGACGCTTCAACAAAATGCCTGGGGATGAAGGCTAGTGTTAGCATCCCTTCCCAGCTTGTACAAGGCCCTGGATTCAATTTCCAACATTGCAAAACAGAAAAGAGAAAGAGGAAAAAAATCCAAAGGAAAAGAACAGAAAAACAAAAACAACAAAGTTTTAAAAACGTAGGCTTAGGGCTGGGAAGATGGTTCCTTAGGTAAAGTCCTTTGATCCTGAGCCCTGGAACTTCCACAAAGGCAGGAGGAGATAACTCACTGCACAAAGCCGTCCTCTGCCCTCCATATCCTCGGTATAGCTAGCACTCGTGCGCATAAGTACACACCATGCATCACACACACACAAATACGCAAGTACACACGCACACACATGCGTCCGCCCATGCATGCTCAGACACACACAGGCATGCTCATATACATGCACACTAGTAATAAATTTTAAAACAAAATCTAGGACCAGTGGCATACACTTGTACTCCCCGGCCGAGGTGTACTGAGACAGGAGGATCACACATTTGAAACTATACTGGACAATTTAGCAAGACTTTGTCTAAATACAACAACAACAACAACAACAACAACAACAACAAAAACCCAGCTGCCTGCTTATTGGAGTTTGCTTCTGGGATTAAATGGGATAGTTCAGGGAAGGGCCATGGTCTACGTAGTTAAGAACACACTAGAAAATCAAGGGGTTTTCCTGATCATTTCTCTCCCTTTCCAAAAAGTTTTGTGTGGATTTGGAGATGGGGAACCACTCTGTCCCTCTACTCTCTGCTTTGGGTGATGGAAAGATATGTGGGCAGGTACCTGCAGGGACCCAACACTACCCCTGAGTCCTCTACCCCAGCCTTTTCACAGGACCACCTGTCCCATGCGCTCTGTTTTCCTCCTCTCAGCTGGCCTCAGCATCCCCGCGGCTGCCACTGGGGAGGCAACATTTCCGCCAGACCGGATCTTCAGGACAGTTTGGGAACCGGGTGAGAATATGACGCTGACTACCACCACCCCTAGTTTGCGGCCCCAGCAAGTGAGAAATTGACGAGTTTGGTGGGAGCAAGGTGAGAAGCGCAGCGCCCTCCCAGGTCCCCTTACAGTCGCACGCACCGTTCTCGCAGCTGCCGTTGGCGTTGGCGACCCGCAACTCCATGGGGACCTGGGCTGACGATGCCCGAGGTCCGCGGCTCCTAAACAGGTGGCCGCCTCTTGTCCCAGCGAGGCTCAGGCGCGGGAAGCCGCTGGAGTCCGGACCCAGGGGAGGGGAGAGTGACGCGACCCAGAGGGGAGGGTCCCCGGGGAGGAGTCACCCTGCGCCTTGGGCAACACCGGGTGCTGGGGAATCAACACTGGGGCAGGGGCTCGTGCCCTTCCAGGGTGCGTCCGCAGCTGGGTGCCAGCCACCGAGTCACTGGCCCGTGCCAGGGGCAGGAGAGAGGGGGCGGGTCCGCCGGGCCCGCCTTTCCAGGACAGCAGCATCCACATCTAGTTTCCTCAATGGCAGAGTTGATGTGCTCCGGGATGGTACAGAGGTCACTTTGGGCGGTGGAAGTTTTAAGGAAAGGTCTGAGAACCTAGTCCCCCCCCCCCCATTTCCTTTACCCTCCTCTCCTGTCTTTGCTATCGCAGAACTTACAGATCTGATCGTGCTGGGCACTGTGGCTGATGGAAGCAGAGTAGGCGCCCTTAAATGTTCAATACATATTTGTGTCCCGTGAACGGACGGCCAGGGATTGGCAGGCTGAAAGGAGGGAGGAAATGAAGTGATTGGCTGTCCAGATGAATCAGGCTATTCTTTTCTTATACAGTTCTGGGAGAAACTAGTTAAGACCAATTATTTAGAAGTAGATGTTTTTCAAACTCACCATTTATAAATTTTATATGTAAGCAATCAAATTTCATAAATGGGCATGTTTACATAATAAAAGTTGCGACTGAATGTATATATGTAAGAGTAATGGAGTATATGGAAATATGTGTAAGAGTGATGGAATATATGGATATATACATAAAATTATGATGGAATGTATATTTGTGTACTAATACACATATATGTGGGATGTATGAGTATATTAACTTGTATGGTACTCATAATATATATTCATATAAAATCATCACATTTGTATGCCTTAAATACATGCAGCTTTCTTACACTTATTTATTTGTGTGTGTGTGTGTGTGTGTGTGTGTGTGTATGCGTGTGCATGCCCTGGCATTCATGGGAAAAATCAGAGAACAGACAACTCTTGAGAGATCTTTCTCTCTTTCTACCATGTCCCTAGGGATCCAACCCATGATCTCAGGTTTGTGCTTTTACCAGCCGAGCCATCTCACCAGCCCTGAAGTTTTCATTTGTCAAAAATACCGCAACACAACTGCAGTAATGATGATGATGATGGTGATGGTTATGATTATAAAGATAAAATCATAAAAGATAATGGCTCTGTGGGTGACAGCGCAACTGAGTCAGGACGGGAGGCAGGCTGCCTGTCTAGCCCTTGTGAAGAGTGAGACAAGGATGGAGCCTACTAGGCTCCCCAGCCTGGTCCTTATAGGCACCCCTACCCTGCTGATCTTGGTGGTTTCTCCGAGCACGTGGCCTCCTCTAATGTTTTGGGTTAGTCGGTTGCTTTCTGGAAGGATCAGTCCCCTTCTGCTCTAGTAACTCAGCTGCATGTTCGTCCTTTCTCGGTAGATGAGTTGCCCTGGGGAGATGGTTGGGATGAACAGGCAGAGGTTGGAGGAGGAAGGGCGGTCTCAAGCATTGCAGAAAGAACCGCACATGGAAAGTTCTGTATGCTGCCTCCCACTGAGTGTGTGTGAGGCCAGAGTCCGAATAGGGTCCAGCATCTTTCAGACAAATGTGAGTCAGATCACTAAGCAAGAAACCAGAATGACTGGCCCAGGTGGGAAACTATCCATTGATCGGATCATGCTGGCCCAGCAGGAGGAGTTGATAGGAGAATGTCTCTTTTCTTGTACTTCAGCATTTCTGCAGTACAAGGGGGCTGTAACACTGGCCATGGCATAGCCCCAAAGCCTCCTCATGTTCAAACTCCATCACTTGTGTTTTAAGGACAGAGGCGAGCATACACAAATGGTTTTCCCTGGCTAGATTTTTCAATTTCTTCCAGTTGTGTTGAGATATTATTGACAAACAACAACTTCATGTGAGTGTACATGTGTATGAGCATGCATGTGTGTACATTCATGTGTGGGTGCTCTCACTCATTCAGGAGGATGGGGTCAACCTTGGGGTCCTCTTCAATCAGCCCCCACCCTCCCTTCTGGTTTTTAGCCAGAGTCTCTCCCTGACCGGGAGCTTGCTGTTCCTGTGGCACTGACTAGCTGGCAGACTCCCAGGAATCTTCCCATCTTTGCTCGTCCCTCCTCCCACCAGTGCTGGAGTTACAGACAAGCAATGCCACATGTGGCATTTGCATGCGGGTGCCGTGGCTACACACTCAAGTGCTCATGCTTGAATAGAAAACAATTTACCCACCCAGACTGCTCCTTATCCACAAATGACATGTATGCCAGGAATGCGGTGTGATGGTTTGGCATATGCATACATTGTGAAAGATTACCACAACACCAAACTAATTAATATGGCCACTCTACACTGGGGCATGTGTGTGTGTGTGTATGTGTGTTGGGGAAATGTTTATGTTAAGAGCACAAGATCCGGCCACTTTTCTTAGTTGTCTCAACAGAGTCTATTTAAATTATTCTTGCCATGGTTGTACCCAGATATGAAGAGAGAGCGAGAGAGATGTACGTATTCTTTAATACATATAATACAATATATATACAAATATATGGATTTGTCATCTGAGGAGCCACTGTGTTTGAGGGGCCTGGCTAGATGTCCTTCTGCCTGAGGCAGAGGACAGTACTGAGTCTGTCCTGTGCTGGAACAAGGATTCCCAGTAACAGGTGAGGTTTGTGTTTTAAGTTCCACTTCGAGGTAGAGAGGACTAAGACCTTCAGCAGGGCCTTTCATACCCTCTCAGGGCCCCAGGCTCCCCATCTGCTCCAGGAGGGGGCAGGGCCTCTCAAGGCTGGCATCAGGGCATCTTATCAGGGCACACATAAAGGGCCCTATTGAACTGCGGGCTCCTCGGCTGCCATCCTGACAAAGCCCTTTTCTGCTCGAGCCACAATGGCTCTGTCAGGCAGGTAGCAGGGCCTGCAGCATTGTCTTCCCCGTCAAGAACAACAAGGCTCACTGTTTGACCCAGGCTTGGTCTCCCTGGGGCGGGTGGGTGCTTTGAAAGGGTCTAACCAGCTAGGGACAGATGGGCTCTGTTCTTAGGCAGCCGTGGTGGACCAGCCATAAATCTTTTGGTCAGCTATTTAAGGATGAGCACAAAACTAATTTGTTAAGACTACATAGCTTCTAAATCCTTGACTTTTTAAAGCCCAGTATCGACACTAAAGATGTGCACAGACGGATATGGCAGCCACTGGTCACGTGTACCTAATGAGCCCTTGACAAGCAGCCAATCTAAACAGAGATTTGTTGCAAGCATCAACCAGCTTCTGGCCAGCTTTTGGACCAGACCATCCTCTGATGTAGGGGTCTTTCCCATGCATTGTAAGTTGTTTAGCAAGGTCTGGCCTCTACTGTCAGGTAACCAAGCTCACCCCCATGTCTCTACCTCCTGCCCTGGGTTTTGATAACCCCGAACATCCCCAGATAAACTGCCAAAAATCACCTTGTAATTAAGAACCACCAAGATTTCAAAGAGAAAATGAAATGATAACATGGAGGGATAGATTGAAATGAGAGAAATGAGTATTCAATTCATTTTCCTCTTGCCCTATTTCTTTTGATGTTTTGTAAAAAAAAAAAATGAGGCCTACAACTGTTTAAAGTTGCTTTGGTGGCTTACATTGAGTTTCTGTTGAACGGGGCTGTTACAGATGAGAAAACTCTGGGCTGTAGACTGACAGTGTCCCGTGGAAGATCATGGAGAGGTAAAGCCAGGGAGGAAGCCAGCTTTCCAGATTGGTACCCCAGACCCCCCTCTACTACTCTACAGATGTTGCGGTGAAAGGACATCTCCAAGCGTTCTTTGTTGGGGTGTTCCCAGTGTCATGTGGTCAAATAACACCCCAGGAGGAATAGAGACAAGGGTGCAGTCGATGCTCATTGTAGGCTGGCTCTGCGCCATGTGTGTGCTCCTTCAGTCTTGGCAGTGACCTGGGGAAGAGGGTTCTGGGGTTCACTCCATTTTCCAGATAAAGAAATGGAAGTCCGTCTTGGATACATCCCTGAAGTGTATTCTTCGGTCCAATGCATAGTGTCCTACAGCACTAGGTTCCATAACACTACATGAGATATGGGAGGGTCCCTTCTTCTTACCTTCTATCTTGGGTAAGAAATCATCTTCAGTTCTCCCCAGTTTTGCAAAACCGGTTTTTGTGGCAAGGGCTGCCACCTCCTTCAGGCTGAGTGGGAACAACGGGAATGCAGACTGTTGGTATGCAGAGGCGGGCCTACAATTTTCCAGGTGTGCCTATGGCATGGCTGCCGCTCTCATAAAGAACCTTATTGTCACTGGAAATACTGCCTGGAATGAACTCGTGTGTGTGTGTGTGTGTGTGTGTGTGTGTGTGTGTGTGTGGTCCAGCTATAAGAAGGGCTATGTCTAACAATGGGGTCTGCATGCAATGCACCTAGCAACCAACAGTGATTGACGGACAATACTGTTACTGAACCCTTTGTCTGTGGACTAAGCCCTTGACTGACATTAGCTCATGCAGCTATAACAAGCTGAGTACCCTTCGATGCTCCAGTGAGAAGGAACCGAGGTGCAGAGAGGTGGAATGACCCAGGTTACACAGTGATGGATACGGCTGGGATATTTTTCTCTCTTCCATTAGTTCTCTCAATTAAGGCATGGGTTTGATGAGGCTAGCCCCTTCCTGGTCCTTTACTCTGGATGGCTGGGGAGGTAGGATCCACACAGAAACCCTAGTAGGAGAGCCAATGTCTTCTCATCTAACCTTATTTAGGCGCCTAAAAGGGCTCACCAAATTCCATCTCCTCTGTTTTGCAAATAGAGAAACTGAGGCAGAGAGTAATGCAAGGTCATGATCAACACCACATAGGTAACTGGTAACATGATCTACACTTTATCTGAAGTCACTCTAAGGCCATCCCAGGCGCTTTTGCTGCCCTCTATTCTTTCCTTTTGGAGGCAAAGGACTAATCTGGGGTCAATCAAGAGTTAATATTTTGGGGCCATTTTCTAAGGATGAATCAGTGTGTTAAGTTTTTACTTCCATTATGCCATTTCATTGTTCAAGGTTTATGTGCTGGGCACTGCTATTAGTGCCGGTTTAAAAACGAGAAAACCGAGGCTCAGGAAGTTAAGTAACTTTTCGCAATGGCACAGCGACGCTGTGATGAAACCCAGCAGAACACGTTTCTCGGTCACTCCTCTCACCCTGAACATACCACTGTTCCGTCTGCCTACAGGTGGAAAGCAGGCTTTGACAGCACCGTCGAGGGCGGAAGGCGGAAGTCCGGCTTTGCTTGGCCTTGGTGGGAGTGTGAGCAGTCTACCGCCCTTAAGGTTGTAAGATTATCAGGTCTTATGGGAAACCAGTTACATTGCAGTCACCAACATGTGTTATTGTTCCATGACTCGTATGTGACTGGCCTCTTCTGGGTATCACTCTAATCTTTATGTGTTCTTACACTGAGGAAATGTCACTGCATGCAAACTTCACGATGAGCTCGTGCCATGTGACTTTATGGAGGTTAGGAGTTGGTGCTCTTCATCCATTACACGGGCTCCAGGGATTGAACTTGGGGCATTGGGCTTGGCACTACCTGCCTGGTTCTCAACCTGTGGGTCTCAAACCTCTTGGGGATTGTGTATCAGAGAGCCTGCGTATGAGAGATACACATTACAATTCTTAACAGTAGCAAAATTATAGTTATGAAGTAGCAATGAAATAATTTTATGGTTGGGGCTCACCACAACATGAGGAACTGTATGAAAGGGTCGTGGCATCAGAGAGGTCATTTTTCCAGTGGATGGTAGTGAGACGCTATGAGGTCACATGACTTCCGCGAGTGGCCACAGACAGTAGGTAGGTAAGCCCAGGTTTGGTAGGCTCTCAGGGCACCTATATTCAGTCTTTTCTCTTTCCTTTGCTTCTGAGTCATCGGAAACTTCAGGGCAGGCAATGGTGGGAATTGGTTGGAGCGCTCCCGCCTCCTGTTTCGACCTGCAGTACCTGTCATATGGGACCCAGAGAGCTCTGAGTAACTCCACAGTGGAAAACCAGCTTGACAAAGAGCAGCAAGCTTAACCCAGGCTCTGCTCCCTCCCGTTTTTGTCAAAAAAAGAAAAAAAAAGGCAAAACAATTTATTAGCTGGACAGAAAGGAGGCTCAACCACTTTCTCAAGAAGATAAGAGCCAAAAAGAATTTGACAGAAACTAAGTTCCAGCAGCTGTAAATTTGATCTTGGTTATTATTTTCCCACCGTTATTGGCTTTATTTTCCAGCCATGTTTTTAATCAGCTCATTGCAGACGCTGCCGTCTTAGCGGTAGATATAAATGATATCAGGAGACATGAATTCTCCCCATTCTGCCACTAATACTTGGGACTTAAGGCAATTTCTTCCCATTGGGTCTTGGTTTCCCATATACGTACATTGAAGATGAAGGAATAAAAACTTCCCCCACTGTTTTCTTTTTATTGAAATCAGAGTAGAGGGCAAACCCTTTCCCCCTTAAGTAGAAAGTTATGTGGACAGATAACAAACAAATCTTCAAAATCAGCCTCTTTTGTTGCTCCAGTGAATGGCCCTGAAGCCTCGTCTCCTTTATTATTTCTCCACTGTCTATCCCCCGCAGTGACCGAACACCCTTTCCATGCTAGGGCGGGGATGCTGGAAGCTCCTTGATTGACATGCCTGGGCTTGTGTGCTCTGCTGGGCATCCACCAGGGGCCACTGTTCTTGTGGGATGCCCTCTCAAGGCCAGATTAGGGTTCGGAAGAATGGTCAAGGGCCTCCCTGCATGGAAAGGCTTATGAAAATGTACTTCTAGGCTCTGAACCTTCTTGGTTCTCTAGGTCCAGTTGTCAGGGCCTTGGGACACCAGTATGTGTTACTAAGTGGGTCTGAACACTCCCGTATGAGGGATTGGGTTTGAATCCCAAAGGAGAATTCCTGCGAATTCCAGAGTGGCACATGAGGTGAGGCCTGGCACGGGAAAAGCCACCTTGAGGAATTCTGAGGGGGAGTAATCTTGTGACCTCGTGTGGCTCTCACCTCAGCCACTCATAACAAAAACTCGGGTTTGCATCTTAAAGAATACAAAACCGAAAACCACCTTGGCCGAGAAATAAGGTAAAGAAAACACAGGTCATTTCCCAAAGCAATGACCTCCCTGAATAAAGGAAGTTTAGAGGTTTTATTTGAAAGCCCCCTCTCTCTCTATATATATATGTATATACATATAGAGAAGCTCAAGGCGTTTGTGGGTAGGCAAACTCCTTAGCATGCTCAGTTTAAGAAGGAAAGGTGGCAGTCACATTTGGGGGCACACTTAGCTCCATGCCATGGAGCCCATGTTCCAAAGTACAAAATGACAGACATGAACACCCTGAAACATGCATGGCCAGCCTGCAACATAAAGATGATGGACAGTAACACCTCTGAGCATGCTCAGTTTTTTTCCCCAAAGTTTTAACTGAGAAGAACATGCCTCTTTGAAGACATACATGTACAGAAGTTTTCTTCTACAGGGCTTGTCTCAATTAGTGCCTAACAATAGTTATGTGACCTTAAGCCAGCCATTGGTCCTTTCCAGGCTCTGACTGTTTTATCTGTACAGTGAGAAGGGAGGTGATGATTTAATAATAATCTTAATTATCATAAAATTGTCTCTTATTGAGTAGCAATGACACGTAGATTTTTTTTTATGCTGCCCCTGTACTAATAACAGCAGCCCCTATGAGGTTGGTGTCTCATTTTCAACCTAACAAATGGGGAAACTGAGGTATAAATCAATTGGACACCATGCTCATGCTTCCAAAGCTACAGCTATCAGATAGCAAGCTGAGATACTTATTTGGATGCCAAAGGCAGCACCTTCCTCTGTACCATCACAGAGAGTTCTTACTGTAAAAACTGACTCAAAATCTGGCTTGAGACTCTCGAGCAATAACTAAAGGTAGCCAAAATCACAAGTACAAGCATCAGTAGCTGCTCGGCCCGTGAGTTTCCCTTCTTCCCCTCCAGTGCTAAAAGCACCAGAGCGCTCTAATAGGCCTGAAGGTGACCACGAGTGTCTACCAATTCCCCTAATCCCAGCAGGTAAAAACAGAGCAAAGAAAACTATCTCATCTCCAGGGGTGGGGAAGACAAGGATCTTATGTAGCCAAGGCTAGTGTTGAACTCGTTATGTAGTCAAGAATGGCACTGAACTTCAATCCTCCAGCCTTTGCCCCCCGAGTGCTGTCGTGCCCAATTTATGATTGCTTATGTGATACAGGACTATCTCCCCAGCTGAACACCTTCAGGAGTTTGGCTGCGCCTGCTTGCCAGAGAGCCTCACAGCTGGGAATGCTGACGGTTGATGCTGAAAAGAGGCCTTGGAAGGCCCAAGGAGCCCTCACCTGAGTATCCAGCCAGCCCTCCCAACCAGGTGTATGCAATTCTGCCCCACTGTAGTGGCCTCGTGATCCCCGGGAAGGCTGGAGTATATAGGTGGGGGAAGGATGAAGCGGAGGGGACTCCATTTTCGCAGCCGTGAGGACTCATTGTCTGTGCCGGGTACAGGCCTTCGAACATACCATCACTCTGTAAGTAACCCCAATAAACTCATGATTGTTTCCCTAGGGTGAACGTTGAACTGCACCTTGCTTTGCTGTGGGGACCACAAGAGAGGTTGGATATTTTCATCTCCGCAAGGGAATGAATTTTAGCAATTGTTGCTGGGGGTAGAATCCAGGACTTCGTGGTTGTTAGACAACTGAGCCAAGGGTCTTGAACGTACCTTTCCCATCTGAACCCCACAAACAGGAACAGAGCATCATTCTGTGTCCAGTAAATCTTGAAGAATGTTACACCCTCCTCCCCTGTCTTAGGCCCAGTGCCCACTGATGCGTTAAAGGCATTGAACTGGCTTGCTATAAAAATCCTGGTTAATTTCATTTAATTATATCAAATCCAATTGGTCGTGAAATTCCACCCTGTGACTGCGTAGTAGTAACAGCCTGTTTGAGAGGAAGTTGATCCCTCTCCCTTTCCGTATGTAAGGCCATTCACGCCCAGGAACTTCAAATGGATTTTTCTAAGCCATCAAGCCTTCTGGTGGTGCATACTCTTGTAAAATTAAATCAAATCAAATCCCAAATTCTTTGCTGAGCCGTCAGGGGCTAGAGGGTTACAAGCTGGACTCAGCCGCTTGCCCTCTTGCTCTTCCTCCACAGTTTCTCCAGCCAGCTACCCGTGAGCTGTTTCCTTACCGTCCCTGGGCCTCCGTTTGCTCATCAGATATATGCATGCATGCAGATGATACGGCAGGCACTTAGTAAGGCTCGTGTGCAGGTGAAGCAAGAAAAGAAATGAAATATGTAAAACAGCACCTGGCACCACGTAAGGAGTTAATGGTCACCACGCCTCCTGGAGTTGGCAGGAAATGTAGTGGATCTGCATGTCTGTGGCACGGGAGACCAGGGCTGCTGTTTGGTTGCAAGGCCCAGTAGAGCCTTGCTGCAGGGAGGCCAGAGTCCACAGGCGTAGGTCTGGGGAGGCTGGCTCTGTGGCCATAGCCTCAGATGGGAATTCACCTATGCATTTTTCTCGACTGGATCTCTTCTCTCCACCCATCTTCTAAGTTCTTAAGACTCTTTAACGAAGTTGTCAGTGTACGAGACTTGAGATATTTGGGGGGGGGGGGAAGGAACAGGGGTAGGAGAGATGGCATAATACAAGGCTATTAGCTTTTTGAACCAGAGGTCTCAGCATCAAACTCAGGCCATGGCTCTACCTGCTTGCCCAACTCTGATCCAGTCACTTAATTCCTTTTAGTCTGTGTTTCTCATTTGTGACATGAAGGTAATCATAGCGCCTACTTCTGAAGCGTGCCAGGACTTGCAAAGTAACATTAGCTAACTAGTAAGCAGTCACTCAGTGCATTATGAGTCCTTTTCTAGCGACCAGGGACAGACAGTTCATGTCACAACAGAGACGGTCCTTGCTCTCATGGATTTTATATTCTAGAAGGGGTAGAAATGCCACACAAAAACAGAAAAGCTGAATGAAAACAAAGCAAAATGTAACAATGGGGACACAAAGTAAGATATGGCTCGGGAGGGGCTGAAAGCAGCCCCCCGGGAAAGCCGCGCTTAACCTGAGATCTGATTGCTGGCATCCGTATGCCCCCTTCTCCAGGCTTCTGCCTGCTATGTTTCCAGGGGAGAGACAGCGTGGGGCAGATGGGAATAGCTCCAGGCTGAATGGCAGCTGAGCAACTTTCTGCTCCCATCATCACACCGGAAATTCAGGTTTGCGTGCCGGAACCGCCTGAGAGACCCCACAGGAATCCAGAGCGTGGGCTGAGGTTTCTTCAGGGCTCGTCACCTGAGACGGCAGGGTAAACATCTCCTTTAAGGTACAGGATCTGTCTCCTCCCATCCCCTTGAGGATGCCAGGACCACAGAGTTGCCCCACAAGGGCAGTGGCACAGAGCGTCCCACCTCAGGGTTGGCTACAGTCCAAGGCTGTAGACCAATCAGAAACCACACTTTCCCCGCCCTCCAGCCCATTTAAGCTCAGCTAGTGATAATTATCTACATTTTGCTCTTCAACGAATGTATTTGCTACTGTCCCATTAAATCTTAGTGCTTCTGTGTCAGCTGCCTGCCACTCCCAGACTACCTGTTCTATAGAGAGGTTGGACCTAAATCCTGGAAGAGCCAGAGAAAAATGCTCTTCATCTTGGGGGAAGGTCACCCTCTTAATGTCTAGCATTTTGGAGCCCCCAGATCTCTGTAAGACAGATGGAAGTCGCCATAGCTACCCCAGAAGGTTACTTTGCCCATGGGGGACAATGAGCTCATTCAATCTCTTTGTCTTTTGGGCAAAGGGAAATTGATCTTACACATTTATTTATTTGTTTGTTTATATTTATTTATTATACAATATTCTGTCTGTGTGTATGTCTGCAGGCCAGAAGAGGGCACCAGACCTCATTACAGATGGTTGTGAACCACCATGTGGTTGCTGGGAACTGAACTCAACCTTTGGAAGAGCAAGCAATGCTCTTAACCACTGAGCCATCTCTCCAGCCCCTCTTACACTTTTAAATGTGCTTTATGGAAGCAGCCCACCAGACAGCAGTGACGGGTGGTGGTGTAAGGCTCGGTGGGTTTTCTCGAGCTAGACTGTAGCTACTAAGCAGGGAAAATTCCCTGCCAGTCCTTACATGACCTCACAAAGAACATTTGACTTCTGTCATTTGTTGGTTTGAGGCATGGTATCATTTTGCTCAGGCTGGCTTTGGCCTCACTAAGTAGCTAAGGATGACCTTGAATGCCTGATCCATGCCTAAGTGCCAAGATTACAAGGAACATAATTTTGTTTTTATTTTTATTCTTCAAGACAGGGTTTCTCTGTGTAGCTCTGGCTGCCCTGGAACTTGCTCTGTAGATCAGGTTGGCCTTGAACTCAAGAGATTCTCTCCTCCCTAATGCTGGGATTAAAGGAGTGTGCCACCACTGCCCAGCTGTGAATTCTTTTAAAATCACCCACATCCTGGACATACAAAGTATTTGGACTTATTTTTGTGTAGTAACTACTTTTGAGGTTTTCTCTCACACTACAGAGAGGCTTCTGAAGAATTCATCCCTGCATTAACACTCAGTAAGAGGTGTGTGTTCAAAGACCATTTCTGGATCATGTGACTTCTCTGAATAGATACTATTAATAATAACTGAGCTGTTGTGTGATAAGCATCATTCTGGTACTGGTACAATTTTAGCCATTACATGGACGTTATAAGTAAGTTATAGTTTCATCATTTTCCAGTTTTGGTTTCCTGAAGGTAATATTCTTTTTTTTTAAGATTTATTTATTATTTATTTATTTATTTATTATGTATACAACATTCTACCTCCATGTATGCCTGCAGGCCAGAAGAGGGCACCAGATCTCATTACAGATGGTTGTGAGCCACCATGTGGTTGCTGGGAATTGAACTCAGGACCTTTGGAAGAGCTGCCAGTGCTCTTAACCACTGAGCCATCTCTCCAGCCCTGAAGGTAATATTCTTGTCTAAGACCCCAGACTTAGTCACTGATGGCCCTGAGTGGTCCTTGCAGTAATGTGTGACGGCAGAACTCTACCACTGAATGTCAACTATTCTCTTCCATTGACAGGAAGGGGCTGGGATAGGAAAAATATGTAAGACTGAGTCAATAGAAGAAGACTGGTCCTTCGGGACAAGCTAGCCAGCTTGACCCAGGAATCCCTGCCCTAGCCTTCAGATGACTGCCATTAATACACACACACACACACACACACACACACACACACTATATAGATATATGTGTATATGTATATATATGTACTAAGGATCTGATCTCATGGTTGCTCATCAAGTATTGTATGCACTGAGCCATCTCTGCAGCCTCCAGGCAGTTAATCTCTATATGTGGCTATAGTTATAACTGTGGAATAAATTATAGAAGTGGAATTGCTAGGTTGGAAACTATGACTATCTAAAAAGTGGATTCTTGCCAAAGGGATTGTCATTCAACAGAATGCTAACATTCCCCTCCCCCATGTCCAAATCTTAATTGCTGGGACCTGTTACCTTCCTCTGTGAAAAAGATTGGTTATGTTGAGTATCTTTAAAAATACAGATTTTATTATTTGATATTGTATTATAATTAGATTACTTCCTCTTTCCCCTTTTCTCCCTCTCAACTCTCCATGTTATCCCCTCCCCACTCAGTTCTCTTTTAAATTTTCTCCCCCTTTCCCCTCTCCCAAGACGGGTTTCTCTGTGGAGCTTTGACTGTCCTGGAACACACCTGTAGACAAGATTGGCCTCCAACTCAGTAATCTACCTGTCTCTGCCTCCCTAGTACTGGGATTAAAGGTGTGTACCACCACATCCCATCTCTCATGGCCTCTTTTTAAAAAGTTGTTATATGTGTATGTTACATATATATTTGTGAGTGTTTTTATGCATCCCCTAAACATATAAATACAACCTTTTCGGCCTATTTAATGTTACTTGCATGTATGTGGTTTCAGGGATGACCATATGGGTAGCCAATTGGTATTCTCTTCTCTGTGGAAGACTATTTCATCGGTTCTCAGCATTTCTGAGCTGCATGTAGTTCGTTGTCTAGGGTTGAAGCATTGTGAGCTTCCCCCTCCCACGCTGGCATGTTGGTTGGCATGTTGGTTGGTTGGTTAGCATGTTGGTTGGTTGGTTGGCATGTTGGTTGGTTGGTTGGCATGTTGGTTGGTTGGTTGGCATGTTGGTTGGTTGGTTGGCATGTTGGTTGGCATGTTGGCATGTTGGTTGGCTGGCATGTTGGCATGTTGGTTGGCTGGCATGTTGGTTGGCATGTTGGTTGGCATGTTGGTTGGCATGTTGGTTAGTTGGTTGGCATGTTGGCATGTTGGTTGGCATGTTGGTTGGTTGGTTGGCATGTTGGTTGGTTGGTTGGTTGGCATGTCGGTCAGTGTCATCCTTGTTCAGGTCTGTTTGAGCAGCCATGTTGGGGAGACTTACACTGAATATCTTGAGATGGGCTGGTAGCCTGGGTTTTCTAGATGGCCCCAGTATAATCCTAGGGGTCCTAAAAAGAAGGAGCAGAAGGGTCAGGGTCAGGGAAGGAAAGATGGAAACCTACACTAAAGCGATATGGTCACAGCCATGTAGCCTCTGTGAGCAAGAATAAACCAGGCACAGATTTTTGCCCTCGTGTGTCTAGAGGAAAGCAGGCTTCCTGATGTCCTGACATTAGCCCAGTGGCTGTGTCAGACAGTGGGGGTTCTTTTTTTGTTCTCCACGAGATTGTAAGTTTGTGTTGCTTCAAGGAACTTCATTCCAAGTAACCTGATAAATCAGCTGCAGGATTAGTATAATACTGCACCATCTGTCATATCCCCCGGGACTAGGTGAATGCTGTTTCCTCGAGTTTTCTAAACTCTCTATGCATTCCCTCAGAGAACCTGAGGCTGTCTATGATTGTCTAAAGAAGATGCAGGCTTCCTATTTCTGAATGTTCACACATCTTGGAGGCTTGTTCAGGGCCTCCTGAGGAGAGAGATTTCCTCCAGGACTCCTCGCTGTACCCCGAGAGCACACACAGTCTCCACTTGGGAAATCTTGAACTGGAAGAGATCCCACAAGAACATCTGTGTTCTGATCTCCTTTGGGGGGGAGAAGAAAATGAAGCCTGAGATAAGGGAGTAGAGACTCCTGTCCCCCAGTGCTGTTGACTGCTTTGCCTGCACATCCTCCCCTGGACGACAGAAAGTGTGGAAAAAGCCAGGCCTGGGTTGAGTTGGGGCTTGGGAAATACCTCAGGTCACAAGTGACCTTCTTAACAAATCATCCCCAGGCAATAAAGGCCTTCCTTACCTGTGGGTCAGAGAAATGTACACACAAGAGGTCCAACGAGGCAATTGTGGCCCTAGATTCTAAGAACAAATTGTGGGCTCTTTTTGGGAGCCAGAGAGTATGCTAAAGAGAGTCTGGGATGGGGAAACATACCCTCTATCTTCTACTTCTTGGAATAGCCTTTTCTGAGGTTGTCTCCTGTGGTCAGCCATTTTCCTCTCCAACTGGCTTCTTTCCCCTCCCTCCCTCCCTCCCTCTCTCCCTCCCTCCCTCCCTCCCTCCCTCCCTCCCTTCCTCCCTTCCTCCCTTCCTCCCTTCCTCTTCATGCATTGGTGTTTTACCTGCATATATGTCTGTACAAGGGTGTTGGATCCTGGAGTTACAGACAGTTGTGAGCCACCATGTGGGTGTTGGGAATTGAACCCAGGTCCTCTGGAAGAACAGCTAGTGCTCTTAACTGCTGAGCAATCTTTCCAGCCATCCAACTGGTTTCTTTTTTTTTGACAGGCCTTTGAATTTATTGGGAAAGTTTCCAATTGATTAAAGTCTAGAGTGAGAGTTTTGAGATGAACTTGAACCTTCCCAGTGCTGTCCTTAGTGGAAACTCTGGCGGTAGAGAAGGAGACGGACCACTAAGACCTGGCTGCAAAGAGAAGAGGGACTTCAGGAGGCTGACTCGCTACCACGTCTGTGCCATGAAGTCTTGTAACAACACACAGGTAGGCGTCACCACTTTGCCATTCTTTGTTGCTAAGGAAATGGATGCTTCTCAGGATCAAGAAGTTGCTAATTATGTTTTCTCAGGTCATCTTTTTAAGTTTTCCATATGTGTGCTACAACCCAAAAGCCACAGAGGGCTATATAGATCCTAGTAAGAGACCAGGAGGAAGGAAGGGGAAAGAGGATGCAGCGTGATGGAGAGATGAAGGAGAAACGGAAATGGAGGAGGGTTAAATGAGGAGGGGATTGGAGAGCCAGGAAAAGGAGGAGAATATGGGGAGGGACAGATAGCACTGAAGGCTTAAAAAAAAAAAAAACTATGAAAACCCCCTATAGTAGAAATTTCCTGAAAAACAGAAATCTATAAAAGGAATTTGTAAAGTGGTACCACCATACAGTTGAGGAAACAATGATCCAACTAGACATCCTATGCCCCCAAGGAAAACCTCCAGTGCCAGGAATGGCCACATCATGTTCAGTCATTGGCCAAAGAGGGCCCATGGATGCTACCAAACATAACTCAGTGTCTAGAATTCCTTTTTAAGCTTTCTTAAGCTTTCTCAAGTTTTACGTGGATATAGTTGACCATGCTCCAGTTTGCTGTAGGAGGTCTCTTGTTTGTTCTCGGCTGCTCAGACTTAAAAAAAAAAGACACTCAGAAACTATATTA
>NW_026067912.1:1165437-1262937 GCF_014885135.2 Alexandromys fortis | reverse complement strand
TTACCAGCATAGGGGTATGGGGATTAGAAAAGCTGGTAAAGGGTATGAAGACAGGAGTGAAAATAACAAACAGAAGCATAGGATAGTACCGGGAGGGAGTTCCAGAGAGCACCGAAGTCATCCACGTTAATTTCCATTGCTTAAAATACCCTGACTCCAAAAGGTAGGAGTAAGATAGAAAAAAAAAAAACCCCAAAACCAAAAAAACTGCATTAACATGATACAAGAAAATGAAGAGACCAGCTGAAGGCTGTGGGCTACATTCTTAGTTGCCATTCTGTTGCTAGAACAAAACAAGTCACGCTCACACCCTATGGGACCAAAACATTCTGTAGGCAAACCGCTCGTGGGTGGAATCCATTGTTACCTCCTTAAGGATTGTTCAAAGGATCCAATTGTTAGTTGGATCTTAAGACTTTTGTTTGAGGTAGAATCAGATCTACTTCTCTATTCCTGAAATACAAGGTCCGGCTATTAGCCACACCTGGTGACAATAACCTTGGGAGAGCAAAGCTCGCTGGTCTAAATCTAGGTGGGACCTTTGAGGTAGGAACACAGAAACTTTGAAGGAATAGAAGTTCCAACTCTCTGACCTTTGGTCAAGGTAGAGACAGTCTCACATTTTTTGAGTCTCCACAAAAATGGAGTGGTGGTGTTGGCACTGAAGGGAGGGGAGTGGATGAGAATATATGGTGGAGAGTGGTGGCCGCTCTCTGGGCTACCTTGTCATCCCTAGCACATCACTGAACTGGCTCACTTTCTTGAGCGCTCCCAGGCTCTTGGTTCCCTGCCAGAAAGTGTTTTAAGACCCACACAACTGGCTCTCTTTGATTTCTCCTTTTCCTGTTCTTCGGAAACCCCAGGAGGCAGAAACGCCTGGGTCTTATTCAGACTAAAGAGGGTGGAGTTCATGGGCTGCCTGGGTTTTTTGCTCTGACTGCACTCTGCAGTGGGTTTTCCCAGGGAAACCCTCCCCTCCTCCTAGTCTGCAGGAAGCCTGGGCCAGCTAGACAGCAGAGCATCTGGGACCCAGTGGGAATCCCACAGGAGGGAGCCTGGGTGGGGAAACCAGAATAAATCAAACCACATGGAAGAGTGGGGGCTGGCTGTGGGAGTTGGTAACTTGCCTCCTACGCGGATCAAGTTGAATGTCTTCATCTCCCTCCCATCATAGGCTCTACTCTATTTAATGTGGCGGCGTCTGGAGCAAAGGTAGCACATACCATATGTTTCTAAGCAATTAAAAGTTCCATATAACTAATAAACTTATAAAACATGCTGTCATCCAGACTTGACACTTTATTATACTAAATGAAGCAGACATAAAAATCATGATTTTAATATGACAAAGTTGGTGAAAACTCCAAGTTAATTAAATGCCATGGTTCTTAGATATTTCTGAGTTGCAGGATTTAAAATATGTATTTTATATTCTTCTATGCATGTACTCTTTTTTTCTTAATTTTAGCCTTTGTAATGGTTTTTAAAAGATTTATTCTATGACATGTATGTGTGTTTGCATATCTAAGTGTGAGTATATATGTATGTACATTTGTACATGTGAGTGTGACTTTGGTGACCAGAAGAGTGTGTCAGATCCCGGCTCCAGTTTGAGGAGGTTGAGAGTCATTTGAGGTGGGCGCTGCAAACTGAACTTGGGTCTGTTGAAGGAACAGCGAGTTCTCTTAACCATTGAGCCATCTCCCTAGCTCCTATTATGTTCTCATAATTAATATTTTAAAATTGTCTATGGGCAACTTAGCATCACTGCAGCCCTTGGAAGACTTTAAAAAGAATTAGTTTCAGTTCCAAGAAACTCTGCTCTGATAAGGGACCACTTCCTGTAGGAATTTAAGACGACGCTCAGCCTCACACGTCAACTACACATGTGACATTGGACTGAAGTGACATGGTCATATGTAGCCATTGCTGCCAAGAAGCATGACAAAATATGTCTATTGCATTACATAACAAGCCCATGTAATTTTCAGTACTTCTTAAGATGTCTCTTGATTCATTCTTTCAAATGGTTATTTCTGGGTCAGACATTATAACATTCTGAGAGGCAGCTTTGGGTTCAATTTTTTTTTTCTCTCAATGCCTTTCCTTGGTGGGAGTGTTGGCTTACAAGACGCTAAGGCAACAATGTATGCTATCAAGCCCTGAAGGGGAATCTTAGTTGTGTAAAACATTTTTATTTCACTGTCTTTATCTGTTTATTATTTCATTTCCATATGGAATATCCCCGCATCCACACTTTTTCTGCAAACTTCATACTTGCTTTCACCTAGGAGAAGTTGTTTTCTAAAATGTATATATAAAAATTGTTTAAATCCCTTCAAAGTAAATTTGATACATTTAGATGCTCTTGGGTTTTGTGCTATCAACAGAAAGTGAAAGCTATACCAAATAACCAGTACCCAACATCTTCTCTGTAGTCGAGGGCATTCCGCTTCACTTAATTCTTCCAGTGCATGTTCTGTCTTGTCTAAATTTGATCCCGTTAACATTTTGTCAGCAATAGCGTTTAGCATCCGGAAGTTGTTAGAGGGTGAAATCTGATGTTTCACTAAATGTTCGATGTTTGAGCAGATCCACAACATACTAAATCTTTCTGTTTTTCACCCCTGACCCCCACCTCTCAAAAGACACAGAGGCACAGTTACGACCATGTTTCTTAGTAAATTAGAGCTGTGTGCTGTCTGTGGGCAAAAAGCGTTTCTGGGTTTGAGGTTTAAGTCAGTGCTGTGGTTGCAGGCTTACCCAGAGCGTCTTGTTAGCACGACCCGGGACATGTTCACAGGTGAAAGTTGTTTCTTTCTAACTCTTTAAGGTCAAGGATGATTTGGAATTCTGATCCTCCTGACCCCTTCCTCCATTTTTCATGACTAGGATTACAGGTGTGGTTGAGTGTTGGGGTTCAACCTTGGGGGCTTCATGCACACTGGGTGAGCATCCTACAATGGAGCTACATCCAGTTGTATATATATCTGTTTGGAGTTGGTGATCCCCACTCCTCAGCTTTGTGACGGTCAGCGGGCTCAAGTCCAGAGGGCAAAAGAGCTACAGAGAGCAGATGACTAATGGGTGTTTGCAGAGCAGATTCTACAGCAAAAAGAAAAAGCCCCTCCACTCCCACTCCCTTACTCCCACCCTACCAGGGGAGCAGCAGCCAGCCTGCAAAGGGAGTGGCGACAACTGACCAGACCAACTCTTTCTTACCCTTCTCCATTACACCTACAGAGACCTGTTAGTCACATTCAGCACCTCAGGGTTCTTTCCCTCCCCCTACAGGTTTGGCAACTCTTCCTTGATTGGTTGAATTTTTTCACCTTATTTGCATACTCACACTCAGCCATTCGGGACACTCTGGAACCCCATGAGTTCCTGCTTATCTAAGGATGCAAGAATTTCGAAAAGTTGTGTTCGGGGAGGGATTTGCACTACTGTTCAGTGTTGACTTTTCTAAGCTAAGCACACTTAACATTTGCTGGGTGCTTTTTAAGCATTGCCTAATTCCCGTCTTTCCCTCTTCATTTTCTTTGTGGATCTAAACGTTAAAAGTGGGTTATTGCAAACCTTTACAAATACCACAGTGTTATCTCTTCCTCCCTCAGATCCTTTAATATTTGTCTTCTATATTTATTGCTGCTAGGTTAGATGAATACATATTTACAATTGGCATTTCCTCCTGACTTGCTAGCCCCTTCATTATTGTATGTCAATAGGCATCTCTCCGAGCAGTGTGAAGTTATTTTGTCATATACAGCTACCCTGGTCTCCCGGCTCCCATTTTTGAGCCATATTTCTCCACACTTTGTGACTATATGTCTTTAAGAGCAGAATGAGTCTCTTGTACATATACATCTTTGGGCTGGTCATGTGGTGCACGCCTGCCTTTAATACCAGCTCTGTAGAGGCAGAGGCAGCCAGATCTCTTCGAGTTCAAGCCCAGCTAGGAAAACACAGTAGGGTCCTATCTCAAAAACAAAAAAACAAAACAAGATTCCATTCATTCATTGGATTTTTATTGGGGAAATTTAATCCATGCATAATCAACACAATTATTGTTAGGGTAAGTATTCCCTACTAAAATGTTGTTAACTGTTTTCTGGTTCTTTTGTAAATTATTTATTTCTCTTTCTTTTGTGGTTAGATGCATTTGGTAGCATTGAATTCTTTTTTTTTTTTTCCTTCTGTTTCTGGTACGCATTTTTGCTTTGTGGTTACCATTGCGTGAGAATTGTTCCAAGCTGATAACAGCTTGCTGCTAATTGCCTACTTCTGTATCCTTTTATCTCACACTCCCACATTGTAGGCTTTGATATCAGAATTTCCTATCACTCTGTAATCTGTAGCCCTTGATAACTTTAGCTGAGTCATTATTTTTTCCCCTCCTTTAGACCTCAGACTAGGGTTGAAATTGCTTTGTACACCCCTTTGTGCCCCATAATATTCTGACCGTGGTTCTGAATGAGTCGTAACATTGTCTTGTACTTATGTGAACTTTGAGATAACAGGCTTTTGTTTGGGCTTAAAGTATTCCTTTATCAATTTCTGTCATTGCCAGGGAAACTTCTGCTGGGAGGTCTTCTGGAGCTGGGCTAGAAGGGAGCCTAGACAGGTAAGAACACCCAGGTCCTTGAAGCCTGAAGGTTGGCCCAGGCAGCAAGGTGACCACTGATGGTTCTGGCATACAGTTGAAGATGGTCATTAAGAAATCTGAGGCTCTGTGAAATAGACACCCTGAGTCCGTGGTGCTGGTTTAGAGCACATCCTTCTAATCGCTACTCAATCAATATATTCTTGATGAAAGCAATGCCTTTCCAGGCATTAGTCCTGCTAGAGTCTGGGGACTTTGTAACCACAATGCTGGTCTCCCTTTGATACTAGACTGGTCAATCATACTGCCCTAGAATTCCTGACAGTCCACTGACCAAACTTCCAAATCTAGTTTGGGGGATCTGGTCTGAGGATCCGTCCAGGGTTTGAACTCTCTTCAAATTCCAGCATTGATACTTGGTATTGAGGTGAAAATAAACAGAGTCTCTTGCACTCTGTAAACATGCTTGTAAAGTGTGCACTACACAATGATGGAAGATGCTTAAAAGAATGGCTAGATTTAGCACACCTATATACATTAAGCTGCATTGAATATTAGTTTCCAGTTTTCCCCCTCAAAACTACAGCTGCAAAGAGATTGTATCGTTCGCAAGAGCAGGTTTCCTCTACCTCGCCTAGTACAAAACCATTGTTTATTTTTTTCCTTTTCCACTTTTGTGTGTGGTGTGCACGTGAACATGCATACATTGTTTCTGGACACCCTCATGTGGAACAATGTATGCATGCATACATAGGCTGAAAGTTGATAGCAGAATCACACCCGATTGTTCTTTAGCCTCATTTATCGAGCGAGGGTCTCTCTATCCAAATCCAGAGCTCGGCAATCTGGCTAGTCTTGCTAGCTACCACGCTCTGGGGGTCTGCTGCTTTGCCTTCTGAAGCTAGAATTATGGATGATAAGCTCTCCCAACCAGGCATTTCTGTGGGTTTCTGGGGATTCTAACTCGAGTGTTCATACTTGACTCGGCAAATGCTTTAACTACTGAGCAATCCCCAGACCCCAAGACAGTTTTTTTTAAAGGTCTATTCCTTTGATGAGAAAACAAAATGACTCATTAATTTAGAGCGAACATATGTGCTATATTTTAATTTTCTTCTATTTTTTCTTTCAGGTTGTTTCTCTAGACCTAAGTTTCTCTAGATCAGGGTGGCCAAGAAATCAGGACAGAGATGCTGGCTTGACGAGTTTGGAAGCGGTTTTAATGGAGATGAAAATGTTTATCAACTAAACACAGGTACCCCCCCAAAATACAAATCAAAATATCATCTTCAGCTGCATAGCAAATATGATTTAAGAATTTAACATCTTTTGATCACGAGCGTAAATATAAGTTCACCATAAATAAATGTAAATTCATTGTACAAAAATCCCCAACAACTCTTAATACAAATATGGTACACACTTGACAGTTTCTGAAACAGAATTCTTTTTAAAACATTTTAAAATCTAAGCTTTTTTTTTTCCTTGACTTTTAAATACATTAAAAAAAAAAAGTCAAAAAGGTGGAGAGGGAGGCAAGGACCACTAGAGAGAAAACATTGAAGTTGTGCGGTGTCCACAGACAAGTGTGGAGGAAATGAGAGAGCTCTGCCCTCCCAAGGGAGGACCTCAATTTACTGGGATCAAATCTCTTGAGATTGTGGCTCTTCCCAGAGGGTCAACGTTTGGGGTCACGAGTGCAGGATGGAAAGGATGAGCAGCCAGAACGGTAAACTTCTGAAGGGAACGGCCCAGATCTCTACGGAGCAGTGATGGAGCACTTAGAATGAACTCTAGAGTATAAAACCTGTTTATCTGAGAGTCAGGTACTATTCTCAGGCAGGACTAGAAATTTTGGAGGTGGAGATATCTATGGTCCTTAAAGGAGAAAAAAGATCACACTAGGAAGAGGTGGTGCCAGGCAGGAGGACTGACCAGCTTCCATTTCAGACCACATCCCTACACTACAAATGATGCTGGCTCTTGCTTAGAAAGACCCCAGAGCCTGGAGTTAGCGGCATTGTCCTGGCTACAGCCAGGGCTCTGAATCTGGGGTGTGCAGCAGAGTAACTGCAGATGTGGATCTTCTGGCCTTATTCCCAGAGATTCAGACTTAGACGGCCTGAGGCATGCGCAGAAATGAACACTCAAGTGTATGACCCTCAAGGGCTCTGATTTACGTGACCTCACTGTGGAGTACATGGCTGCATCTGTCAAAGTGTCGGTTATACACATCTCCACTGTTCTCTGTGTGATTAAAAACAGTGATGGGCTGGCTAGTCCTCTATCTTCTCTCTTCCTCCCTGGGCTGGTGGAGTACCTATAATCCACTTCCTACATTTTGGGGGCTCAGGACTGTGGCTTCCCTTTGCAGGTGGGAAGACCAGCTCTGTATGGAGCCATGGCCATCTCCTTAGAGATCTCCTACATGGGCAGATTCTACGGGGGCGGTTTAGGTAGTCTGGAAAAATAGAAGTTATTAATACCCCTGTGAGAGAATCTCTGCTCCAGCACTGAACGTGTGCAAAAGGAAGAGACCAGGAAGTTGAGAGCAAAAGAATAAAATGTTCAAGAATCTTTCAGCAGCAGACATGATGAAAAGTCCAGTTTGCGTAAAGAAGGACCTCTTTTGGGGGTGGGGCGTGTCTCGGGATTGAAAGCTTGCTGACAAGCTGTCCTTTGCCTCCCTGTCTCCAAGGTGTCTGGTGAATTCACCCCTAACGTTTTTCCTCCTTGTGGGATTTCCTGGATGAGGATCTGTTAGGAAGTCACTAAGTGGGTCACCAGCTGGTGGTAAGTGTGGTGCCGTGACTGTCAGGTCCATTACCCATGTGGTCCAGTGCTAAGCTTCTGCACAAGGAACAGGGGTATCTCATCTTCCCACTGTGGCGACAAGGCCTAACAGCTCTCCTTTGGGATCTGAAGCTGGTCTGTGCTGACAGATACTTTTCCACACCGTAGGGCTGGCCATTTTCTTCCTCTAGTCCCACACCCTCTAGTCGGTGTGATACGGTTTTGAAAGCATCCTTTTTTGCCTCTCTAGGGCTGTTCTACAAGGAAGGGGCTAGGGTGGCTCTTAGGGAGAGTGTAAAAGGTTCTGGCCAACATCATCTATTGCCTTGACAGTCAGAAATCTCTTCGTGATTCACCAAGGGTCAAGTCTTGGTGAAAGAATCCCTAACGTCTAGAGCAGGAAGCAATGTGACCATGGAACTGGAGGGGGAAGCCACACAACACAGTAAGCTGAGGCACACAACTGAGGCAGGCTGATATCTCTGCTATGGCTAGACTCTTCTTGTCTTAGCCCCTAAGACTACAGTGCTGGGTCACATATGGATACTGGATAGGACCCTGTGATGGTGGGAAGTGTTCTGGGAAGCGATCACAGATGGGATAGGAAACAGTAGCTCTTAGATATAGTTAAGGTAAAAAAAAAAAAATAAGAAAACTCGCACTGCCCTGTGTTTTTGTTGTTTTTCATTTACACTATGGAAAACCCACCATGGAGCTATCATGGGAGAACATGCAGGAGCCCAGATGTGTTGGGGTAGTTGTCTTTTCCTTCCAGGCCAGTTCCACACACTGTCAGCTGGACCTGCTGCAGGCTGACCTCTGTGTTCCCTCTCCTGTTTCTCCTCCTCCTCCAGGTTGAAGGTCTGTCTGCAGGACTTGCGGCCTAGCAGGTGGTGGCCAGTGACTGGTGGATTGGGGGCTGGAAGCAGCGCACGTGCTCCACGGTGGAGCTGTCTGTCTCCACAGACTTCATGTACTTGTTCAGGATGGCGAAAACCTCATTGTTCAAGATCTGGTACTTCCTGATGCGGTCAGCCATCTTCTTCAGGGGCTGTAGAAGGATGAGGATGCTTAGGTTAGGATGGGAGCAAAGGGAGAGGTGAAGAGGGGGCTGGATCCACGTTCTTGATGTTTCGATGGTCATATTCTCTCTCTCTCTCTTTAAAGATTTATTTACTTATTATGTATACAGTGCTCTGTCTGTCTGTGTGCTTGCTGGCCAGAAGAGGGCACCAGATCTCATTACAGATGGCTGTGAGCCACCATGTGGTTGCTGGGAATTGAACTTAGGACCTCTGGAAGAGCAGTCAGTGCCCTTAACCTCTGAGCCATCTCTCCAGCCCATATTCTCTCTTTTTAAAGAGAAATACATATTTCTCTATGGTTCCCAAATAAAATGCTGAAGGTTACCGATAACCTTTGCAAGCTTCAAAGCTTACAATAAATTTCCATAATCAAGACAGTGCAGAACCATCACATAGACCAAGGAAATAGAACTGTGGGGCTAGAAACAAACTCTTATGTGTTGGGTCAATCAACTCTGAATAGGATGACAAGACCATCTGAAATACGGGTGCGCCAGGGACAACCTTTGCAACAAATGCTGGGAAAATCGGATCCCGACATGCAGAAGAATGCCGAGCCTTATTTTATAGACTGTACACAAGAATAAGTTGGAAATGGATAAAAGGCTTCAGTATGAGTCAAGCTATGACGTTCTTGCAGGAAAGCACAGGAATAACTCTTCATGATGCCGGGTCTGGCAGCCAGCACAGAGTGAAATAGAGACTTTGGGGCATTAAAGGATATCACCAATGGAATGAGGGGATTTGTAACACAGGTAAGAAGCTGATGTTCTGAATACATAAACTGCTGCGATCCTGGGCCAGTAAGATGGCTCGATGCATAACATTGCCTGCTGCCAAGTCTGAGGACCTTGGTTTGATTCCTAGACCCTACATGTTGGGAGGAGAAAACTGACCCCAGTAAGCTGGCCTCAGACCCCCACACATGGTGTGGTGGCAGGTATGTTCCTCCAAACACACATGAATGTTTTATAAAGGACGGAAAAATGCGAAAAAAAGGTAAGTTGAAACTAAAAATTGGAGAAAAGACTTAAGACATTTCTCCACAGTGTTATTGGTGGGATTGTAAAAATGCATCCATTAGGGAAAACAGTATGGTCGTTCCTCAAGAAATTAAAGAGAATTACTAGATAGCCCGGCACTTAGACTTCATGAGTGTATATTCCAAAGAAGTGAAGGGAGAGACTCAGGTGGATGCCTGAGTTCACACTTCGTTATTCCCAGTCCCTAAAAGTGAACGCAACACAAGGGTCCACCAGCGGGTTGTGTTTTGTGTACAATAAAATACTAGTTAACCATAATGCATGGGATTCTGGCGCACTGTAACATGGAGAAGTCTCACAAAATAAGCAGATCAAAGAGGACAGATACAGTGCTACTCAGTCCATACGGTCATAGAGACAGAAGGAAAAGTGGTTGCCAGGGACTGGGGAGTGATTTAAATGGACACAGAGCTTCAACAGGAGAAATACCTGGGCCATGATGATGTTGGTTGCAATACACTGTGCGGGTATTTAAAGTAACACTGAACTGGGTACTTGGAAATGGTTTGTTACGATGACCACCACTCTTAAAAACCTTTGTGTGTGTGTGTGTGTGTGTGTGTGTGTGTGAGAGAGAGAGAGAGAGAGAGAGAGAGAGAGACACGGCTCCTACTTCCTTTCCTCACCTGGCCCCTGGCCATCTCCTTTGTTCTACACACGTGTCTTCATGGCTCGGGGCTGTGTGGTCGTTGCTCCTCACGTCTGGAATCTGTCCAGCCCACCTGTCCTGTACGCTGCCGGCAATCCTATACCCGGCCCCCAGCCCCAGCTCCTGGGAAGACTCTGACCTTGTCTCCATCACGACTGTCTACTTTAAGGGCTCTGTTTTCTCAAACAGCACCCATCCTCTCCCGGTGCCTGACACGACCCAAGTGTCCAGACCCTGTGGACCAGCAGGGTCTGCCTGGGACAGGGAGGGACACTGGAGACCAGAAGTTCAGACTTGCCTTCAGGGTGACCCACTCTATCGCAGCATGTTACGGGCAGGCCCTTTCCAAGCAGGCCCCCAACTTCTGAGCGTCGCCCTCCATAAGCACTTTTCTCGTTCCCCTCCCGACGTCCCAGGCCGGCCACACCCGCTCACCACGTTCTTAATGATGTCATCCTTCCCGTCCTGCCGCTGCACCTTTAGCAGATGGTAGCAGAAGTCAAACAGGTCAAAGCGCCGCTGCTGGCCCAGCAAGACGATGATGGAGCAGCCTGCCCAATTCAAGCCGTCACCGAAGCACTGCCTGGAGGTAGGGAAGGGAAAAGGGGAGAAGCAAAGAAGAAAGGCTGTCTCCAAAGCCGGGGGTACAGCTGTCGAGTGGGCCTGCCCTCGGGATAAGACCTTTCCTTTGTGGGTATTTGGTTGTTTCCAGGGACTCTGGTTACACAATGAGTCCTTTTAACCGCAGAGGGGTGTGGAGCCCAAGGAAACAACAGTCAGCTTGGAGGAAAAGGTGACTTCACAAAGAACACAACCAGATGAGTGTGTGTATGTGTGTGTGCATAGACACACGCACACACACAGAGGCTAGAGGCTGCTGTCGGGTGTGGTCACTCTCAATGCTCTCTACCTTACTTTCTCAAACAGTCTCTCCCTAACTGTGGCTTTGCCAATGCAGTGGGAAACTAGCTGGGGGATGAGCCTCCAGGCATCCCCCTGCCTCAGCCTCTGTAATGTCAGGATTACAGGTGCATAGCACCTCATTTGTCTTTTTGACATGTGTGTTTTTAATCATGTCTGTGCATGGATGTGCACACAGGAGGCAGAGGCCAGAGGCAATGGGTCCTCCTAGGGCTGGACTTGCCGGCAAGTGTGAACTGTCTAACGTCTAACATAGGTGCTGGGATCTGAACTCTTGACCTCTGCCAGTAGTAATACAGTGCTCTTAACCACCGAACCATCTCTCCAGCTCCTCCTCAGGCTTTTAAAGATGGCTTTTGGAGAGCAGAACTCGGGTTCTTAAAGCTTGCCCTGAGCCATTTCCTCAACTCTAACCAGCCTCTGAGATCCACATGGTGGGCTATAAGGGAACAGGTACTACTCATACAGGAGGCCAAGAGTGTCCCCTGGGGCTCTCATAAAGCCCCCCCTGTTGGCCTCAACTCCTAAGAGACACGTTGATGACCGTAGGGTGGCCCTTAGTCATTTTCTTTGTTCAGAAGTTAGTAGCCCAGGCTGCCCTGCTTCTCTGTCATAGGCTTGGGAGGACATAAACCCCCATGGCTTGCTGGTCTTCCTCTTCCCATTCTAGAGCTACTTCCTCGGGAACCCTGATCAGTTCCTCCCCACCCCTTTCTTAACTGTTACTTGATCCAAAGGGACCGGCTGGTCACCTCTGTCACACCCATGAAGCTAGATGGGTGCAGAAAGAAGGGGTCTCTGCTCCTGTTTTCTCTGACGGGACTGGGGGATCCAAAGGCTCCTCTTTTCCTGAGAGTGGGTTGAGGTGGATGGTGAGGTTCCCAAGGGTGACATTCAGTTTCCTGAACTTCCCAGTCCCTTTCACAGACCCCATCCCAGATATGGCTACAGGATCAGTTCTAGTCTGTGAATCCAGGTCTGGTGTCTGCATCCTGCCCCATGTGACACCTTGGCCTCTGTGCTTCCACATTCTGTTTGGCACGTTTAATCTTTGGAAGCCAAGAACAGTCTGCTTTTGCCACGTCTAGCACTGGCACCATGACCAGTATTGTTAGTATTTCTGTTCATGCCCCTTCGGTCCCCGTTCTCCCTTCTGGCCAGCCCCAGGCATCCCCAGAGATGACAGAACTGGAGGACAGGTAGCTGGGGGATGCACTCACTCAGCGGTGAACTCGTTGGTCCCCACAGGGATGCAGTAGACAAACTGCATGGCGCTCCACAGCCGGTGGAATTCGACACATTCGTCCACATGCATGACGCCATTGGTGGGTGGCGGGCCCCTCCAGATGGGATCCTGCAGGTAGCTCCGAATTCGGGTCAGGATGACTTCGAACATGGACAGGCCGCAGCAGAGCCGCTCCTTGGTCAGCAGGTCACCTTCCCGAGCGATGGCGATTTGCTGGGATGGGAAGGATATTTAAACATTACAACCATATCTGAGATCCTATCTGCCCCATCTCCACTAGCCAGTCCTAAAGTAGAGAGTGCCTGTGTTAGTCACATTTAGAACCTGTTCACTAGGCTGGTACCCTGCTCAGAGCAGGGCACGGTGGGTAAGAACTAGAGGGCGTGGAAGCCTTATGACTTCAAAGTCTTGTTGGGGCTGAGGAGATGGTTCAGAGCAAGTATAAGGACCCAAATTCTGTCTTCTAGAACCCAAAATAAGAAGCCAGGAATGGTGCATGTGCCTGTAATCAAGGCACTGGAGAGGCTAAGATGGCTAACTGGGTACATAAAGTCAGAAGTAGTCCGATTTAACACTGCTAGAGTATGTGTTTACAATGTAACACTACTGGAGTGTGTCTTTACAATGTAACATTACTAGAGTGTGTGGCTCCTGCTGAGTAGTGGCTCTGTTCAATTCTGTGGCTCTGTTATTATTTCTCTTTCACTGATGAGGAAAGCTGAGGCTTAAAGGTATAGCCAAGGAAAGGTACAAAGCTTGGATTTTGCTTAGATCAGCAAGTTAATTTATGAAGTATATTTGGCAAGTTGGAGAAAATGACATTTACTACAATCCTATCGAACACCGGCACAACTCCACGGATGAAAAGAACATGTGTGGGGTGTGTGTGTGTGTGTGTGTGCATAGAAAACATTTCAGAAGGAGTCAAGTTAGTCGTGGGTGCAGATGGGCTGGGGGAAATGGGTGAGCTTCTCACATTTAAAATAGTTTTGTACAGTGGAATGTGCTAGAAGGAGCGTATGCTACTGCTTTAAATTTGCCACTGACTTCATAGAGTGATTTTCTCTAGTTAGAAACCCTCTTTGACGATGGCAAATGGTCTCTATTAGTAATTCAAACAGGCTTCTCATCTGGTCCTGGCTACTGCATATCGAGTCCTTGGACAGGCACACAGACACATCAAACACACGGCCGCCTTGCCCAGCTCTCTGTGCTGTGAGTGAAAACATCTAAGTGCAAAGGTGCTGAAAGCCATCTGCAAAGTGCATATTAAAAATCTAAGGTCAAGCTCAGGTCTTCTCGTCTGGGAACAAAGCTAAAGAATGCTAGCTTCTAAGACAGCCACATTCGCAGGACAGACATGGGATCAGCTCCTGGTGGGAGGAAGGATTGTGGGGGAGGGCATTCCGGGGGGGGGGCTTGGAGGTACCACCTGGCCTCTCCCTCAATGTTCTCTTTCTTGGAGATCTCCCCCCCACACACACACAGAAGAGGGCAGCTTCTAAGTAAACCCCGGGAAGAAAATAAATGGGGAAGTATAGCCAGTGATGAACGTGGGCCATATGAGTGCTGTCATGGCAACTATAAAGCGAAAAGGCCTTGGAAAGAATGAGTTCGAGAAGAGTTGGTGTATATGTGTTTGAAACACAAAATGGGGAGGTCGCCCTGATTCATGGCGAATCAACTTGATTCCACAGGCAGACCTAGGAGATGGCTCATGCTGCCACAGGTAGCTAGAAAAAGCACTCTAAGATAATCATAAACCTGGTGCTTGATTCTGTTCTCTTGTGTTTACCCTGTTCTGCTCAGTTCTCTACATGCGAGGAACAACTGATACCCTGGAGATGCTCAGTAAACAAAGGACCCATGTATGTTCTCATCAGCAAATTGAGAGACTTCTGCTATTCTAATTAATCTGTTGTCTGATTATTCAGGCAGTGACTGAGAATCCTAGCTTGGGGGTGGGTGGGTAGAAACATTGGCCAATGGCATTGTAAAACCTGTGGTTTGACTTCCAGCTCTCCATCCACCATGGTCAATGAAAGAGGCCTTTCCCCTTTCTCTTTCTTTCTGTGAACCATAAAAGTCATATGCATTCACTGGGTAAAATTTGGAGGAAAAATTTAAATAACATGTAAGAAAGATAATATTCTACTTATCCCATTACCCAGCGATAAGCTCTCTCAAAATATAGATATATGAATATTGTTTGCAGTTATGAATATGTATACATGCATGTATATCTCAGATCATTTCATGAATATGTATACATGCATGTATATACCAGATCATCTCTATCATATTTTCATCTAGCACATCTCTAATTTAAAAACTCATTTCCATAATACATTCAGTGCCATGGTTTTTAGAGGACTATCTAAAAACAGCCTCTGATAAACGTATTCAGTCCTCTACCCTTGCTGGTTATTTTCAGTTGTTCACAAATCTTCAGTGTTGGGGGGGGAGGCATCCTAAAGCAATTGCCTGTACACATAACGTTCTGTGGGCATTGTCGCCTGTCATGTTGCTGGATGACAAGTCCTAGAATTAGAGGAGGTCAGGGCATGCAATTACTTTAACAAGGCCTTTGTTATGTGGTAGTGAGTCTCAAGAAAGTTGCCCCGATAACTTTCCAGGTGAAATGCATGCCTGTACTCCCACTGTGCTCTAAAGAGAAAGGCCATTAACAAATGACAAGATGAAAGCTACCCTGACCTTGCAGGTTCTTCAAATTTGCTGGTAATGAACTTTTTCTGTTTGGTGGCATTTTTTTTATGAGTTTTTGCTTTTGCCTTTTTTTGGTATATCATTTTGTGTGTGCATGCATGCGCTTGCGCGCGTGTGGAGGTCAGAGGTCAACTTTGGGTACATTTTTGTTGTTGTTAATTTTTTCTCAAGACAGGGTTTCCCCTTTGCCAACATGGAAATTATCTTCCCAGCTGCCAGTGGCATAACACAGTCTAACACTAATTTTAAAATGCAGGCCGGCTAACGAGGTGAAACAGCTACCATCCTGTTTCATAGATGGGAAAATTAAGACGGGGAAATTCAATGTTTCGTGTGAGATCATGTGACAGTTCAGGGTAGAGCTAGGACAATGGTGCTGGCTGAAAACCAGGTCACCTCAGCTTGTTCAGAAAAAAAATGCAGACGCCACACTGCTCAGACCTCCCTGGTTAAAATCTGCCACGACCGTTTCCTGTCACTGACCCAGATACCACACAAGATCCTAGTGGCAGAGAAGACCTAGTGGCCAGCTTCAGTTTTCACCACTTCTTAGCACTTACTTTGGCCTATGGGTTGATGAAGTTGTATTTAGTATTATGTATGTATGTATATATTTAGTGTGTGTGCACATGTATGGTTGGAACATGTATAGAGCCCAGAAGACAACTTACATGAATCATTCATTTCTTCCCTCATATGGTCCTGGGATAAAACTCAGCCTGGTAAGCTTGGTGGCAAGCGCCTTTACTGCCCCCAAGTTTTCCTTTTTAATTTAGTCTTCTTTCCCACATATTATCTACGCACATGTACCCAGATCCTACCCTACAATCTTTCCTCCACCCTCCTTTCCCAGTCCACATTCAGGCTGATCTGACTGTAGTGCTAGAATATCCCTTGAGAAGGAGGCAACTTATCAAACTGGCATGGCCTCTCTCCCCAGCTCTTGTTTGCTAAATACTCAACACTGGATAAACTGGATTTCTGTCAGTCCCAAGGAAACGGTGTTCACAGAATGGCAAAGGAATGCACAGCCATGAGTGGAAACACATGCCAAGCCCCCCGGGCTCACGAAGCTAGATTCTTGCAGAATGACACCCTGCAAGCAGCAGGCATGCCGGCATGCCACTGGCTTGGGGGATTTCTCCCTAAAAGGAAATCATCTTAGAGAATTTCCTCTGTTCAACTTCTGCTGCCAAAAAAGTGGGAAGACTCTCTCCAGTGTCTGAATTCTCTGCTGTGAGCCCAAGACCCAAAACTCCTCCTAGAGTTAGTCACTGTTTCTGCTGGGAGCCTAATGTGGGTGGCTTCTTAGTTAGACACCTGTGCAGATGGGGCTTGGCATTGGGAGAGTAACTACTTCTGGCCCTCTGCCGAGAGTGTGGGTTCTTCTGACCACTTTGATATTCCTGCAGGGAACGTGAGTCTAAGGGTGACTTTAAATCCTGAACCGCTATAGTCGTCAGTGTGGCCAGCAACACAAAGCAGCTGGGCCATCCCTACGGTGTCCTGTGCCACCTCAGCCCCTGCTTATCTCCCAATGGGATGCTCACTGAAATCCACTTGAGACAGGAATAGACATTTTTGTGCCTCTTCCCCTGTTTCTCATCTGCCTCCGTACAGAATCTAAGAGCTCCGAAGGCAGGATTCTTCCTTTACCCAATTCAGTGTCCACAGGAACTGGCACCATTTTTCAAAAGTTAATTTTTACAGACTCAACATGAGCCCCTGCAGCTCTGACGATATTAGAACATTATAGATAAGACTCAAATTGTCTTTGATTCATCTTCCCACCTAGTTCCTATCTCCATCTTTCTTCAGAACTTCTTGAGGTGAACTGGTGTGCTGGAAGGGTTTCTGTCCACATAAGCTGAAGCCATCAGAGAGGCGGGAACCTCAGTTGAGAAAATGCCTTTCTAAGGGCATTTTCTTAGTGACTGATGGGGGAGGGCCCAGTTCATTGTGGGTTGGGTCATCCCTGGGCTGGTGGTCCTGAGTTCGATAAGAAAGCAGACTGAGCAAGCCATGGGTAGCAAGCCAGTAAGCAGCATCGTTCATGGCCTCTGCATCAGCTCCTGCTTCCAGGTTCCTGCCCTGCCTGCCTTTAATGATGAACAATGATGTGGAATTGTAAGCCAGATTTTCCTCCCCAACTTGCTTTTGGTCAGGGTGTTTTGTTGCAGCAATAGAAACCATAACTACAATAATTGGGTTTGGAACATTCCAGGAGTTTTCAGGGGATATTTTTACTTACATGTTCTTGGTATGTGCAGGTTTTAAAAAACCCTATGTGAAATGTAACTTGAATTTAAGATCTAGTCACACTGACTGATGCTTAGATTTAATTTTTCCTTTCCATTATTATGCATTTAATAATAGTAATTTAATAATGCTGCATCCTCAAGTCCAGAGTGCTCACATAAAATGGCACATTCTACTAAGCTAATGCCTGAGCCAACAAACCACAACTTCTCATGATTTTTAGTTTCTCGAGAAAAAAACCTAGATGGGAAGTGTGGGCTTTTAATTTTGATACACAGTGCTGCAGAATTCTTGGAACCTGGCAGGGTTGTGATGAGTATTGTTTTAAGTATTCTTTCTTCTTTCTTAGCACAACTCATGACCCTGGGAGAAGAAAGAACTCAAGCCCTAGAGGAAACAAACCTCATTCTAGCCTGCTCCAGTTTATGGTCTTGGGCATGCTCATCCCTTCTCTGTGCCTTAGATTCCCTATCTGTAAAATGGGGAGCTTGAGCCCCAAATATTCCATTCTTAAGGTCCTTTAGGCCCGTGATACACAGTTTGTACCTGAGGAGTTCCCAGCCGTTCTATCAGGGGGACCAGGTGAAGTGGGGCGTACTTGGCTTCAAGGCGCTTCATCCGGACTTCCAGGCGCTCTCCCTCTGCAGAACGGGCAAAAGAACAGAAAAGGACTCTGTGACCAGGGCAGGACAACTTCTCAGAGGATCTGATGCTGTCACTGTGTCCCCAAACTATGATGGAGTGTGAAGCCCTTCCTCCTTGGTTCTGGAGACTGTGATTGGAGGAGATTATCCCCCTGTGATTTTTGGACCAATAACAGAAGCATCTGTCTCGTGACACAGTGAGCTCCCTGTCACTCAAGGAGTTTGAACTGAGGCTAGATTGAATGACAGAGTAAGTCTAGCTTCAAAGGAGCAATGCCTGAAGTGCCATCTCTAATCCCTTAATGATTGATTCCACAGGCATCCAAAACATTAAACTCCTTCCTGGATGACTGCAGTCTGAGTCGACCGGGATTAGGATGTGCGCACAGACAGGGCTGGGGAAGTGTGAGGATCTGAGTTCGAGTCTCCAGAACCTTATAAAAGCTGTACAAAGAGGCATGCACCTGCAATCCCAGATGGGAGGCAGAGGCAGGAGATTTCCTAGATGCCCACAGGCCAGCTAGCCTGGCACACACAGGGAGACCCTGTTGCAAATGAACTGGAAGGTAAAGATGACACCTGAGGTTGTCCTGGCTTCCATGTGCATCCTATCACACACGTGTGTCCATACTTACACCGTACTGTATGTTCTTAAGTTAGTGTTAATTCGAATGCAAGAGGGCTGTCTTTGCTGGTGGTGGTTTCTTTTTTTAAATTTATTTATTATGTATGCAATATTCTTGTCTGCGTGTATGCCTGCAGACCAGAAGAGGGTGCCAGACCTCATAAGAGATGGTTGTGGGCTACCATGTAGTTGCTGGGAATTGAACTCAGGACCTTTGGAAGAGCAGGCAATGCTCTTAACCACTGAGCCTTTTCTCCAGCCCTGTGGTGGTGGTGGTGGTTTCTTACCTTTGATATAGACTCTGGGCAGGATGTTCTGGAAGGGTGCAGCATGAAGCAGATCACAGACTTCCTCCTGTGACTGCAGAGATAGAGGGGGAGAGGAAGAGAACAGTTTTCACTTAAATTAGAAGGATTTCATTCGGGAAATCTTGACCCCAGTTCTGCTGGCTCTCGTGCTCCAGCTCTGGGTGTTCCCTTTATTGGCAGTGTGACCCTGGTAACTTATTGGCTTCTCATGGTCTATTTATCTTCAAAGTGCAGATGAGATCAGAATGCGGTTCAATGGGCTGTTGTGAGCACCGAGAGGACTCATAAGCTATGGCCCAGTCCCAATTCATGAAGAGAGAGCGCTACGTATCTCTATCGTCATCCTAGAAGGACTTTGCTGAGGAGTTAGGGTGAAGGAATGATAGAGGGGCCAGATAAAGCTGAGGGCTACCAGGCTCCATCTGGTGGGTGATGAGCCGTATAGGATTAAAGAAGATAGCAAGGACACAGTAGGGTGTGGGGTGGGGAAGACGCCCAGTTGGTGAAGCGCTTGACCTGAGTTTGATTCCGGCACACGTGTAAAAAGCCAACTGTTGTAGTTTGTACATAGAACCCCAGCACTGGTGAGGCAGAAATAGGCAGTTCCCTGGGACTCGTTGGCCAGCGAGTCAATTCCACTGAGTAAGCTTATTCCCCAAATAAGGGGGACTGCTCTTGAGAGTGACATCTGAGGTTGACAACCAGCATGCACGTGTGTGCACACACACACAGGAGATACCAGGGCCAATCCTGCCATCTGTTAATCCAGAATGCCACTGGAAGAAGGTCTGTGTCTGGATTAGTTTTGGTCACCTTAGCCAGCAACCAATGAGAGATGAGAAGCTAGAACCTCAGTTAGACAGGTTTTGGTGGGAACGCCTAACACATAAAAGCACATTTACAAATAAAAGGAAGCCCGTGCCACAGTGCTGGGAAGGCATGACCAACAGACTGAATGACCGGCCTCTGACTGCTGACTTCAGAACAATTCAGGGACAGCCGCCACAGAGGGGCCTCTCTGCTGTGTGTCTGCTCTTCTTTCGATTGTGGGCACCACATGAGATGAGATCCAGGATGAATTCAAGCTTAACTCTTAAGAGGCAGAAGAATCAGGAAACTCAAGACTAAAAGGTGCTCTTGGGCTTCTGATGGGGAAGCTGCTCATTCATTCCTGGCCGCTTAGACCCAAAATAATCACTGAGAAACTGTATTATTTGCAATGCTGTTTGGTCAATAGTGTAAGCATATTTCTAGCTTGCTCTTATATCCTAAACTAACCCATCTCCATTAATCTGTGTATCGCCACATGGCTGTGGCTTACTGGGTAAAGTTCTGTCTGACATCTGTATCTGGTGGGGCTACATGGCTTCTCAGTGACTCTGCCTACTCTCTGTATATATCTTTTCCAGCCTGGCTATATTATGTTAAGCCATTGGCCAAAAGCAGCTTCTTTATGAATCAATAAAAGCAATACATATACAGTAGGGAATCTCACATCACCTCCCCTTTTCTGTCTAAATGAAAAGAAAGGTTTAACTTTAATACAGATTAATGGAGATGGGTTAGTTTAGGATATAAGGGCTAGCTAAAAATATGCTTAAGCTATTGGTCAAACAATATTACAAATAATATAGTTTTGTGTGTCCATTTCAGGACTGAAAAGCCAGGAACGAACAAGTGGCCTCCGCCAACAGGCTTCTGCCACCCCTGGGATGGATGGAGCTCTCCTATCCTGGGTATCCAAAGAGCAGCAGTGAGAGGAGACCCTGGAATACCTTCCTGAAAACTGTATCAGTTCACATCACATGTCCCCCTTCAGTATCCCTGCAGGTGATGCTTGTGACTAGCCCTTGACTATTGGTTTTCTCTCTGTTCACTAGTCTACCTCACCTGCTCCCATCTCTTGCTAATACTAGGTACCTACAGTTTACTAAACCTGTGCTTCCATCCAGACTTGGACACTCGACCCTGGCTGGAGTCCTTACTTGGCTGCTGCCCTGTCTGCACCTCCAAGATCGACCATCTTCCCTTGTTCTCTACCTGGCTTCATCCTGGAATGGCACATGGGCCTGTTTCCCTTCATGTCTTCCTCTCGAGTATAGCTGACCTGTGTTCTGTGGACCCGTGTCTCTTGACTCTTCCCTCAGTGGCTACTGTAACACTATTACTCCTTCAGGGCCGTGATGGAGTGCCTCTGCTTGTATCTTAGTCCCAGTGATGGCTTACGATTAAATTGCTTTTATAAGATACTTTATCAGCAGTCACTTCAGTGGGGTAAATGTCTGCCACTGCACATGAATAAACGAAGTCATGTGTCCACCTGATAGTAATCCAAGCATGAGAAGACTGCTGTCCATCCGCCCATTCACCCAACAGATATGTACTAAACACCAGGCACAGTTCTAGGCTATGCAGATATGATGTTGAACAAGTTAGACAAGATCTCTGTTCTCATGCTATTTAAATTCCTGCAGAGGCTTACGAACACAAAATTCCAGATAGTGATCATCTACGGGAGGAACAGAGAAGGAGGCAAGAGTTAATTTGGGTCACTAGGCATGGGGGAAGCTAGCCACATAGGTTTAGGTAAGAGTATTCCAGTGCAGAGGCTGTGGGCAGTGAACACGTTGGAATGAGTCACAAAGATTCATTGTACACACTGCATGAGGTCCTAAAGGAGGGGGGGAATGACATCATGTGGGACCTTAATGGCATGGTTTAAGTGCAGATTTCACTCTGCACTTAAAGAGTGTAGAGAACAGCTATTTTAAGTTATTGCAAGGACACATCACATAGTCTTGTCTTTCTTACAAAAAGTTCCCTGGCACTTCGGCATGCCTCGTTGCCAGAAAGTGGCCCACTGCCTGAACCATCAAGTTCTCTGTTCATGTGGATAAATTAATCTTGGGAGCCACCTGAGAGCTCAGAGAACAGGAAGGCTCTAAAGGAGAAACATAGAAGCTCAGTTCATTTTACACGCTGAACTTTGACTCTTTGGGGTAGATGAAGGCATTGCTTTTTCCCACTTAAAAAAATCCCTCTTCCCCAAGTTTGCAGACTAGAGGACAAGGGACTTTTGGATGTGGGTGTCCTTGCACGTCTTTTCTGCAGTGCTGTGCAGGCTAGGAAGGTGAGAAAGCAAGTGGGGAGGAGACAGCCTTCTGGGAGAGGCAGGAACATCCCAGAGGAGGAACCAAATAGCCATTTGCATAACGAGGTGGCTGCACACCTTGTGTGGGAGGTACTTGTTTGCTGGTCATTAGCTGAGGTCATTGCCACAGATAGAAACAGGCATTGGGCACAGACAAAGGCCTGTGTGATGGGCAGAACAAGCTTCCATTGTGGAGCCTGGGCTGACGGCTGGTTTCCCGCTCCTCTGATTAGGATCTCAAAGCATCTAAGAGGAGCCCACCAGGCCACTCCCCACTGGACAGGGTCCTTTCTCAGCCTGTGAAGCCAGCCCTACAGTGGGCCTGGCTCTGCAGGCCTACCTGTCCATCAGAGAAGCTCTGCTCTCTTCTCCAGCGTTCTCCTGAACCCCTTCTCTCCTCTGACTCCTCTGCTTAGCGAATGTCCTGCCTTCAGCTTTCAGTTCCACCCCCGCCCCCTGAAGGACACTTCTGTGAGCTCCCAACCCTCACCCCTACCATGCATGTGCCACTGTTAAACATCCTCTAAGAACCACTTTCCCCTGAGCTGTCTGTATTTTATCTTCCACGTGACTGATGCATACCTACCTCTCACTGGAACCCAACTTTCATAAGGTAGAGATAACCTCCCTTCATATATTTTAGCGTATTTTCCACTATGCCCCCAAAGATGAGCACGGTGCTGGGTATATACTAAATGATCAATCACACAGAATAAAAGCTGAAGGTTCAGGGCCTGGGGGTATAGCTTAGGTAACAGAGGGCTTGTCTAGCATCCTAGTGCTTGGGAGGATTATGGGTTTGAGGTCTTCCTTGGCTACATGGCTAGTATGAGGCTGATCTGGACTACAGGAGACCCCCTCTTAAAGAACTTTTTAAAAAAGCTGGAGATGCAGGCATGTGAGGGATGGGAGACATATTAGAATCTCCCTGAGTCTGGGTCTTCCTATGTAGACCTGGAAGTGTCTCTTTATTAATGATGGAAATAAATTCTTAATTATAAGTTACGGAAAGAAATTCTCTTTGATCTGAACTACAAAATATTTTTAACAAATGCTTCATATGGGTGGAGTTTCCAGGTATTTTACATTTTTCCCTACTTGCCTTCCTTTTTTAAAAAACCTTTATGTATAATCACTACATTTTCTACATCAACTATATAGTACTCTGAAAACAACACTGAAAAAGACCTCTGAAGCAACTAGTAGTTAATTTTAAAATCAACAGCCTCCGGCATCCTGCTCCTGAGAAGACGGCGGGCCCTAGGCTTGGTCTGGGAAGACGTCTGAGTAGGTGTAGAGCGAGTCGCTGATTTTGTTTCAGAATACACTTGGGGCAAACCACTGATGCAGAACAAAATGTAAATGAAAAAAGGACCACACTGCTGTGGTAACACAGGCGTGCAGCTGTCAGAAGCGAGAGGCAGTGACTCTGAGGAGTGTCACCTTCCTCAGCCTCAGAGGATCCTTGGAAGAGCTGTCATCCAAACCCCGCTTCTGAAAGAAGCTGCTGAGGTTGGTACATTCACCATGATCGCAGGGAAGAGTGGGAGGGGAAGTCAGGAATGACAGCAGTGAGCTAGAGCGTACCTCTCTAGCCAGACAGTCCCTAAACAGCACACTAAGTGGCTGTCAGGACTTAACATCTCCCATTAAGTGTTCTAGAGAGGACAGCCGAGGTGGACATGGCCGCGATTTAGGCAGGCCATGTCGGGGACCGAGCATGAGGCCGGGAGGGGCGCTCGTCATCATAAATTTGTACTGTCTGATTTATCACCACATGAAATGAAGAGCGATTTGAACAGAACAAGACGCAGGCGGTGGAGTCAACAGTCCCCTGAGGATATTTGGCTAGAACAGGGAGCCTACAACAGTAAGATCGCCTTGTTCTTCAGGGAAGTCGAGGCCATGGGAACTGAGTGAACATTTACTGATGCTGACTGTCCAGGGCCTTCCGCCTACCTTCTCCCAATGCCTCTGTACAGTAGGCCTTACTGCTGCCATCCTGTGTGTGTGTGTGTGTGTGGGACACTGGCTTCCTAGCTAGGTTTACAGCGGTATTAAGCAGTGAGGCTGGCATTAGGCCCAGGCCACCTCCTTTCATCCTCACAGCTGTGTGGCAGTCCACATACCCTCAGCTCAGAGGACAGCATTCTGGGCCTCCAACAGAGCCCATGTTGAAACGTAATCATCAGTCCTCGGTTAAGGGTATGTGGAGGTGATTAGCCACTGTAGATTAACGAGCGAATTAGTCCTCTAGAGAGCTTTGTCTCTTGTAGGATGTAGGATCATAGGTCCCTTCACCATATGGGCATCTCTGTCACCTCAGAACTGCAGGGTCCTGCCGGCAGAAGACAACTGCAGTGATGACCCCTCTTCTGTGGCCCTCCCGCCCTCCAGAAGTACAAGGAGTTTAAAAACTACAAGCAAGCCTCAGATATCCAGAGGGAAAACCAAAGCCTTAGATAGCCAGATGGAAGCCAAAGCCAGAGAGACCAGTCCCCATAGACACACATATAAAGAAAATACACAAAATTATCAAAACCAGAAAACTCACTTCGAATCGAACGACCCAAGAAACATTTCAGCCTCACCCATGCCTGGGAGGAGCACACAGCTTACCGATTTGCTGGGTGTTAGTCAACTTCCTTTCAATATACAGAGAACTATTATTTTCATCTGTAGTTTAAAGGAGAATGGGGCGGTGGCTCAGTGGGTCAAGTCCTCGCTGCACGAGCATGAGGACCTGATTTTGACCCTCCGGAACCCATGTGGAAAAGCCAGGAATGGCAGTGTGCCTGCAATCCCAGTTTGGAGAAGGTGGTGTCAGGAGTATGTATGCTTGGGGCTCGCTGGACAGCCAGCCTGGTTTAGCTGCTGAGTATCAGGCTAGGGAGAGACTCTATTTAACAACAGCAAAAGTGTGGTGCCTGAGGGACAATATCTAAGTTTGTCCTATGGCTTCCACGGGCATGGACACATGAGTGTGTGCATACGTGCGTGCGTGCGTGCGTGTGTGTGTGTGTGTGTGTGTGTGTGTGTGTGTGTATGTACCCATTCCCCCACCTACCCACACAGAGAATGACAGGTCTTAAACCACCTTTTAGTCAAATAAGCAGGACCTAATATCACTCTTCCCAGAAGTCACTTCTATCCTAAGTCTGTGTAAATAACATCCCGGCAGGCAACTCATTTTTACAGATCTGCTTATGCAATCCCAAAGTACTGTACCCTTACATGGTCAGTGATCTCCCTTCCTGATGTCCACAGAGTTCTCCAGCCAATCTTATCCACCTCTCCTAAGATCCACATTCAACTTTGACCTTCTAGGAACTTCCCAACCACTCTGGTCCACACAGCATTGTCTACAGCTCCCATTTATTCAGAGCCCTCGCTGAGTTGCAGAATGAACTGTCCAGCCAGAGTCTGTACTTCTGGTGCAGAAGCCAAGCAATGACCCCTGCACACACTGACAGAGAGGATCCTCTCAGAGGGACCACCATGCCCGGGACTGGAATTTCGTCTGACATGAGAAATCAGTGAGAAGAATGCCGAGTACAGAAGGGCAATGCCATCTAGAGATGAAACGAGGCTCCACACACTGGCCGCTATGATGGAGGCTGAGCAGAGATTACAGTAAGACCTTCATTCACACAGTAGTAGTAGGTGCTGGAGACGGAGCAGGGGGTGACCCAGACCCGACACATGGTCTTTCTAAGCACGGTGGAGGACACAAGCGGGTGGGGAATTCTGTGAGTCCTCCATTTGGGTGTACACGAGGGCACAGCAATCTGTGTGTGCCAACAGGGCCACTGGCGGTCAGGGCATTTTGGACCAGGAGTGAGTCACTCAGAATTAGACACTATACTGCTAAGTTCCTGGAAGAGATGCCCGTGGGTTGTGGTGATGGTGACAGACATGATGACAGCGGTGGACGTCAAGGACAGTGAGCTCTGACAGTGTACCTCAGTTTATCTGACCACATCTTCACCTGCAGACTCAGCCACACGGCTGGATGTGTGGCGGAGGGAGGAGGGCCATGAGGGCAGGCTGGTGGAGCAGTGAGGCTGAGGTTTCCGGGCCTTGTGGATCAGAGCTGAGAGTCTGACTTTCTCTACAATGAGAAACTCCCTGGCAGTTTTAACTAGAGCAACAGGACCGATTGTAATTGTATGCAGATCCCTTTGGTGTCCCATGGAGAAACTGGCTGTGTCATTTTGTGTCCTAACATTCTACCTGCCAGTCACCACCCCCTCACTTTCCCTTGGTTACTGAGTCTCAAGTAGCTACACGTAACCAAATTCAACACAATGCAATATGTAACCAAAGATGACCTTGAACTTTGAATTCTTCTGCAGGGACTTCCCAAGTGCTAGGATTACAGGTGTGTGCTGCCATATCTGGCTCAGTAATGTCCTCTTTTAGCATGTTCCTGCCTCGGTTCTATCATGGAAAGGAGTGGCCCTTTCCAAATTACATATGACATAAACCTCCCATACTAAGCACAATGAGAATGCATTATGTTGTTTTTTTGGTTTTGGTTTTCCCCCTAAAAGCCCCTGAAATGGTAGGCAAGTCCTCTCGTGTGACTAGTGGGAGAAGGGAGGCCACCGAGATGCTCTCCCAGGACCACCTGCAGGTCCCACATGGTCTCTTTCTAATCTGGATTGAAGAACTTCCCATGTGCATTCGAATATTCTTGGTCTTGAAGTGACAGTTCCCGGTGGTGAATCAAACAGGGAGCTAGGGCAGAGGTCAGCACGAGCAGAGGCCCCGATTTTATAAAAGAGATGAAAGCAGCAGCTTTGGGGGCACGTGTTACCGAAGTCATCCTCCCATGCAGTGGAGGGAGCTGGAGAAATACACCCTTTCATAACTTGGCTTCTTCCTGTGCTGCAACGATCGTGACCGCTTTTCCTAACCGTTTTGGTCCCTGGTCAGTTTTCTTTCCCCTCCTCCAGCTTTGCATGACCGTCCTTGGAAAGTACCAGCGGCTGTTTTGTCACAGTGGCTGTAACTGTTCTGAATCATCTGAAGGGACGACACTGAGAAATTTCAGCCTTAGCGGTCTAAGCATGAGGCTCCTAAGAGTGAGGTCAGCCGGCTGCATAATTATCGTCAATACTGAGTACTGAGAGCAGCTCACAGTACAAACTTCTCAGCATCACAGAATATGTAACCGCAGAGTCTCATTTGTCCCTAAAGTAGTTTTACAGTGTTTTTAACCATGATGAACTAAGAAGTCTCTTGTGTGTGTGCATGTATATTTGTGTGTGTGGATGGTATACGGGTGGAGGTCAGAGGACAATGGTGTTTGCGCACATGTGTTCATGCGTGTGATGATACATGGGTGGAGGTCAGAGGACAATGGTGCTTGTGCACATGTGTTCATGTGTGTGATGGAATATGGGTGGAGGTCAGAGGACAATGGTGCTTGTGCACATGTGTTCATGTGTGTGATGGAATATGGGTGGAGGTCAGAGGACAATGGTGTTTGTGCACATGTGTTCATGCGTGTGATGGTGCATGGGTGGAGGTCAGAGGACAACCTCCGATGTTGATCCTCACTCTTTAGTCTTAGACACTGACTTTTGTTGACTGCTGTACACACCAGGCTGGCTGCTCTTGTGACCTTCCAGGGATCCTCCGTCTCTACTTCCCGTCTTGTTGCAGAAGCACCGGGGCTAACGGATGAACATCACTGCATCTGGGCTCTGGGGCTAACAGATGTGCATTACTGCATCTGGGCTCTGCAGCTAACAGATGTGCATTACTGCATCCGGGCTCTGGGAATCCGAACCCAGGTCTTCATATTTATCCCACAAGAACCTGACCCAAGGACCCACTGCCCCAGCCTCCAGGATGAGTTTTCTAAAGTGAGAAGCCACTTCACCAGGAAAAAGGTTTACATTTTTTTCACAAGGACCAGTAGCAACTCCTGTATATTAGAGTTGGGAAGCACAAGGAGTTTGGGAGCAGCCCTGCTCACATAGTCAAACCCTGTCTCTGAAGAAGCAGCTTCACTGCTGCCTAGCATGGGAACTGCAGTGTATCATTCTGTTTCTGCAGAAGTTGCCCGGGGTGCAGCTGATGAGCGGAGCCGCTATTCAGTACCGTCTGCAGACCAAGAGTCATGTTAATGTTATCACTCCCGTGACACCCGCTAACACATTACGGGGAGGGAAGCAGCGGCTAGACACCTAATAGGACCCAGGCCCACAGCACGATTCTTCATTGTCAGCAGAGCCAAGTGAAAGTGAACAGGCTTTAGGAGTGGGGATGCAAAAATGACTGACTGTAAGGAACCCACATCAAAAGCCTTCAAAGGGCCTGGCTGACAATTCTGTGCTGCTTTCTGCTGGGAACTTTTCCTTCCCTATTACACTTCATTTAAGACTGAGGGGCCGGGAGGACTGCTGCCAAGCACCGCACCCCAGTATGTTCGCAATATGCTGAGTCTTTGAGGTGGGGGACTTGGCTTCTCTTGGCTAAAGGGTATTACAAAGATTCGCTGTGCTTACGTTGAAAAAGATCCTGCGATCCTAAGGATGGACAGATTCTTGGGGAAAACAGCGTTTAACTCTATTAAATCTGTTCTTTAGAGAAAAATGACCATTTTCAGCTGACCAATCTCAAAAGAGTGTTTTCTTAAGTAACATTCGGCTTTAAGGCTTAAGGCAATAAAAAGACAAATTCCACTCCTGTATTAGGTGTCTGTCTTTGTCAAGTACGCTAGCAGAGCCGACTTAGCAAAGGAGGGTAAGCGCCTCCCCCCACCCCGTCTGGACTCTGGTTTTCTGGTATGAAGGGGGAAGGGGGCTCAGGGCCAGGCCTAGCCAGCAAGCACAAGCTCTAAACATTCCCTTATATGGACATGGACGTTGTTAGTGTGAGTGTTTCCTGAAGGGTCCCTGGGGCAGGCCAGAAATTGGATTTCCCGCGCCCACCACGACCCTCGGCATGGGAAGTATCAGCCATGTTTTCAGTGCTCATCTGAGCCTGTGTCCGCAGAGCAAAAAGCCCACCCAGGACCTGCCACATCCCCACATCTGTCTCTGCTGCACAGGCTTCTGGGACCCCGCAGCTCTCTGTAGTGCAAGCTAAATCCATCTGCATGTAATTCTTCTCCTCTCCGGGGTGGGCTGCAGCATGGGTGCTGTGTTCCCCCCCCCGCCTCTGCTGAATAACAGCAGACACCCACCTCCCACTGCCCCCAACCTCATCCATTTGCCTGTCGAGGAAGTACTTGAATTATCCTGCATCAGGTCAGATTCGTATCTGATCAACTGGGAAGGACCTGCAGCCAAGACAGCATGGCCTACAGAGCCGTGTTCTCTTTGCTAATAGCATCAGCACTTCCCTTTTGACACCCCGCAGGGTGAAGTCTTCATCTGGAACCAGCCCTTGTGGGTACCTTTCTAACTTCCACGCACCTTAACTCTCCCTCCCACTAGAGAGTATACATTTATGTGTGCAAATGTTTCCTTTTAAGGAAGACATAACTGTTGACTGCAATAAACGCACAGGCCTGAGAATGTAAATAGGTTGGAGCCCCTCTTCTCTCTTATTGCCCTTCCCACCACTCTTCTGAGCTCGGCTCACCAGACTTTGAAAGCTAACAGAGGAGCTAATTTTATAGAAGAAAGGCTGGCATACTAAAATCTGGAAGAATATCTTTCAGGACGCGAGCAGGGGCTAGCTTAACACAGCAACCGTGTGGGTTTTGCTGAGATTCTGCTATCTGGGTTTTCCGACACAATGTACTTCAATTGTCCATTGAGGGGGGGAAAAAAGAGAAAAGCCACTAGGAAGCAGAAGTCAGAGGCAGAAGGTCAGACGCTGGCTGGGTCACTCAGCTGCAGAATGCAAAGCTGTTAGCCACCCAGCTGCTATATCCCAGCCGTAACCAGCTCGGCTGCGCGCATGCCCGTCCCTCAGGGGGTGGCTTCTGCACTCTGAAACATACATGGCTCTCAGCCCATCTCTGGTGCTAGCAGTAACCCCGGGGATACTGGCACCCTCAGAACCGTAATGTTTCATCAAAAGACACCGATTCAAAAGGTCTGATTACAGAGAGGCATCGTTAACAGTACATGAAGATGTGAGGAAATCAAAACTCCTTAACCTGGCTGAGTGAGAATAAAAAATTAATCATTTTGTAAAACTGTCTGGCAATGTCTAGTTTCACCATCTGCAAAAGTGAAGTTGCCCTAGATGAGGGACTCTCAATAGAGTCAGGCAGGATTGGGAGCCATCAGTTTATCTGAAGAGGATGCTACTGCCACCTAGTGGACAGAGTTCAGAAATGCTCTCAGCATCTTCTAAGGCACAGAACAGACCTCCAACAAGGGATTATCTGGTCTCTTGGTCAGCAGGGCTGAGGCTGAGAACCCGACCTGTGTCTGATTTAGAGGTTTGGAATGATGCTCTCAGCAAGAGACTGTGTCTGTTGTGGCTATGGAAATAAACAGATATAAGGTAAGGGGGGTGGCTGTCTCAGAGCCTGTGTGTGTGCTGGGGGAGGGAGTCTTCTGTGTTTCACACGTTTAGGTGTGTGGGGGCATAACACACAACTGGCTGATGTTTAAAAGAAACACACAGTGTGAATAAGAGCATGGAAATCACAAAGTGGCCATGGGGGAAACAGGAATCACCAAGGCTCAGAGATGACAAAGGAAACAGATTAGATTCACCAGCTGTTAAGAGCCTACCGACCAAGTATCAGCGAGTACTTGATAGACAATCAAGTGGGGTGTAGTGACATACACCTGTGATCTCAGCACACTGGAGGCTGAGGCGGGAGGATTTCAGGCTTTGAGACCCGAGACTGCCTCAAACATCAACGTAAGCACTTGCCCAGCACCTAGACGAAAGACGTTATTTAATCTGAAAATAAACAGAATTGAATTTCTACCTTCTACTAAACACAGTGTGAATTCCAGATGATATATTCAGAGGTTTGTTTCAGCCTGACAGACTACACCGACCATGAAAGGGGAAACTGATGAATATACCAACCCTTAGAAACAACTCTTCAATAAAGCCAATTATGATGTATCTGCTATGCATAGACTGATATTATGTAAATAGCACTGACAGGCTGATGAAGAAACCAACTAAAAAGTACGCAGCTTAACAGCACTTCACCTAAGAGGGAGTCCAGATGACCAGCCACACACAGCAAGGGCCTGGTGCCCTTAGATCAATCAAAACCCCAGTGGAGATGCTGAGACACACCTAGAATGGCTGTGATCAAATTCAACTGTTTACCAATGATAGCAATTCATATCAAAAGCCTCATCCGATATTCACCAGATCTAATCCATAAAAGTAAGCCACTGTCTGCAGCCCCAAGACCCACTTCGTTAGTGACGAAATACCCTATGACGTAAAGGAAGGAAGGTTTCATTTGGTCCATAGTTTCAGGTCTCAGCTCATCATGACAGGGCGTGGGGTGGCAAGGCAGAGAAGCCTGTATATGACAGAGAACAGAGCTTCTTCCTTTATTCTTAAAAAGATTTTTTTTTTTAGTGTTTGAGTGTTTTCCTGCATATAGGTATGTGTATTACTTGCATGTAGTGCCTGCAAAGGCCAGAAGAGGGTGCCAGATACCTTAGAACTAAAGTTACATATAGTTCATGTGGGTGATGGGAATAAATCTGAGTCCTCTGCGAGAACAGCAGGTGCCCTTAACTACTGAGCCTTTTCTCCGACCCCACATTCCTCCCTTTATCCCCACCTCCCCAGCCGATGGCACGATACCATTTCCCCAGTCCCATTCGGGATGAGTCATTTCCTGCCGTCCCTCTAGTTAAGTCTTTTTGGAAATGTCCTTCACAGATATATCTGGAGGGTGTGCTTCATTTGCCTGCTAGGTGCTTCTAGACACAGTCGAGATTAGCCGTTAGCACTCAGTCACTCTCGAACACTATTCAGTTCACCTACAAACACAATGAGAAGCACCTACAATACAAACTGCACAGACAGCATTGGATGGTAGACATCAGACAGAACGGCAAAATACACTGCATAATTCCACTTAGGTGAGCTTCAGAGATAAAACTAAGTCCTGGGGTCAGCCATCAGAATCATGGCTGCCTTGAAGGCACGGGGAGGAGGCGTGAAGAATTCCTACAGCACGGAGACTGTAGACTTGCTTCTAGACTTGGCAGGCATTACACCATCTCGGTGCTTGATCAAGCTATTCACTTATGATGTACACACCTGACTGCACGTGTTCCTTGAAGACATCACACAGCCACAGCCCCACAAAAAAGCAAAGCCAGGTACATCATCTTTGTGCTTATATAACGAAGAAGATCCATTCGTCCTTTTAAAGGCACATTGTCTACACCTTGACATGAGAGCCGGCATTAGTCACGGCTGCCACTTCAGAAAGGCAGGCCACAGAATAAGAGAACGTACCCGGGCAGCTTCTCTACCAGTGTGAAGAGCCGAAATCGATGAGGAGAAAGCAGAAGGTACAGCAGAGACACGGGAGGGGACTTCTCGTGCCCTGCAGCTGTCCGTTCCTGCTGTTTTCACCTGATCAAGGCTAACACGCCATTCCAAGGAGGGACTGCAGCCATTCTTGGTAAGGCTCAGTGTCCCTACTGACCTCTAATCCGTGGCTCTTTCCTGAAATCTAGAGACAACGGCTGCTGATCCCTCAGCCTGATGAGTTCCTATTCATCCCTCAGTGTGTTATTAGGTAGTTTATTTCACACATGGAACTTCTCTCATGTGCCTTGTGCTAAAGGTGAAAAACTCTTGTTTGACGAATGACCAGTCCAGCTACAGAGCTCTTCTATGGATGGAAGGCCTTAGCTTCCCCTCACCCCCGCCCTCCCTCTGCTTCCTCCTCCCTTCCTTTCCCCCTCCCTTCAACCCGAACTCCTTCCCTTTCTCTTTTTTTCCTCCCTCCCTCCCTTCTCCTTCCTTTTCATTCCTCCCCCCATCCTTTCTCTCTTTCTTTGCCTTCTTAATGGGAACAACTGATACACCTCTTCATATTTCATTTCTACTTTCTAAGCTAAAAAAAGCTCTGGAACTCTCCTGCCCTACTTTCATCCAGGCAAGCACAGGACTGGAGAGCTGCAGAGCTCCCCCTTGATCCAAGCAGAAAGCAGGGGCTGCAGCCTTGGTGAGCACCATTCCTGACTGTCAGCCCACCCTGCCCAGGACCAGGGGCAGCGCGCGCGCGCGCACACACACACACACTTGTGTTGTCATCTGTCTGGGCTGCTGACACGTTCTCCACACTGTTGTGTGTGTGCTAGGAGAGTCAGCCAGGTGACTTCAGTCCCCGAGTGTCCTTTTGTCCTTAGTGATGGAGCTGGGAAAGCTTTTTCCTCCAAGGTTAGCATGTACTGATCTCACGACCTCCTGGTCTGAATGGAGGCTCTCACCCACAGCATCTCCTGAAAGAGGGGGGCTCACGTGTCCTCCCTGCCAACCCTGTCTTCTTCCCTTTCTTCATGCTCTTGAGGCCCTAAACATTTTTTTTTATTACTTATCCTTGTGACTTCTGAAGGCTATGTTGCTATAGCAACCCAGGCCCACTGAAGTGTGTAAAGGGCCTGGTATCAGGAAGAGGAGCCATTAGCTGTTTCCGGAGTCCATTTGAAAGAGAACACAATTGCTCCTCACAGAGGAGGCACCACAGGACCATTTCATAGCTTCTGCAGGCGGTGAGGGCCTGAGAGCCCCAAATGAGGACGAGGACAGACACTGTGGCTCACCAGGGAACGATCCTCTCAGCTCTCAGTCTGCAGCCCGCACAGTTAGCTCTCTCTCTTCGTTTCTGCCTTGGCTGTGTACCTCACTACCCCCACACCTCTCTCTTCTGTGGACCCAGGCTGCAAACAGCCATGCCCTTGATCTTTTCTCTGTCCAGCTGCTGCTTCTCCCTGTGGCCAACAGGACCTTAAAAAAGGCAGGTCCTCTCTCTCCTGCCCATAAACCTCCAGCAGCTTCTGCCAGGGTATTACTGCCAGGATATTGTCACCAGAGGTCGCCTGCCACTTGGCTGTCTCTCAGCCGCAGTTCCTGCCTTAGCCTTTCAATGCTTGTTCATCCTGGATCCTTTCAGCTCCTTCTCGACACCAACTTCTCCTCCCTGAAACAAGGCATTCTCCCCAGTTCCTCAGCATCCCTACTGCTGTTACCCTGTTCACGTGCTCAGAGCAAGGGTCCCCATACGCAGCTGTCCTTTTGTGAGATCTTTGCTCATCTTCCCCTCCCGAATAAAGGCAAAGATGCCTGTCTCTTGTTTGGGCCTCGAGCAGCAAGTCAGCTCTTAGTAACCTACACTTTGTGTGCAGATGAAGGAGATGCCCAGTGTGTTCCATTGCACCTCAAGAGTTACGTCTCCCCACATCCCCCCCGGCTGCAGCTTTCTGTTTCCTTCCACTGCCCTGGTCACCACACACCTTGAGGACTGGGTTCACCACATGTGGGTAATGTGTGGGAAAGAACATGGAGAGCATAGCCTCCAGGCATGTCACTTCTGTGCAACAGGGCCAGAGATGCAGACGAACCACTCATCAGCAAAGGACTGGTCCTAGGCTCCCTGAGATGTGTCTATGTAGGCAGGCATCCTTGTGTCCGCTCTCAGGATGCTACTTCTGTTTAACTCTTGCTGCCTGTACCTTGCACACACTTCTCTCTTCAGCCTTTAAGCTAGATAGCGGGTCATCCCTTTGTCACCTGTCATAAGAGTTAAAGATGCAGGGCTGCCCTCCGCCTACAACAGTTTCTGTTATGAAGTTCTCAATCTCCAGCACACTCTGCAAGGAAGCCCTGCCTTAGTCCCATCCTGCAAGGTCCAAAGGAAACTCCATTTCCCCAAATTCCAAAAGGCAGAAGGGATAACGGCTATCTGTGGTGTGTATTAGCATCCCAAAGTGTATGCTGGCGTCCAGGCTCCCCCAGAATCACAAGTACCGGTTACACATTTCAGAGTCCATCCGAGCCCTTCTCACCTCCTCCCCTAACCTAAACTCCCCCAGCTGCTCATTCCCCCTTATAACCCTGTGATTTGGGCTGTGTTCTCTTTGTCTCCCTCCTTCCGGTCTCTGCTTTTCCACACTACTCCCCTACGTAGCCCCACCCTGCTCTCTTCCTGCTTCTCTCATAGCCAGGTCTAGTATGCTAACTATGTTCAGTCTGCTACTTTCTCTGTCTGTTCTGGACTCTGCCAGACGCCTCTGGCTGTTCTCTCTCTCATGTCTACAATAAAACCTTCCCCTTAACCATACCATGGAGCAGTCACGTCGTCAGTTTATACACAGACCACACTGGTTCTGTTTTTTTTTTTCTCTCTCTGGACCCTGTGCTTGCCCCTCACAGCACTACTGACATTATAAATATAATTTCCATGGCAACACAACAACACTAAGTCACACAGACACCTTTGGGGGCCTGCACCCTCAAAGTATTTTCTGCTAAAACTTTATGGTGCAACTGAGCATGCCCAGAGGCACTTCTGTCCATTACATTAATTTTTAAGATATTCTTTACAGGGACTCGATAGATGACTCAGCAGTAGCACTGACCGCTCTTGCAGAGGACATGGGTTCAGTTCTCAGTACATACAGTGATGCTCACAGTCATCCATAACTCCAGTTACAGGAGCTCTGGCGCCCTCTTCTGACCTCTGAAGGTACTGCGCACATATGGTACACATACATACATGCAGGCAAAACACTCATACACATTAAAACCAAAAATCCTTTACACACCTTTTAAAATTATGATTTTAAACAAAGTATGTTTAGGAACAGGGTATGCTCCTAAGTGTGTGGCTACTGGCATGAATATGCATAGGTTCCTTGGATAAAGTCCCCATGCTTGCTTGGTTCACAGAGAAATGACCTCATGCTCTCCTTGCCTGCTGCAGATAGCAAGCTCTTGGCACTGTTTCACACCTTGATTGCGATTATTTTACCTCTGCATTCACCAAGATGCAAACCTGTTGCATTTGGTCACCAAGCACACACAGGATGCCGGCAGCTGCTGGCTACTGCCACTTCTTCCCCCGGCGCATTGCTGGCTAGCAGTGTGCTTTCCAAAAGAAAGGGCATTCAATGCAATCCCCATCAAAATGCCATCAAAATTCTCCACAGATCTGGAGAAGACAATAATCAACTTTATATGGAAAAACAAAAAACCCAGGATAGCCAAAACAATCTTTATACAATAAAGGAACATTTGGAGGCATTACCATCCCTGACTTCAAACTCTATTACAGAGCTACAGTATTGAAAACAGCTTGGTATTGGCATAAAAACAGAGAAGTCGACCAATGGAACCGTATAGAAGACCCTGACTTTAATCCACAAACCTATGAGCACCTGATTTTCGATAAAGGAGCTAAAAGTATACAATGGAAAAAAGAGAGCATCTTCAACAAATTGTGCTGGCAAAACTGGATGTAAATCTGTAGAAGAATGAAAATAGATCCATGTCTGTCACCATGCACAAAACTCAAGTCCAAGTGGATTAAAGACCTCAATATCAGTCTGAACACACTGAACCTGATAGAAGAGAAAGTGGGAAGTACTCTACAACATGTGGGCACAGGAGACCACTTCCTACGTATAACCCCAGCAGCACAGACAGTAAGGGCCGCATTGAATAAATGGGACTTCCTGAGACTGAGAAGCTTCTGTAAAGCAAAGGACACTGTCGCTAAGACAGAAAGGCAATCTAAAAGAAAGGACAATTAAAACTTGGCCACCTGCTCTGAGGACTGGGCTCAACCAAAGAGGGGTGGGGTCAGTGCTGGAAGTCAGATATGAGTGTCTCCAGAGCCTCTGCCTGCTCTGGCCTTCCAACCTTCAGGAATGAAAGCATACATGTCAGGGCTGAAGCTTGGGCATCTGTTATGTGTGGAGGGAGCCCACTTGGGGACACCGTGGATTCTGTGGGTTCAGGACTTACCAGAGCTTGCTCTATGAGGAGACAGAAGAGGATGGCGTTGCCCACCTCCCTTAGGCTCTGGAACACATCGGTCTTGAGTTCTGCGTACTCGATGATGTCCTTCAGCTGGTGGTGGAAGAACTCCAGGATCCCTGAGAGCACAAGGGGAAGCTCAGTGGGACAAGGGCACTGTTAACCAGGTTAACGGGACAAGCCAATTGAACCACAGCCCTAGACTTAGCAACCCTCTGCATGCCAGCTTACGGGGAGAGTCTATGTGAGGGTCAACTCTAGACAAAGCTCAGGAGGCTGGCACCAAATATCCAGAGCAAAATGAAACACATCTATAAGCTGTGGCCTATCTGTCCCTCCAAAAGGGACCTGAATTCCTAACAGCAAGATTATTATTTATATTATCTGACTTAGGTATATCTGTCTATAATATCCTTTTATTACTCATAATATCAACTAGGCACTATCATCCCTTTTCACATGAGGTTCAGAGCAGGTAAGCAACACACCCATAGCCACACAGCCAGGAAGTGGCGCAGCTAGGCATGGACACCAGGGCCTCTGTTCTCAAGCACATGCATATGGAAAATTGTGCCTTAGCTTTTGGAAACAAAAAGTTCAAGGCATCAAATTATAACTTCTGTCTTTTCCTATGTGAGTAATCCAAACAATAAAAAGACAACCCATTGCCTCTAAGTGGCCTCAGTTTACCTATTTCCCATGGTGCCCCGCCTGGGGTACCAGCTACCTCTAAAAAGCCTGCTAGGGGTGCTAAGGGCCACACATGTAAACCTTCTGTCCACTGCTTAAACGCTCTCATGCTTGCAATGCAACTGCAGCTGCCAGAAGTCATGTGGGCATCATCACCGCCCTGGCAGAGGGCGATACCACTGCGCAGGGGGCTGAAACAGGTTGAAGGCTAGCCAGTCTCCTGAGTGCCCTGCCTCGGGTGTGCAGTGCTTCCCCGTCACCCACCTGGGGAGCCGTACTCGTGCCGAGGCAGCCGGCATATTTTAGGCATCACTTCTATCAGCGTCTTCACATACTGCAGGATGGTACCTTGGAGCTGCAAGAAGATACGGACGAATGAGCAGCTATGAACCAGCCCGCTGTTACACTCGATACTGCTGGCCCAAATGTAGGGCCGCAGTGGACCCCGGGGTTCTGCTGAGACTTTGTGAGCAAAGCATTTAAAAGAGGGGACTGGCCCCCTTGTCCTTTAGAGACGGAAAACAGAGTGGATGTTATGAGGGATGTGGGGTGCTTCGGTATGGGTTTTGTTTTGTTTTGTTTTTTTTTTTTTTTTTTTCAGGGTTGGGAACGCTTACGATATGGAGACCAAACGAAACGCAGACAGGGAACTGTGGAGATTAATGCATGTAATCTAATTTAAGCATGGAAAATTCATAGCGCATTCCTCCGCGCGTGCAAGGCAAGACATCTTTAATCCATTACCTCATTTTTCTGTTCTACTCTGGGCTTGGTTCGGCAGCTCTTAATGACCTATAGCTTCTCACGGCTGCTTCTAAAGAACTAGACTGTGTGAGAGAGTCTGGTTTATCCCTTACACGGTTGGTTATAAATTATTTCTCTTCAGGAACCCAAGATTTCCAGAGAACTCGTGTTTCCGTATTTTGGCCTTGCTTCAGCAGCTGCACTACAGGGAATTCAATGAGGCTCCAGACGACCATACTTGGGATACACACGGAATGTTGGTAAAGGGATACAGAAGTCCCTGGAACAGTGGTAGCAGTGGTCAGCATGAACCCCCAGGGCACAGAGTATGATGATCAGAGATGTCTGCCATGGCCATGAGAATTTTAAAAAAGGCAGCATGTGAATTGTGGATTTGCTATGCTACAGTCTTTTGTTGTTGCTGCTGTTGTTTTGATTTTTTTTTAAAGGGCCTCATGTAGTCCAGCTGGCCTCGAACTTACTATGTAGCTGAGGATGATCTTGGACCTCTGATCTTCCTGTCTCTAGTTGGTACTACCATATCAGCCAGCTTTATGGGGGTACCAGGGATTGAACCAAGGACCTTGTACACTGTGCCAACTGAGCTGCACACCCAGACCATCGTGCTAAATTAGTTAGCAGAGAGCGTAGCTGGGCAGAATAAGCAGTGATCTGGCCTTGAATGTCAAAATCAGAATTTCTCAATTCAGTCAGCAAAAACAAGGAGTTCTGAGCCACAAACGGGAAGGCAAAGGTACAAGGCAAGAGATCTGCGCTGGGTTAGAGACACAGCTGGGTTAACAACATTTGCTGCTCTGCCTGAGGACCTGGGCTTGGTTCCAAGCACCCACATTAGGAGGCTCATAATTGCTTGGAATTCCAGTTCCAGGGGATCTAGCACCCTCTTCTGGTATTTGCGGGTACTGCACAACATGACGTGCACACACAGACAAGCAGACACACACAGATAAACATAAATAAAAAGTTATATAAGAAGAGGTATAAAGAAATACACTTGAAGATGTGTAGAAAACACCAAGAAATACGGACTAAGGACTCGCAGGGTGACATTAGGTGGCAGAGCTGGCACACCTCAGATTTAGTTTTCAGCTCAGAAGAACCAATCCTGTGCACAACTACTGTGCCTGGGAACACCCACATCAGCACCATGTGTCCCTCCCCTCCCCCCGCCCTTACCAAGCTCTTGACGATTTTCAGGAGCTCCTCCATGACCACAGCAATGCCCTGGTAGCCCAGCAGTCTGCAGATGGTCTTGAAGTGAGGGGGGCCCACGAAGTTCCTGTACGAGCTGTAGATGTGGCTGTAGGCAATGTTGAGAGGCTGGAAACAGAGGTTGAGGAAAGTGAGTGTGGAACTCCTGAACGGAAGCTGGGGGGAGTCCTGGCAGGTACTCTGTTGACAGGAGAAACGGAATCTTGCTGCTCCCAGGGCTCCCTCATTGGTCCTGGAGTGAGATGTGGCCAATGACTAGTGATGTAGCAAATGTCACTAGGCCGGAGAAGCTGTTCCCCAGTGGGAGGGGGTAAAAACACCAAGCTAAACATCAAGAATACTAGGAAACCTGTCATGTGTAACTGTCCACAGACAAATCAAGCTAGGGACTGAGAAAGCTGCCTTTCTCCTGGAGGTGGTTTTGTATCTGGAGATTAGATGTTGAGACTGGGCGGCCAACTGGCCACTGTCTTCTGTGCTTGGTTGTTTTCAGCTGTGATAGGAGGGGACTGGGGAAGGGCTGGCCCCAGGAATCAGGAGATTTATGTCTGAGAGCCCAGCAAGGTCAGCAGGCTTTCTGAGCCTGGTTTCCTACTCTGTGAATGATGGGTATTGGATTAAGTTAGTAGTGTCAAAACTCTGAGAACAGAGTTCACTACAGTAAAGATACCATGGATGTTCAGATGCAGAATACACACAGTAGAGCTCCTGAACTGGGGGGCTGCTGGGGGACCCAGAATTCTGGACTTGGGCCACCGTCATCCTATGGACCCTGAGGGATACCCTAACTGAATGAGACAGAGTTTAAGAGACCTTTCTGAGCTGGGTGTGGTGGTGCACACCTGTAATCCTGTTACTTAGGTAGTTGAATCTGGAATTCAAGACCAGCCTGAGCTACACAGTGAAAGGCGCTGGGTTCTATCCACGGCACAGCTGCAGCTGAAGATGGTGGTGATACCTGTCTGTCTGAGAGCGCATGGCCCGTAGCAGGTCCTAGTTCAGGCTGCTGTATTGGGAACCATTCATGCCATGCTTCGTCGGGCTTCCCCGTGCATTTTCATTCAATGCACACAAAAACGACTGTGATTTGTAACGGTCTTAACCACATTTCACAGATGAGGCAGCCAAAGCTCTGGGTAGCCTGAAGTTGGCTCCAGGTCATAGAGTCCCTAGGCGAGTAACCTCTGCTCTGGAGCAAGTATGGCTGATTCTAAGAGCTCCGCTGTTACGTCTCCCTCTATCGTAGGAGTTGAAACCATCTACCTGTGATATCCAATTGCTTAGCTAAGGTTTCACCTGATTTCTGGGCATGCTTTCCTTTCCTGGTATTAAAATCTTGTGCAGGAACATGCCGATGTGAGCAGGCTGCACCTGCTACTCTATTAGCTGATCAGTTAGGAATTCTACGTGAATGAAACAGGACCCAGTATGCTGCATGTGGAGGTTTGCAAGGCTCTCCACGCCCTCCCGAGTCATTGGCGAAGATTTAATTAGGTTCAGTGTGCATTCCGAGTTTAGGATGTTTGGTTACACATGGATTATCCTAACTGCATGAAGTGAGCATCACGGTTCTAGCGTGAAGGACAACTAGTGTCCCCGTCAGTAATTCGGATGCCTGCTAAGCTGGGACACCTGTTACGTCACCAACTGAGTGTGTCTGGTGAGCTCACCCCTGCACACAGGGAGGCGTGGAGCATGGGAGTCTATACCGAGGAGCTGGAGCTGTCGGAGTAAGCTGCCTAAACCTAGGGAAGGGCATAGCCTTTGTCATTTTTGAATGCATGGGGTGGTTTAGGGTGGAAGGGAACTGCAGCTATTTCTGATTATGATGTCCACTAATGTCATTGTTGACTACTGAAAGCCTGTGGACTGTGGCTGCAAGAACCCTGAAGCCAGGTCATATATGTGTGTTTTTTAATGTGCACACTAATCCTATTCTAGTGCTTCTGTAACAGGCAGCATTACCAAGTGCGAATGTGGAAAGGGGCGTGAGGCTCATACACATAGGAGGTGTGATTTGGTTCAGATCCCACCCCCCACCCCCATCGTCAAAGCATTATTATGTATTCTTCCTTCTCCTTCAGAGTGGAGGAGTCCAGGGGCCAAAGAGACCTGACTAGAAAGGGGTACAGACCGTTCAAGGGAGGTGGAGCAGCTCCCCATCCTGCTTGAGTTGTCTGAGGTATTTGTCACGACTCATGAAGCCATGATCTGTGGACCTGTTGCTGTGTCCCTCTCAAATTTACACACTGAGATCCTAGCCTCCTCCCCCCAGGTGACTGTGAAGAACTCGGGATGCTGGGTGGTTAGAGTCCTGGTGAATGGGGCTTGGTGTCTCCATAAGAAAATGCATGTGAGCTTGTTCCCTCTCTGCCATATAACAGGATGCCCGTGGGCAGACCAGACCTGGATCTGCCAGCACCCAGTTCTATGATCTCGCACTAGGATTTCTAGCTCAAGAGCTCTAAGCAATAAGTATTTGTCACATCAGCCACCCATCCTATGGTACTCTTGCTACTGCAGCCCAGATAGAGCTAAGTGCATTTTACTCCATCCCAATAAGAAAGTAACCAAAACCCCTATTTTTCTATCACAGTCTAATTTACTTATTTTTCAAAGATTACAAATGCAGAACCATGCTTTGAGTTTCCTCTTGCAGCTTTACCACACTAGGAAACACTAGAGGACAAAGCTTTGGCATGGTCGTGGCCAGGGGGACACGTGACAGAGCCCTTGGCTGGTCCCAACAGCCCCCTCATATCAGGCACTCTGGGCTTTTCCTGTGCTCCCAGGGAAGGAATTTCTGCTCTGCCAGCAGGGGGATTCCGGATGGATATGGGTGATGGTAGTGGTGGCAGCAATCAGCCTGTTGTCTCTTCTGAGTCTCTATTTTTAAACCCTGAAACTGCTCGATGAGCTGGAGGGGAAGCACAGTCATGGTGGGTTCAAATCCCAGGGTCCTATTTTGTTCCTATTGTTTATTAGTATTTTTGTGAGGCTGACTCTCACAAAGTAGCCCAGGCTGACTTTGAAGTTATGCATATTCTGCTGCAGAGCCCTAATTTACTACTTGGGGGAACTCGGGAAAATTACTTCCAGTCCTTAAGAGGATGGTACTTGAAGTTTAACAGGTAAGCTATGTAAAGCCATAAGCATGATGCCTGGCCCCAGAATTACCTATGGAAGCACTCATTAATCTTATTTTGGCTGATAAACACTAAGAAAGTACTGTCTTGCTCAACTCCACTTCCCCACCAGAAATGATGGCCACTGTGGTGATTCTCTCGATATAGGTTCAATACAGGAGGTCTGATTTATACAACATAGTGGGATACCCACAAGGGGACAGACCGAAACCAGAGCTGGAAGCAGCTGATAAAACAGATTTTGTTCAATATCAAAACATCACAAAAGTAAGAACTGTCCAGACATGTGATCTGGGCATCCCGCACCCCAGGAAAAAGGCTAGAATAGAGGTACTCTGCCGTTCCCTTCCAAAGTGCAATCTCCACTGCTCTCTCGATGGGTGTGTGTCCATTTGAGCAGTCTCCCAAGTCTCCCTCATCCCCCACCCTCCTCCCCCATGACCTCCCAGTGCCCAGCACCTCCTAGTAGCACAAACAAAAAAATATCTTCAGGTATATGGAGACTGTTCAGCAGGCTGTCGCAGTTTTAGGCAGAGGGGAAACACTTTGGAATTACTTTGCCAGACAAGAGTTAAAAGAATGCTCCCCTCCAAACCCACTTGGTACACTTAGGAGGTCTCTGGTGCCGATCCTGTATCAGCCTAGAAGGGAAGTTTAGGCCTCAGCAGATTTAACATGAAATTTGCAGACTTCCACTTCACCTCCTAAGTGAACAAGCTTCCTGCCCCATCCCCCAAATCCAGCACATGCATGCAACAAGAAGCACACGCATGCGGAAAAAGACATGCACACACACACACACACACACACACACACACACACACACAAGGGCACCCCTCTGACCTGCTGGCTCAGCAGGAGGCTGGGCCCTATCGAGAAAATGTGGGAATAGGGGAGCCTGGGCATTTTCTGAGGTTCAGCAAAGAAAAACAGGAACGCAGTGTGACTTGGGACACTGGACATTTGCCACTCGTCTCTCACACCAAGCCATCTCCACTCACTGACTCGGGCCACACCCACTGCCTGATGGGAAACTAAGTAGATTTCCTGTAGCCCATGAGAAACCAGATTCGTTTGAAGCTAGATGACACCAAGGAGATCATCAAGAAATAAACCAACCCAACTCAGGAATTATTACTAGGCGGTCCAGGTTATAGTTTCTGAAGAAGTAAATGGTATTTTTCTTTAAATTTTATGTATTATCATTGTATGTGTATGATGTACAAACACGCGGCACAGTGAGTGTGTGGAGGTCAGAGGACAACTTCTGGGAGTCAGTTCTGAACTTAAGTCATTAGCCTTCCATGGCAGGAGCTTTCTTTCACTGGGTCATCTCACTGGGTCACAAATAAGACTTTGGGGGGGGGGGGGGAGAGAGAGAGAGAGAGAGAGAGAGAGAGAGAGAGAGAGAGAGAGAGAAACAATAGTAGCCAACTTCTAAAAAATAAAAAATAAAACCAAAACTGTGGGGAAAATAGTCCCAATGTAACAGTTATGACTACACCAATAGTGACAGCTCAGGCCTGTGACTCCAGGGGTGTCTGGACTGTATGGGCAGCCTAGCCTCCACCCCAGACCCCAAACTAAACCAAATCCAAGAAAACCTAACATCTACACCATTTTAAAAGGCAGTATACATGAACTTTTAATCTTGAAACCTCCATCTCTCACCAGACGGTTAGCCCAGCCGGCCACTCCACACAATAAATTCTATTTATCTGGCTAACCCAATCTGTAAGTACTTTGCATCTCTGCTCTCTGGAATCACAAATACTGTTTCGAAGATTTCCCAAGAGGAATTAAAACCCATCCTAACTTCCTGTTTGTGTTATGGCTTCTCTATCGGATGCCAGTAGTCCACACGCAAACTTGGGCCTCTGACTGAGGCTGGAGAGCCAGCGAGCTGTAGCTCAGCTCTCTAAAACCACTGCGCGAGTACCATGCCAGACCACCCTTGGCAGAAAGACGGTTCCCAGGACAGGTCCACCCAGTCACAGTCTCAGAGCCATTGCTAGCACTTGGGCAAAGGGGCTGGCACGTCTGCCTGTCGCTTCTTGATGCTTCTGAAGTTGTGGAGGCACTGCACAAGCCTCTGCCTTCCACCCTGGGGCTCTCAGTCCACAGGGTGACAGACCCAAAGGAGTTGCTGGAGAAGCCTAAAGAAATGATGCTTCCTTCTCTCTTGAGTCATGAGTCGTAAAAGTCAAAAGAAACAGAACCTCCCAGCTCCTAGAGGTCATGCCCACTCTAACACTTAGATGTTAGAATATCTGGAGAAACCAAAGCCAACTCTAACCCAAACCCCTGTCTTTATAATTGGTACTCACTTGATGACACACCACATGGACACACAGGGACGTGCTTCATCTTGATGAGGGTATTGTTTTGTTTTTCAGACAAAGTCTCTCTATGTATCCCTGGCTGGCCTTGACTCTCTATGTATACCACATTGGCATCAAAATCACTGATCTGCCCATTTCTGCCTCCTGAACGCAGGGATTAAAAGCATATACCACTACGCCCAAATTTTTTACCTTTTAACTTCTTACTGTTGTCCAGCGTGTTTTCTGTGGCCACCGTAAGAAATTACTACAAACCTGGTACCTTGAAACATTCTGGTAGCTATGAAGAAAAAAAAAAAAACCACCACCACCGGTCCCACACTAAGATTTAGCTCATCCACATTCTCTCAGAGGCTCCAGTGGAAAATCTGTTCCTTGTTCCTTCGAGCTACCAGGGGCTGCCAGCACCCCTATTTTGTGACCACATCACTCCTCATGTCCAGTCTCTCTACTCAGCTTTTCTATCAAGTCCTCCTGCTAGGTGACCCTCTCTTCTGAGGCCACTTGTGATGCTCCAGAGCTCACCGTGACAATGCAAGTTCCTCTGCTCACTTAAAGATCTGTCGCTAATCGCAGCTGCAAAGACTGCTCTAAAAGAGGAAGAGTTCCGGGATGAGGACAGGCTGTCTGTGGGAGCCATTATTAGCTATGACAGCTGCCAAGGCAATGCCATCTTCACTTAGAATCGGAAACCCAAAGTCCAAACCCAACAGGGGCTGCTGTAATCGTAAAAGCTTTGGTGTGGGGAAGCCATGCTGTGGGGCCCAGGGACATGGGGACAGGTGGTGACTGTCCAATTGAGAGGCTTTTTGATAGTGTCATAACCCGCGCTGGTGGCAATACCCCAGGTCAGTCAAGGTGAGATGTGTTGATACCTGGGCAGATGTTCTATAAAGATGAACCCAGTTGGTCAGAGAGGCTTGGTCCCTCTGGACCATGACATAACGGGGATTGTTGGAAGAACTGGATGAAGTTTCTATAATTAAGCAATTCTTGGCTGAGACAGAAGCATTCTTTAGCTAGTGACGAGCGTGCTAACATGGAAACACCAGCATTATCTAAAGGCTGGGATGTTATTTGGAAATGACTAAAAGAATGAATACTTTTGAATACAGATGAATGAATACAGTTGAAATCTGTATCATTCGATGACAGCTGATGCTACTGTAGAGCACAGAGAAGATCTTTAAAGCAGCAGGTCATACGCTCATCTTGATGGCATCCTCCTGTGTCGCCGTTCTGAGGCAGATGCACTTGGACTCCAGGGATGTTCAGAAGAGGAAAGGCTTGCTGGATGCAGCTCCCCTTCCCCCTAAGTGCTGTTTCCCCCAATTCCCTCAGTTACGTTCAGACAGCTACATGCACGTTCTCTGCAGGGTCTCTTGGTTCTTTGTTCGTATCATTCTGGAATATATTATGCCACAATCTTTGGTCCTTCAAGAGCTGGTAACATCAAGGCAAAGCAGGGTAGTGTAGAGGGATACAAGGAGTGCCAAAGGCCATTAGGGGCCAGTCAGGAGCCCAGGCTTGGTGGCTACCTGGCCTCGGCCTGAAGCACCATTGTCATGTAATTTGGCTTTGGAAGTCTAGTCAAGCCTGACTTTCCATCCCTGCTGTGTGTTGTGATGTGCAAACAGAGATTGCCTACCATGTGCTTCCGGGGTGACTTCTGAGTTCTGCGACACCTTGGACCTTTCTCTGCTCTTTCAGTTATACACAATATGGGCATGCACTACAGCGCCTGCTGTTGATGGTGTGAATCTTGCTTCTTGGGGCCTCAGGATGAAGCTCCAAGTGGCACTATACCAACGACCTTTTCCTAATATCAAGATCACCGTTTCTAGGCCCAACTCTTCACAGATGTGGATGAGTTTATCAATAGCATGAAGCAGGTATTTTATGCTTTATAAAAGCATTGATATCCTTACTGTAGAGTCGAGTAAGTCAAGTCAGAAGAGAGGGAGAAACTGTGTTAATGGCCACACGTCCAGAATTGGCCTCTGGGCTGGATATGCTAAAGCAGGTTCTCAACCTGTGGGTTGTGAGGGGTCGAACGATCCATTCATAGGGGTCACATATCAGATCTCCAATATATCAGATCTTTACATTACTATTCATCACAGTAGCAAAATTATAGTTATGAAGTAGCAACGAAAATAATTTTGTGGTTGGGGGTCACTACTGCACAAGGAACTGTATTAGAGTCGCAGCATTTAGGAAGGCTGGGGACCACTGCTCTAAGGCCTGCTGCCTGGGTATGAAGCCTTTTCCGAGTACAAACCCAGTATCTGAGGGATACTCTCAGGTCATTTCTTCACTGCCAGGAGGATCCAGGAACCCCTCAGTCAAGGCCCATTTCCTCTGGGAGGAATCTGCCACTGAAAGACATTATCAACTGGGAAGCACCTGGCCCCACGGCCGAAGAGGCCACAGTTGTACATGCCTTGGAAAGCGGTGTCTGAGGGTAGAGAAAGAATGAGGTAAACTATCTCACTGGCTGAAAGGTTCGCTGGCTCAGGGGCTGTGAACAAGAGGTAAGACCAGGAAAGCAAGATGAGAGGTGGACTGTGTTTCCGTTTTACCACTTATCAGTCATGTGACTGAGGAATGCCATGTATTCTTTCTGGATTTTGTCCTCCTCCCCACCCCACCCCACCCCACCCCTCGCCCTTTATTTTTGAGACAGCCTCACATAGCCCAGGATGACCTGAAACTTGTGATCCTTTTGCCTCCACCTCTGGAGTGCTTTGATTTATAGGCATGAGCCACCACACCCGGTATAGGTATATGAAGGCCTGGGGACTAAATCCAGCATGCTAGGCAAGCTTTCTACCAACAGAGATACACCGCTAATCCCTCTCCAATGGGACTACAAAATGAGGGGTGGCCGGTCCTCATATGCTCTGAGTCTCTTAATTCCTCACACGAAGAGCCATCCACGAGCATTAGAGACAGACTCCCACTCTGTGGAAAAGGATGGGGTTTCGCCTTGTCTCTTCTCTGGCTAACCCTGGTATTTTTATTCCCCTCGAAATAACCTTTGAAAGGACGACCTGCAAACTGTGGCGCCTGCCCTTCTGTGGAGAGAGGGCTGCTCTGCGGGGCACCGCCATTAGCATTTGAGAAGAGACTTGCTGTGTGCCTGCCCACAGCAGATTTAAAGCTGGCTCCTGGGAAGACTGAATGCCAAGAGAAGGCCAAGAGCACCTGCTGGCTCAGAACACCCTGCACCCTAGGACTCCCAGCTCCAGAGCCCCTTAGCCCGGCAGCCCAGACTCACTAGGCAGCTTCTCCTGGCTTTTTGATGCTCACTGACAAGGTTCATCAGGTTACCTCCATGGCTTTACTAAGATGCTTTGTCCGAGAACCAAGAAGGAGGAAGCTGACTCTTTAAGAATATTTTTTCCTTTAATTGATGCACAGTCATTTATGTGTCGAAGGGATACGGCGTGACATGCAGCGCACAGAGACCGCAGTGATGACCGTCATATCCATACCCCAGACACTCATGTATTGAGGACATTCAAAATCCTTCCTCCCGCTACTCTGAACTAATGAACTGCTGTCAATTATAGCTACCCTACCGTGTTGTAGAGCATCAGAAGCTATTCCTCCGACTTAACTGCACCTGGTCACTACTTTCCTTCCATTTCCTAAGTCTCCAGGCTCATGTGGCCACAGTTTTCTTTTCTTTGAAATTAACTCTTTAGCTCTCCTAACTATGGAAACACATGTACACCCTCTGAGGTCCACTGTAGTCAGGCACTAAAAGGCAAGCGGGGGAGGGAGTCAGGAAATCCAGACCTAGGGCTCTCAGGGTGAAGCATTTGCCACGCAAGCACGGAGGCTGGGTTTAGCTCCTTGGCATCCATGTAAATGCTGGGGCAGACATGGTGGCTTGCCTGGAATCCCAGCACACAGCAGGCTGGAACAGGGGATCCCTAGGCCACGCTGACCAGAATAAATAGCTAAATTGTTGAGCTCTACGTTCAAGTAAGAGACCCTACCTTAATATAGAGGGTGGGTAACGACTGAGGAAGTCAACAGACTTGAGCTTCTGGCTTCTACATGGCCATACACATATTCACATGCACCTGCGCACACACACTAGAACACACACACACGTGCACACACACTCACATCCTGCCTACACACATGTAAAAACAATTCTGAGTTCATTCCCCATACTCCATTTCAGACATGTTTGGGGCTCCTGTACAGATGGTGACAATATAGTCTTTTTTTTGTTGTTGTTGTCATTTTTCAAGTCAGAGTTTCTCTTCGTAGCTTTGGAGCCTGTCTTGGAACTAGCTCTGTAGACCAGGCTGGCCTCGAACTCACAGAGCTCCACCTGTCTCTGCCTCCCGAGGGCTGGGATTAAAGGCCACCACTATGGCGATACATTCTTGTAATGTTTAGGGAAGCGGTAAGGGATCTGGGGACAATTAGAGACGGTGGAAGTCCTCAGAGAAAAGATATACTGGGTACCATCTGCCCTAAGAGCACTAAACTGCTGCCATTTCTCCCGTCAATCCCAGGTGTCTGACTGGCAAGCAGCTGCTCGGATGTCTGTGCTGGGAGCTGCAAAGTTGACTGCCAGCCCGGCCAGAAGAGCTATGCTAAATTCCTAGAAGGCTGTGACAAAGTAGCTAGCACAAACATGGTGTCTCAGAAGTGACAGTATGTATTCTCTCACAGTTCTGTAGACAAGAAGCCTGAAATCAACATGCTTGCAGGACCACGCTGCCTTCAAAATCTCCAAGGGAGGACTTATTCCTTGTTTCTGGCAGCTTCTGGTGTTCACTGGCTTACGGCTCCATCACTCCCATCCATGCCTCTGTCTCAACACAGCCTCTTCCTTGTGTGTGTCTCCATGTGTGCAACCCTTCTCCTTTCTCTCGAAAAGATTCCAGTCAATAGAGTTAATCAAAGATGATTTCATCCTGAGAGCCTTAACCAATTACCACCCACAAAGACTCGACTTCTAAATCAGGCGTGTTCTCAAGGGGGGGGGGGGGCACTATTCAATCCAGTTTGAGGGCTATAATGGTTGAGTAATCTTGACAAAGGAGACATGTATGTGAACTGTTAGTGCCTATAACTATGTCCTGCTGTGTTCATAGCTTTATAGATGGAGGAACTGGGATCCAGACCATGAAAGACTCTTGCCCAGAACCATAACACAGGGGCAATGCAGGAGAAAGAAGGCAGAGGATGTACAGGTGGGGAAGAGTCACAGAGGAGAAGTGGGATGGGAGAGGATGGGGATGAGCTTACAACCTTGTGGAACACAGAGGGACATCTTTGCATTTGAAATCACTATCCACATAAGATCTATCCAGAGTAAGAAAATGATAACTAGTCAGCCTGGGTCATGGTGAGCCTAAGGACCCAGGTTCAATCCCCAAGACCCGTGGAAAAATGCCAGGTACGGTGGTATATGTCTTTAATCTGAGAGCTAGTAAAATTCACTGACTGCTGGCCTTAGCCTGCTTGGTGAAAGCCCAGGCTGACAAGAGACTCTGTCTCAAATAGAAAGCAGACAGTACATGCTTGGGAAATAATATGTTAAGGAATGACACTCAAGGCTGGCCTCTGATCTCTATACAGGCATAACATATACACGTGCGCTGAACACACACACACACACACACACACACACACAAGCATGATAACAAGCCAACTACAAAGAAAACACAGGAGCATCAGAAGAATTCAGTGCTGTGGGGATCTACCTGTAGAATACTGCCCATTATTTTGGCTGGAAGAACCAAAGCTCCTCTCACCGGGCAAAAGCCTTCTCTGACTGGTCCCTGAAAGCATTGTGCGTAGATGCCTGCTGGTTGCCATGGTGAATGATGCTGATCCGAAGAAATGAATAACGTGAGCGTAGGGGACGACAGTGGCATTACTCAGTGGCGAGAGAGAGATCGGGGAGAGCCTGGTGCGGAGGAGGGAGAAGCGCATCGTCTCGGATTTGGTCCCCTCTCAGAGGAAGAAGCCTAGCCATACCCACTGCGCGCATCAGGTAAGGGGCATGAATGGCTGTTTTGGCAATGAAAATGGCTTTTCCTTTCACGCTGCCTGGAGAAGGGCCAGGCTGTGGGGACGGCATAGCTAAAACCAGGAAGAGTTTAAACACAGAAGGGAGGGAGGAAGAAAATAAATATGGGAGGGGGCGTGGAGGGTGGATTTATCCCTGGAAGCTGAAGATGCTGCTGGCATCCTCAGTAGGAGATCTTAACAATGTCCGCTGCGGGGAACCCAGGCTATAATAGCCAGCGGCAGAGAGGAGGCAAACAGAAGGAAAGGCATGTGTGGATAGAATTCCCAATTACCCTGATGGGAGGGTTTTACAGAGTGCAGCGTTGTGTATTATAGGGTATGAATTCTGTACCATTTATGGCAGTTGGAATCATGTTTGCTTGACGTGGGGGTCCCTGGTTGGGGAGGTGAGTATGTATGATGAGACCAGGGAGGGAGGAAGGGAGGGTAAGTCAGTCTCCTTCCTGATAGTCATTTCTGGAAGGATCTGCACACACTTGTTTCATCTTTGTTGTTTCCCATTTCCTGGGCAGAATTCCCAGGCAAATGGAAAAGAGGGATTCCCTTTCCCCCGCATTTCACTTTCTTTAAAGAGGAAAATCAAGGATGGAAAAGCTGCTTTATACTGTGGCATTCTCCCATGGTTCACCTACCCTAACAACACAAGCAAAAAAAAACAGAAATTAGTTTGGCTTAGTAGTCCCTCTGGGCTACGGTCTGACTGACAATCTACAATGCAATCTGCTCGTCTGGCTGGAGAGGAGGGATGGGGAACAAGGTAGGGGGAGATGCTCACCGGGACACACAGAGGTCTTCTCCCTTTGACTCTAGATTTTTGATCAGGGGGAAATTGAGAGGGACCGTTTTCTCTCTCACAGATAGAATGGAAGGAAAGCCAAACCCCCACGTCTCTCTGTCACCAAAGCAACAAGGCCGGCAAGGTGAACAGGGCTCATCTGACTTGTCCAGCCACACGGCCGCCAGAGCGCTTCCACTGGCAGTCACGCTGTTTGTAAACCCAGTGGCTTTGCAGGGAAACTCAGTGACTAAGTTCTCTCCCCGTTAGCTGAGATGCCAGCCTGCTCATCTGTAAGATGGGGATGGAGTCTATTATTATGTGAGAAGCCATCTACCAGAGCCTGAATTCAGCAACTGTTTACTTGCTGTGAGCGGTTAGATCAGTGGTTCTCAACCTGTGGGTCATGCGACCCCTTTGGGGGTCAAAAGACTTTCACAGGGGTCACCTAAGACCATTGAAAAACCCAGATATTTACATTACAATTCATTACAGTAGCAAAATTATAGCTATGAAGTAGCAACAGAAATAATTTTATGGTTGGGGGGGTCACTAGGACATGAGGAACTGTATTTACAGGGCGCAGCATCAGGAAGGTTGAGAACCACGAGGTTAGATAGCCACAAAAGTCATGGTACTGAGACTATTAGAAGCTAAGCTATCTTGGGAGCTGATGACCTTGTCCTGAGAAACTAATATCTTGTTACCTTGCACTCTGACAAAACATAATACTAGCAGAAACTCTGAGGTGAGATCGCAATTGCGGCAGGCAGGTGCTGCAGTAAATCTCCACTAGCCATGGGAAACATAACTCAGAGTCTGAAAAAAAAAAAAAAAACCCAGCCACTGAGCAGAATGTTCTAGGTAACAGCTCAGAGAACTCACGGCAGAGTCAGGAGGCCAGGAGGAGACTGATCTGAGAATTGTAAGGTAGGCCCTCTGAGATTTTACAATCTCTCGTCACAGTGCCTGTGTTTACAAGGGCTGGGATTCATGTTTTAAGTAATGGATTTCAGTCAGAATGGGTGTGGCTGGGGCCATGTGGGCACAGCTTGGTCAGGCCTGAGGGCTACCTGCTTTGTCATGAGCCAGCCCTCATTCCTACTCGTACATCTACCACTTGTTAGCTGCCTTACGTAGCTTACTCTCTGGGCCTCCATTTTTTGGGTCTGTATGATGAACTCAGTGTTGGTGGCCATCCCAAATGCTCAGCCTACAGTGGCTAGGACCGTGGCAAATAAACACAGACAGAGTGGGGATGTCACTCTTCGCTGTGATTTGGTTCCAGAACCGGGATGAACATTGAGGTTGGGAACGTGTCTTACACGGGAGCCATCGTCTCCTGGTCGACCTCGGAGCCCTGCTTGGAGGACTATTACCATATTATGTACAGGCCTAACTGGAACAGTATCTTCTCCAGCTATCTGCGCTACAGCTTCCATCACGAGGAGAAGGTACCTCGAACCATCACCTCCGTGGCACTGGAACACCTCGCCCCTTCCACTCTCTACTTCCTCTGTATCAGCTGCAAGAAGGCTGCCTTCCCATACAGTCACTACTGCACCATGTTCCACACCCTGGATAAGAGTCCGCTGGCTGCGGGGGGCTCCCTAGTGGACCCCCAAATGTCCCTTTGGGTGCTGATGGCCATCCTGCTGGCCTGCTTCACTGCGGTGTTGGCCTTCATCTGCCTCCAGTTCTGGTGCATCCGCTGTCATGAGCCTCGATGGTCTTACAGAGCTGGCCACATGGAGGAAGCCAATGGGTTGGTAAGATGGCCTGAGGAGGCCCCAGCCCTGGGTCAGAGGGAAGAAGACCTGCAAGGGCTCCCCCTGGTGGAACTGCCACGCAAGAACTCTGGGATGAGAGCAAAAGCTGAACAGGAAGCAGAAGTCAACCAGGATGTGTTGGGTGTGGTGGTCTTAGCTAGGGAGGGAGGCAACCAACCAGCCATACTGCCTCATTATAGAGAGTGAGCAATGGGGAGGAGATGGCCCATTTCACACAGCTTAAAATGCTCTGTATACTGCATCCTATGTGAAAATTTGTCTATAAGCCACCCACTGCTCTCCTCTTAGATTTCAGTGCTGTATAGATGGGTGGGGTTGGATGGATGCCAAATGACAACGGTCCCCAAGGTGGAAAACACAGACCCTGCAGGTATGTCAGGGGCAAACAAGGCCTTGCTTCAGTGTCGTTCATTTGGAGGCCTAGCTAAGCACTGCAGTGCAGGCCTTGCTTCAATATTAAAATCAGCTGCAGCTACATCACAGAGAAAGCCCAAGTAGCCTTGCCGGACCTGAATCTGACACTCTACCTGAAAGAAATGCTGAGTCAGATATGGAGCCTGAGCTTTGCTTTCCGACGTTCTTTTTAAAAGGATGAAGGCCTCCTTCTACTTCCGGGCAATCGCACACCACACCCTACGTCTCCAGGTTCACTGTTTTCTAAAGTCACAGACTGGAGCATCACTATTCACCATCAGCAGCTGACACCTTTTATTTAAACTGACCACAGCTTTAAAACGCAGACTCTTAGGAGGCAGCTTTGTGTTATCCCATAAGCAAAAACCCAGGACCCTGCTGTTATAAACAGAAGGGAACAGGTGTAAGAATAAATACAACAAAATAATATTAAATTTGATGACTCATTCTGCCTGCCAATGCCTCTGGCTTTAAGAGCATCTCTCTTGTGTTCGATCAAAGGAGAGGCCAGCCAGTGCTGAAGAGACTAGCATCTCTTACCTTTATACAGCAAAAGGTTTGGAAGAGAATTGGAAAGAGAAGCCTGTGTTTTAGTTTGTGAACCATGTCTGTGAGTAGCCTCAAATGATGTCCGCCACCACACCCTCTTTTCCTGGTGTGTGTGGGGTGCAATCTCACTACATAGCCTTTGTTGACTGGAACCTGCCATGTAGACTAGTCCTACTGCCTCGGCCTCTCCAGTGCTAGGACAGGTGAGTGCTATCACACCTGGGTTAGAAGCTTCCTTTGGTTTGAGGAAATTACCTTAAAGAGTCTGACTCCTCTGGAGAAGACACCCACCCCCGCCCCCAGCACCCTCCTCATACACTGTGAGTGGCCCATCCAGAATTTCTCTGGGTTAGCCACACTTCTAAATCTTGAAGATCTCTTGGCCTTATCCCATCGTATTCACGTAAGCTGACCTCTGCTTACTCTGAGAATGAGATCTAAGGTGGCCATTTTTTTTGTTCTGTCAGCAAGAAAATCACTGGCCTTTTTTTGGTGAAAGACACGTTTCACACCTTTATGGTGGCTTCCTCTATTCCTCCCACATGAGTCCCTGTCATGATTAAACTGCGACATTGGCGGGACTCGGTGAAAGCCATTCCTTATCATGCATGTGGACATGAAGTTATAGGTCGGTGTAGATTATGTCTCTTCGCCCTGGGTGCATGTCTAACTCATGGCTGGCCGACAAGGGCCATATATTAAATGTCACTGAATGAATGGGCAGAAGGACCCTGTGGGGGTAATTAGAATGAGGATGTACGCGTGTGTACACAAACCATATGAGGTAGAGCAGACCTTCTTCTCAGAGACAGCCCCAGCCATCCACAGTGGCCTACAAGCCCTGTCCGTAAACCCCTTATATTTACAGAGCCCAGAATCCCAGAATCACCAGACTATGTTAGGATGCATCGACCAAGAAATGGGAGGAACTGGGAATCCGCAAGGAGAAGCCCCACAGACCCACTTACCCACAAACCTCAGCACAGCTCCCAGCCAGTTCTCCAACCCCCACAGCTTTGGTCACCCCATCCCTGCTGGCTGTGAACCAATAAAGATGGCTGTACCTGCAGTGGTTTCTGCCTGGCTCTCAATGTACTGCTTGACACTCTCTGATTCTGGGAATACCTTTCTGTCTGTTTTTCTCGCACCTTGTCTGTCACAGGGGAGATGGGGTAACTAATTAATTACCTTGGATCCATAGAGGTAATAGGGCTGCACGTTGGCGGGTTTATCTCGTTGTGGTTCCTGGGTGAAAGGGATGGCAGTTCGGACGAAACTAGAAGACAAGAGACAGAGAAGCAGTTAACCGAGTCCCAGGGACACCCTTCACGGGATAGGAGACTGCCGAAGCCCCTCCCCACCGAGGCCTACAGTATGTCCTAGATGGATGCCTACAAAGGAGCTGCACTCTTTGGATTACTACGCACTTCCCTATTCTTAAACTGGGGAAACCTGGAGACCAGGAGGCACAAGAGTCAGAGTGTCCTAGGTCTGAACTTGGCCTTCTCTGGGGCTCCACTTTGGTTTAAAAGTTTGCCAGTGAACTCTCTCTGTAAAGGGCCAGGCAGAAAATCCTTCAGCTCTGCAGGCCAGATGTCTTGGTCACAAGGACTCAGCTCTGCCCCCGAGCAGGAAAACACCATAAACAACAGCAGGCTAGCGAACGTGCGAAGTTCCAGGAGAGTTGTGACTTTTAAATCATTTTCATAGTCACGACTATTCCTCTTTGGATTTCCCCCTAACCACCTACTACAGATGGCAACACTGGGCTGGGGATATAGCTCAGCCATTAAGCACAGGCACCCAAGTTGGGATCCCCTAGATCCCATGGAAAAATGCTCAGTGGGTATAGCTGCTCCCCTATAGTTTTGACCTCGGGAGGTAGAAGGTGAACTCAGGGGATCCCTAGAGGAATGTACAAGCTAGGAACAAGCTATGGGATAATTGAGAGAGCCTGCCATAATGAATAAGGTAGAAGAGCTACCAGGGATGATTCCTGTCATCAACTTGGGGCTTTCATGTAGGTGTGCTCATGTGCACACATATTCAAACATACATACATGGACACAACACATGCATACAAAAACGAAAGGAATGATGACAAAGCATCCCCAAAACAAAGACGGCAACACCATTCTCAGTACGTGGACAGTTCACAGCCAGTTCCCATTCATGTACTGTTGTCATGGCTAGTGACGAGATAGGGTATATAGTTTGTGGGCAGGCTATAGTTTGTAGCCCTGACTCAAATGTGCAATAAAGTTAAATCTTTATAACGCTGGCATGTCTTGCTCAATGCACAGATTCAGGTATGTCTGTGTATGGAATCTTCCTGTATCCTTCCATTCATTCAACGTGGATTCAACTCACAGCACCCTGATCCAGGCTCCAGGGGTTCAAAGACCACTAACACATTTCCACCCGTCCTTTTGTTCTCACTTGGTTTGTGAATTCAGGTGCGAGGCTATGTGTACGAAGGATTAGGTCTTATCTCCACCTCAGTACCTGCCCCAGCGCTATGTGCTCCTTCCAGGAAGCCAAGTTCCACCCTGCAAAGACGCCCGCCCACTTTGTGCTTACATGTCTGTGTAAGTCCTTAAAATGCACAATGCAACCAGAGCAATGTCCTCCGTGCTCTCCCAGGTGATGATCCCATCCCTCCTGGCCTATGGAGTCTCTGGTCTGTTCCTACTGTATCTTTCATGGCTGCTGTGGGGGGTCCCTGCATGTATGTGTTAAGGCCGGCAGGGAAACAATCCAGATGAGGCGAGGGTGAAACTGGGGTTGGGACTGGACTTTAGTCAGCCAGCGCTGCGCTGGGCCAAAACTGCTGGAGTCTGACACCGGGTGGTTTCTTTTTTACACATTTAAACAGTTACCACAACAGAGCTTCAGGCGTGGCTACATCGAGACTCCTAGCACCTGCGACTTTTCCCACAAGAATGGGTTCTAGTGACTGAGGACCAGGGCTCAGATAAGACCTAGGGAGGAGCAGTTTGTGATGAGCACAACAGCAAAGTCTTCTGCACAGTACAGGGACCTCTTCCATGAGGATGAGTTCTACTGACCCACAGACAATGCTCAGGCGTCTGGGGGTTTGCCAGGGCTGGCTTTACTGACTAGCAAAGCTGACCAGGTATTAACACATTCATCCACAGCCTTCTGGATGGAAAACAGGTGTCAAATTTTTCTGCTGAAGAAAAAAGGCCTTTGTGTTTAAACAATTCTGATTTTTCTAATGCTTATCTGTGAGCTTGTGGCTGCCTTTATCCTTCATCCACCCCACCTCCCTTAGTGTTACCTTGCCCGTAACAGACTTCTGCTGTTTGCCTTGCTGATACTTTCCAACGCACCTCCTGCACCACAGTCTTGGAGGAGAAAACCTACACTGATGTTTGCCTCATCCCTGAACTGGGCCAAGTCTGGTTAGAAGGCTCCAAGCAGCTGGGTGGCATTTGGTTGCTCACCATGGCATTGTTACCTTCAGTACAGAGTCTACACCCAGGAGCGGCTCTGGATAAGCACTTGTCACAGGAAGGGGCGACTGACCATAATAACCTCTTCTCCTACCCTGCCCAATGGCCCCTGCACAGGGATTCCCTTACCGGTTTGTGGATCCATTATAGCAGTAGTTGGGAAGGAAGTCAAAGTTCAGCTCCCAGAAGACATGCAGGGTGATGCGGCCATAGGGGGCTGATACGTTATGATTGGCTTCTCGGAACATGGCGTCGAAGCTGTCTAGCGTCATGTGCTTACAGAGGAGTCGGTGGGTGAGCCGGTTAATCTCCAGCAGCCACTCTAGCTCCTGATGGAGAGAGAAACCGAGGCTGCTAAAGTGTTGCAGGTAACACACACACACACACACACTGCACACTCCTTACATCTAGGGGAGACCTCCCCAAGACAACCTCTTGACCTCCTATGTAATGACTAGAACCCCCTGTAGGGGCGCAGGACAATGTCCCCCTCTTTTGATACTCTAGGGACAGGATAGGGAGGGAAGGCTACATGCAACCTGAAGAAGATGTCTGACCATGTGCAAACACCATCTGCAGCCCTCTGGGTAGAGAGCATGTCTTCGTGATTTCTGATTTCCTAATTGGTGAGGAAAAGCCCGTCTCTTAGTGTCAGTGTCATAAGGGTAATAATACTGAGTAATAATTGAGTAATAATCTCAGTAGAGGTTATTTCTCTGTCCTGCAGAAAGCGCTAAACAGGAACTACCACCTACTTAGGGTTAGTTATTCAGCTGAAATATGACACTTTTTAGGTTTTTAGATGAATCCTCATCAAATTTTAACAATGTTGTATGGTTTAACTTAATTAGTACATTCTTACCATGTGTGTGTGTGTGTGTGTGTGTGTGTGTGTGTGTGTGTATGCCAGTACTGCTGTAGCCCCTATACATGTGAAAACTGAGGCTTTGAGAAGATGAAGAACTTGGCTTTGGATCCAGGACCTAGGCTCTAAGGTAACATTCTTAACCATGACTAAATTACCACTGGAAGGTGGGCAGTGGTGATGCATGCCTTTAATCCCATCACTTGGAAGGCAGAAGTATGTGGAGCTCTGTGAGTTCGAGACTAGCCTGATCTACAGAACGTGCATGTGTGTGTGCATGTGTGTGCATGTGTGCATATCTATGTGCGTGCGTGTATGTGCTGGGGTTAGAATGCCTCCTCTTTTGGATTGCAGGTCCTGTAAGGCACCTATAGTCTGTACTCAGTCCCACTGACCAGTAACTTGTATGTGCCCCAGGCTCTCACCATTTGGAGTCCCCCCTTCAGATAGAGGGTGAACTCAGAGTTCAGGTTTGCACAGAGTGGGACGTGTGTTTGCTGGGAAAGGAAATGGCGAGGGGACCTTTCTGGCTGGGTTTCATTTCTTGTTCTCTAGCTTGTCAGGCATGACTGTCCAAAAGAACAAAGTCCTGATAGGGAGAAGAAAGCTCAAGTTCTAGGCTATGCTTTGACAAAGCCAGCTTTACAGAGTGGTACCACTTCCTGTCACAGAGGGGAGAACCAGAGGCTCAGAGGGCCAACAACATGCCTGAGGTCACATAAGGACTATAAAAAAAGTGCTTGGTGCAGCATGCTGGGTCTTTGGATTCCAGATCATGAGTCCTTGATCTCTTTGACACAGCTGCCTGGAGAGATGCAAGCGGTTGGAGGTCCTTTGGAAGGAGAGTGTGATATAAAGCCAGGCTTCATTGTCTAAAACCATATTGGGATGGCATGGACCAGCTCTCCCAGGGAGCTCAGTGAGTCATTGGCCACAGAGTCCCCTGCCCTGCTCCATGCCCCCAGGACCTGACAAGTCCACTTTAGTAGGGTTGTCATGGCCTCAACCTCCCCTTCTGACACTGTAGCTTGTGCTCTGGAACTCAGACTGCACGGCTTTAAAGTGGGGATGCAGACAAAAACTGCCAACACTAACAGCAATGGGGTCGAGAAGGCCAAGAAAGGAAGACTACCAGGAGTGGAAAAGGCCGTACTAGAGGCAGAGTGGAGAAGCCCATCACCCAGGGCTTGCCCTGGTGCCATGACAACTACCTAGTTGTTGCCGTGCTACAATGGGCTAGGGGTGGCAGACCCTACATGTTCGAAAAGAATGCTAAAACTTGGATTTCGGCCGTGGAGTGGTGGCAGTTAGAAAAACATTCCTGGTCTCTGTACCCAGAGGAAAATGAAGGATGGAGCACAGACTCAGCTCTCTGCTTCTGCCTCTTGGGCTGAGCGGGCTCTGCTGTCTTTGTTCCCATTTGCCGAGGATGTGGTAAGATGGCAAACAAATTTGAACTGTAACTAGCTTCATTTCTAAGATCACTGAGTCCTCTTAGCACACTGTGTGGGGTACCCTGTTTGGGGGAAGTTAACGGGAGCTGGGAAATAAGCTTGTCCTATGGTTCTAAGATTTTAAGTTTCATAAACTTGTGTTCGTGTTAAAGGGTAGACACGAGGAGACAGTACTCAACTCTGCTCGTGCTGGGGCTGTGACACCAAAGCAAGATGGGAAAATAAGACAGCCAGATGGGCAATTTTGAACAACCAGCGGACAGAGGCAGGCTTGAGGAGGAGGGGCGGCTAACCACAGGAGACCACAATTCTGAGAGGTCAGGGAGGTGGCAGTAGGCATCTGGGAATTAAACACAGCAGGGGCTGGCGGGCCTATGGGGCTGACTACAAGTTCAGGAGAACTGGACCTGCTTAAATGAGTCTAGTCAGAGCCAGGCAACCGTTGCCATCTGGGAAGGCTCGTCCGGTGCTGTGATAGGTCCTGGAATCTTACTTGAATGCTTCCAAAGGTTACACAAGATTTCAGGACCACCAGCAGCCAAAAGAAAGCACAGCCCGCAGTCTGTCCGTCTGTGGCTTCAGCATCTCACTGGGACTCCCTTCTCAGCCCGCTGCATAACAAGGTGACTGACTCCCCGCATCACTGCCATGCCTATCTTTGCACACATGGTGACTTCCACATTTTACAACCGTTTCGAAGGCGGAGGGCAAGGGCACATTCCTCAGTTTGTTTCTGCCCTTGCCGGGAGGTGGAGGCTGAAGCCAAGGCTCACAGGAACCACGCCTACCCACAATGAGAGAGCCTCCCTAGGCCTCCTGGGAAGAGGATGTTCTGGGTGGGAATCACTGCCTCATCTGATTAACAAGGGCTTTCGCTGTGTGTTTTCGTTTTGTTCCAGCCAAGAGAACATTCAGTGTCTTCCAGGGAGTGGGAGGTGGCCACGGACCCCAGACGTGCTCATGAGTGGGAAACAGAAATGCATGGATGAACAAAAGAGAAGGAACCCCAACTCCCACCTCTTGAGAGATAAGCACTGAGGATGTCTTAACATGCACAACACAAAACTGTATCTCCCAAGACAGAGGCGGCTAAGTGATTGGTTTCAGGAATGTGAACTAGTCTACATTTTCCTACGTGACTCAAGACTCAGGGGAGTAACTGGGGCATGTCCTGCTAACAGATGGGGTAGACAGTCCCTCCTCCCCTGAGCCCCAGAGAACACAGCAGCCCCATTATAGTTCTTTTTCTCCTTGGGAAAAAAAAAGAAGCTATTACTTATTACATGTTTAGCAAGAACTAGGACCCATCCCAAATTCTTTCCTGGTGGGTTCCTTCTGTGGCCTTCCAATGACTCTGAAGTTAACATCTTCACTTTAGTGGCGAGGAAACAGGCTTCGTGAATATATATATCCTGCCCAAGATCACAGAGCTAGTGACTACCAGCCACAGGACTGGGATTATAATTCTGTCTGAGTCTGCTGTCCTAGTCCAGTGCCCTTGATGCTACCCTCTTGGAGGAAAACAAAGTTGACAGGGGGCAATTCCAACTACTGTTTTCTAGAAGGGGACAGGTTTATTCCTGACCGGGCAACAGAGATAGATGCAAAATCAAAACACAGGGTGGTATTCAAAGCCATGCATCATTTCATGATGGAGATGCGGCGGAACAACCAAACAGCTATAGGGTCCTTCTAGGCCCTCAATTTTTACATGCTCAACTGACCTTGTATTACTCTCTCTGGCCTATGGGGACTCTGCCTGCTTGCTCTGCTCTGTAGAGTCTAAGTACATAGCCAAACAGGGATGGTCATCTCTGATAACAAGGAATCCTCCACGCCTCTATGCCTGCCAGTCCACACGGATGGTAAAATCGCTCCCAGCCTATTCATGTCTTTTTTTCCCAGTTGCTATGGCCAGGTGTGAAAGACATCCCCTGCTTCTCTTGAATTGGTCCCGAAGAGCTACAACTTGTTCCAACTAGGCGTCCATCTGAGGCATCCCTGAGCCATAAGCCTGCAGGCTCCCAGTGTCTTACCACAATCGAAGTCAGGTCCTCACTCTCAAAGCGGCTGATGGCCTGGTCCAACGATTTGTACATGGCAGCAGAAATCCGCTGGGTGATGAGTCTGTTCAAGTCAATGGATCGACCCAACAGCTGAAGGGCAGAGGAAGGTGGGGCGGGGGAGAGAGAGTTACTTACTAGCTACACAGATATCTGACAACTCAACACAATGTACTGGTAAGAAACTGTACTAAAGTGATAAGGGGCATCGCTGGGACAAGGGATGGCTGTATATAGGACATAGATGGCATCATGAAATATCTTAAAATGGTAATTCTAGTTAATCTTTAATCTCTGTGTATATTATATGTACAGATGGTATATGTATAATGGGTAGGATGCTTGTGGGAGTGCGGACATGAGCATGCCACAGTGTGTGTGTGTGTGTGTGTGTGTGTGTGTGTGTGTGTATGTGGAGGCGAGAGGACAGTCGTGGGTATTGTCCTCATCCCGCACTGTGTGTCAGGGCAGGGTCTCTTGTCAGATGTCTGAGCACGCCAGGTTCGCTGGCCCTCAGACTGCTGGAGATTTCTCCATCTCCAGTCCTATTGTGACAGTGCTGGAATTAGAGAGGCTAGCTACTGTAGCCGGCTTTGCATTAGTTCTGGGGATCTGACCGCAGGCCCTCGCTTCTCTGAGCCATCTCCCCAGCCCCTCTGTTTTGATTTTATAAGAGAAGTCCTTGCTTTTAGGTCATACTGGCTGGTGAAGTGTCAAAACAACTGCAATTGTTCTTAAAAAATGTAAGAGAAAATGTATGTATAATAACACATGTGCATTATTTATACACATGACCACTCTAACATATATGAGAGAAGATACATACATGAGAAAGAGAAAATGGAACTCAATATAGTGAAACACTCATCGCACGAATCTCCGGCTAGACTGGAGATGTGCACCTTACTATTCTGACTTCTCTGAATGCTTCACACAAAACCCGCTGAGGTAAAATACAACTCATTCTGTGGGAAGAGGCTTGGGGAAAGCTCCGACCTCTGGTAAATGCTTCTGTTGACACCCTAGCTTCAACCCTGAGGTTCATTTGTGTCTTCCCGCTGTTCAATTCAGAGTTTCCAGGGAGCAGAAGCCACCTTAGCAATCTGTGCCCTCATGGGAGTGATTTTAAAAGCAAGCATATGAAGAGCTGATTAAAGGGTGGGAAAATATAGCTTAAGATAATTTCCACTGGGATCCACACGGATATTACTGCAGATGTTATAACCATTTACTGATTGCCCGCTGTGTTCACTCCACTTTGCTAGGTACTAAGCGATTATTACTCTTCGAGTATTATTTATCATAGGGTAAGTTTCCTACTAACTGATTAAGGTCCCACAGGGGATCCTGTGGCTAATTCTGGCTGCACTGCAATTGTTGATGCTCATCTACTGAGCTTTGTTTCTTCTCTCCTGTGACTGGACACTGGCCATGGATGTCCAGGGAGTGCAACAGAATCATGTTCATCTCAGCATCTTCTTGGCCTCAGCTCTGGTCCTTCACAGAGATCAAGGACCACAAAGCAACCACACAGATGCCATGGCACACAGGCTGTTCTGCTACAGGTTTGGCCACAAGCAGAGAGGGCTCGGATCTGTGGTGGTCCCCGTTAGGATTTTCTAGTTCAGATTAGCATTCTCAAACAGAGTTATATGTCCTTGTCCCCAAGCAGTGTTTCTTCCACATCTGGGGACAAATGTTAACAGAAGCTACTGCATAAAAACACACCATTTTCTACCCCACATTTAGCTTGATTTACTTCATTTAAAAGGGTTGCAGCCCTCTTCACTTATTTCAAGGGTGGGTCTACCTGTCTCTGTGAGATAGTGCTGATGAGGAAGGGGACGACTCAGGATGGCAGGCCATGGGGGGGGGGGTCACTGCTTCTCAGAGGCAGGTGGAGAGGAGCCAGGAAGTCTAAAGCTTGCACCAAAGGATGCTCACTACCGTTGGAAAGGATCTGAGGCTGCTATGCCTGGGTGCAGACACAAGGCAGATGGGGAAGTCCACACTATCTCCTCAGAGTCTGTCCCCCCACCCAGTCCTCCCCATCACGGCTTTCTCCCTCCGTACCTGGACATGTCTCTGTTTTAGCAGCGTCTCGTAGCGGTTGGAAGGTGGGTATGGAATGATCACCCCATAGTTCTTACATTCAGCTCGGAAACGTTTATCCAGCAGGACACTGGAAGGGAGCAACATGAAACAGCGGCACTGAACACGGTGGCAGATGAATTCTCACCAGCCCGGCCACATCGATGCCAGACCACAAGGTCCATCCATGAAACGTGATCTTAAATATCTCAAACATAACTGTGTCTGCTCTGGACATGGTTCCCCACAATTCTTTCCAGCCACAGACGCTCAATGTGTGACATGGGATTTCTAAGTTAAAGATGGGCAACCCAGGGTGAAGACGTTAGTCTTTCCTTCACTTGTGACGAAAACAATTGAGTTCATCCTTGGTATATCCCAGGGGAAATTCTAGGGAGCAGGGACACCAAGGTCCTTCCTGTCTTCAAGGTACTGACTTTCCAGTGAAGAGACTGACAGAGCAAGCAAGGAAACAAAACAAATGGTTTGCAACAGGAATCACGTGCTCAGTGTTTCTCGTTCACCAGGCAACACAGACATACATACACACACGTACCCATGCAAGCACATATACACACATCAGATACACAGCTACACACACACACTCACACAGAGATTCATGCACACACATATGGTTATATTTAGTGTCCCAGCAATCCTATAGACAGCTGTACTGTTTTCATCCTCCACACTGAGGCAGAGTTTGTAGTACTTTGAAAACAATAAAACAGGATCATTGGAGTTAGCAATTATGGGAAGTCTTTGCATGGCGGTTTTGTGGGCCAGAGATTGGTTGGTAACGACACGGCAAGGTTATCTCACACACAGTGGTCTGTCTAAGATTAAGGGAAGAAGGTTTTGGGAAAACACGTTCATTACACCAGTCTACAGGCCAGATCGCGTGGAACCACAGGGCCCTCACAGATAGAGGCAGGTTGGAGAGATGAGCTGGAAGCCAGTTAAGGTTTTAAGTGGGAAAGAGATGTATTTAAACTTGCACTGTCCAAAGCAGCAGCCACCAGTCCCAGTGCCTATGGAAGGCATCAAATGAAGCGGGCTCAAACTGGGATCCATTGCCACATGCACACCAGGTTTAGGAGGCCTCGGAGAAAACAGGGAGATCTCTTTAATCATATTTACATTGACTCCACGTTAAAATTTTAGTGGCTTTGGTTTGTTGAATTAAATAAAACATATTATTAAAATGCCAGCTGTTGCTTTCCCTCATTAAAATATGGCTGCTAGACTTCGTTGACTTCCCATGAGGAATGGATGGGGAGTGGGGTGGGGGGAAAGTGGGGGAAGTGGGGGTAGGAGGAGGAGGGAGAGAGAGGGACTGGTATTGGTATGTAAAATAAAAATTATTGTTTAGAAAAATAAAATGAATAAAAAATATGGCTGCTAAAATACTAAAGACAGCAGAGGTGGCTACCATCTGTGGTGGCATTTTATTTCAGGTGGACGGGATTAGCATGTTGTTACCCTTTCTGTCTAGTGCTTTCTCTGAATTTCCCAGCTCCTCTCAATTTCCACCCCTTTGAAAAAGCATTCATCTTGCAGGGAAGGTTGTTGAGGACTATTTTCCAATGGGGATATATATTTAAAGACTCTCTCTTTCTTTGCTCTCTCTCTCTCTCTCATGTGTGTGCGTGTGTGTGTGTGTGTTTGTGTGTGTTTGTGTATGTGTGTGTTTGCCTGTGGAGGCCAACAGGGCAACAGATGCACCTGGAGTTAGAGGTAGCGGTGATCTACTTGTTCTGGGTACTGGGAATTGAACTTGGGTCCTCTGGAAGACTACCAAGAGCCCTTAACCACTGAGCCATCTATCTCTCCAGCTCCCAAGATGGGGAGAATTTATAACCGGAGTATAGGGCGACCCCAGGATACGACATTCCTGGGCTAGTTTCCACAGACAACATCAGCATACTCGGGGCCAGCACTGTCTTAGAAATGCTGCCTCCTCTGCTGTCGCTGCCTCCTACCTGATCTGCTCACACCTATTAAGCAACTACTTCGTGATGGATGTCCCTCTGTGCTTCCTATCTGCTGATCACTTAGGGTTCCTTCTCTTTAGTCAGTGCCCATCTTCTCGTGTGCAGTGCATGTCAATTCCTATCTGAAATGTGTCAAGCCTGTCAAAGCAAAATGGAGCCAGTCACTTCCGTGGGGGGGGGAGCAACTGAGGTGGGGACTCGCCCTTAGGATTGCTAGTTAGTCCATCTGGACTTCCATCAAGAACCACGATTCTTATATAAACATATTTTCTTTCTTGATAGCACCATTGCAAAGATTTTAAAACCCAGGAATTCCTTGGGGATATGGGGTTGGGGTGGGGGGGAGTTAAATCTGTATCATCCAGGAAATACTGATAACCCTATAAACCTAAGGCATCTCCAACTGAAACTTCTGCACACACGTCCATCCTTACACACCTAAAATGAATTCTCCGTGGGTTAATATTATCAGAGTGAAGTTGAAAAATAAAGATGAAGTCAAGCCGCCACCGTGCATATGAAACCACTTTGTGGCAGTGTATCGCTCTGCTCTCTGGCATCTTCAAGGTTTATGGTGCCCGGGCACGCGACACGCCCTCTAGTGGCCTGGATATGCCACTGCATGAAGTAACTAGCTGCGAGATGCTGGAATGTAAGCTATTATTTTTGTACTACCTCCATCAAGGCTTTGACCAGAAGTTCCCTTTGCCTGCACATTCTGGACCCGTCCTTCACCTGTTTCACTTAATTCCCTAGACTCGGCTTCCTTAAGATGGCCTTGACCATATATTCCCAGAGTCCCATGAACTGTTCATTCATGAACTCCCTCAGTTCTTATTACCCTCTGCCCTCCCACTGAACCGCAGACCTCGTGAACTTTGTAAACTATCTACCTGCTCTCCCTTACAATGTGTTTCGATGCCTGGACCCCCGGAAAGTGCTCGATCCCCCATAAGTGCTGAGCAAGGGAGAAGAAGGAATCCCATCTTCCGGGCAGCAGGCTGATGAAAGGGTGCTACTCAGCCTACAGTCCCTTACCTGCCAGCCATGGCTTTGTAGTAGGCAAAGATCTGGTCTGCCAGCTTGTAGACAAACTGATCAAAACACAGGTTCACCTGGTGAAGAGAAAGTGGGGGTCAGCGGTTCCTGTCTGGATTAACCACGGGAAGTCGGGAGGGCATCAGGGCAGACTGAAGTGCATTCTGGGGCAGCATGGCCGCTTTGACAGCGGGGATAAAGGAGTAAGCATCTGTGGCCATGCAGAAGTGAGGAGTTTGGCCCCTTGCTTTCAATGTCTTTAGTTAGTGGAAGAGCCAAAGTTTAAAAGGACCCAGGAACCAGTGTCCTCATCACACCCTCCTGCTTGGTCAGGGAACACAAAGGAAAGCTCTCCCTCTCGGGCCATGAATACCCCCAGCAGCCTGTTAACCCAAAGACTTTCTTGTCTGCTCAATGCATTTGATTTTCCTTTTTCTGCAGAGTTAATTTGGGGAATGCCCTTAGAAATAGAAAAGCCCCTTTCTTCAAGTTTTGCTTAAAATCCCTCTGGTTTTTCATGTACAAAGTCTTCCCAACTCACAGGAGACTATGAAGTCGGGAGGGAAGACAAGGTCACACCCGCCATGGAGCATCAGAGCACATCTTCCGTGAATGACCAGAGAAGAAAGTGGCCAAAGTGGGACTTGAAAGAGACCGGGCTCTGGTACCAGCAGGGCAGCAGACAGAGGGAGGGGAGGGGCTTGATCTTTGATTTCTTTCTACTAAGTTTCTAAGATGATGTCTTTATTGAAAGGTTTCTGTGCTTATTATTTGATACCCACTATATCACACAGAACAAAAACCACTGAAGGTTCTGTACATGATACCGGCTTTACACCCAGGGTGCTGGCTTCAACCCACGGTGCTGGCTTCATGGTCAGATAACTGAGGCCTCCTGCCTGGGCCTCTGAACCTTATGATCCTCAGTGTACCCTCTAGCAGTGAGGGATCTAGAGGGTCAAAGTAGGAGTGCTCATTTAGACCCCACGGTCCCTTTCTAGAACCAACTCTGAATTCTCGTCCAGATATTTGCAGCCCCTCCAGAGACCCCCATGGTCTTCTTCAGAGCTCATGACCAGCCTCAGGAGGAGTTTGATGACATCACTTGCAAGCCAAAATGTATATGCACATGAAGTGCACATGAAGCCCCTCATGGTAGATACACAGACTAGGGATGAGGAACAAAGGAGTGAGCCATTGTACACTATTAAATTTTATAGCCACAGAAATCATGCATATTGTTCCCTGAAGTCACTGACATCCCCCCACCCCCCATTTGTGTTTATTTCTGGAGGACTGGCCAAGTCCAGCCTCTCGGGGACTGCAGGAATGAAGGCGGCATGTCACTTGCCTCGGCTTCAATCTCATCGTAGAGGAACTGCTTTTTGAACTTGGTGAGAGCATAGTAGGCGCTGTCGTTGTAGAGATCCAAGGGGTAGAGGACATACCTGGGAAGGAACACAAGAAACATGGGGTAAGAACACAAGAGGTATGGGAGACGAGGCAGACGGCCTGGAATGGAAGACAACCTGCCGCCCCTCCTGTGTTCCCAGTGCCTCCATTTAGGAAGGACTTGCTCTCCAATCTGCACACAGGTATTAGCAGTCCATGCTGCTAATGGAACCCCTGGTCTGAAAAACCTTAGCCTAGGATAGAACTTCTTGGTTCCTAGAGATGGTAATTTCCCCAGTATGGCTGCTATGAGAGGGACAAAGACAGGAAAAGCAGGTAGGTGGAGGCCTCATCTCTACTCAGGAATTTCTTCTCTAAAGCAAAGAGGTCGGTGGCAAGTCACCCTCCCACACAACCCCAGGAGCTTCCTGGCCTGATCCTGCCTCTTACTCCATCATGGAAGGTTCTTTGGTTTCCAGGATATGGTCCGTGAGAATCCAGGGCATGGACATCTCAATAGGGAACTGGATGCGTCGGCCCATGGTTAACTCCAGGAAGAATTCTCGGAACCAGAGCTGGGAGAGGTCACAGCACTGCTGCAGGGCTTCTGGAAGAACAGGAGAGAGCCTTGGTTTAACAGAAAGTGCTCACCCGTCACGGCATTGGCTGTGCACTGGCTGCCACTGCGACTGACATCGGCATGCCAGGTGCGCAGCAGTCGTGTCCTATACAACCCTTCCCTGATCTCGCTGTCTTGTGCCTGAAGCCAGCTTAGTAGCATCCATGGTGAATGGCATCTGTCATCTTCTGAGACAGGGCAAGTTATGGGGGAAGGGGTGGTGAGGTCTCAAAACATCTGCCTTCCCACCATTTCCACTAACCCCCTCCAGAGTCATCCAAAAGAAGTGCTGATTTACATACAAACGGTGTTTTTGAACACACAGTCAGTGCTCACTTTCAAGGGATCGTGGCCCCTCATCTCCTGTATGTGATGATTCTGAAGCCCTTACTCTTTGGAGGTCTTGAAAGCCCAACTCAGGTCATTCTTTAACGGAGAAGCACTGAGACTCCCATGGCACTGGGGTCCTACTTGTCTTTACCCTGGCTCCAGTTAACCCCTCAGTGCAGAGGAAGAAGAGGACATGGGACTGAGGTGCCGCCTGGAAGCCTCCTCAATGAGGAGCAGTGGGTACAAGGGAGGTTAGAGCCACTCTGACCCACAGAAGGCTGACCCAGAATACGTTGTGCTACAGGCGTGCGTCCCTGCACGAGTCCCCTTCCTAACCAGTCACAGGCTAACCCAGTGCACGCTGAGCTACAGGCTTGTATCCAGTATGATTCCCGCTTTTAACTAGCCATGACTGTCTACCAGACAAATTCACTGGGTCAGAATGAGTTCACCAGAGCCTGGTCTTTCCTACCTCCCCAAGATGACAGAAAGGTTTTCCTTTCTGTTGTTTTTAAATTAATTCTTTTGCCCCTGGGAGCAGAATGTGGCCCCCCTGGGGCTCATGATTCCATCGGTCTCCAGCTTCCTGCCCTACCGCCTCGGTTGTGGAGGAGGGTGGCTCACCGCTGATGTTGAGCAGGTGTGTGAAGAAGAAGGACTGCTTGTGGAAGTCCTCTATGGCGAGGACGATGGGCCCATCCAGGCTGCTCCTGAGGGTCTTCTTGGAGCCGCTCTTGTCTGCGATGAGCGACTCAAGCATGGTACGGACCATGTACAGCTTGGAAAGAAAGGGACAGAAGGTCAGGTGGCCCTCCGCGCTGAGGGACAAGTTGCCTTCCCTTCCTACCTTCCTGTTCTTCCTTCTGCTCTTAAAGAGAACTGTCTTAAGGAAGCACCGATTACTGCAGAGAAGCGGATTTGGAGCTATGGAAACCTGGCCTCTCCCTGCCGTTCTGGGACCCAGCACATGCCAGGCAAGCATCCATCACTGGGCTTGCCACCTGCCCTTGTGAAAACCTCCGAGAGGCAGACTGACCAGCTTTGCCAAGTTCTCTGCCTAGGGCCCACAGCACCCCTAGGTGTACCGACAATGGCAGGTAGTTAAGGCCCGTGAAAGGCTCCTGCCTGCCCTGCTTAGCCAAGGGCATGGACATCCATGCCACTCTACAGTCACCCTCTGATGTCCCAGATGACCACGGTAACAGCATGGATGGGGCACTGAACCAGGAACCAAGAGAGCCAGGTTCAAAGCCAAGCACTGCCATTGACTCGCTGTGTGACCTTAGACGACGAAGCCTCCACTCTGGGCTCCAGTTGCCTCATCTAACAGGAAGGATTGGACCAGACAAGTTCTCAACCCAGTCTCTTTCAGCTCTAACTTTCGGAGGAGTTACGCAATGGACAAAGCTCAAAACAGCAACCCCCCCACCCCTCCTGTTTCTGGTCCTCAGTGTTTTAAACCTGTCAGTGAATGCTGGTGCCCTCTGGTGGCCTGGGCTGCACTGTACAGCCTTCCAGAGCTTCTGGGTGGAATGCAAGTCAACATCCATACTTACACAGGAGGCTACTAGACACCTAACCCCAGCTTACAGAGTGCCCTACATGCAAAGGGCCCAAGAGCAGCGGGGCTGTTCTTTCTGCTAATCTAGAATTTTTTTTCCACATCATTTGTCTTTGAGTCTGAGGATTGGAAGGGGCCTTGAGGAGCCAGGCTAGTCTGTTCCTGCTGCCTCCCGCAGTAGGCACCCAAACCAACCCAGCCAGGCGGTGTTATACCAGGGATCGGCAGCCTCTTCGGCCCTGTGTGCCACCAGTGGGGTGAAACAAAGCCCTCGGGGACCACTGGCAGGCCTAAGACACAGACAGGAGAGGAGGCAGAGGGGACGGGAGGGCAGGAGAGACAGGGAGGAGGGAGAGAGAGAAAGAGAGAGAGAGAGAAAAGCGAGAGGTATTGTATACAGTGGGAAAGCCACCACAACTGCAGGGGCCACACGTGACACGCTCCGACCTCCCAGCAACCACACTACTCTCTGCTGCTACTGGACGGGGCTAAGGTTCTCACCCACCGTGGGCCTGGCAGTCACAGATCTGCATGCCAGGCCACCCTGTGTAGGGTCCCCTCTATGGGGAAGGAGTGACCGCTGTTGCTGGTTTTCTAGATGGCCCACCCTCTATGAACCTGTCTCTCTCTGAGTATCAAAGTACAGTGCTAACGATGGCCTTGGAGCCCCCCAAAGAAAGGGGGCTGTGGTGACTGGATTCACATCCAGTTCTAACTACTAGAAAAGTGGGTCCGTTCTGAACAGAGTCAACTCTTTAGCTAACTGTATCAACGGGCATTTACTCTACCAGGACAGGCTGCTGCCCAACTCGGTGAAATGCCTACACCTGCTGCATTCTGAGGGCTGCCATGGAGCCCTGGGGTGGGCATCAGGAGACCTGGGTTCTTGTCTACTTGGCACTCGTCTTGTGACTTGGATAAGTCACTTCCCCTTTCTGGACCTCAGTTTCCCCTGTCTGTGATAGGGGGAGGGGGAGTCTACCTTTCAGCACTCGTCCACTTCTGGGGCTATCTGGGAGTCAACTAAAGGGATCTGCATCTGAGCTATCAACCTACCCCAGGGGCACCTAGGGGTGGGGTTTAGTTTTCGGCAACTGTCCTGCAGTTCTCAAATTATCCACGAAGACACATGCCCTCTCTCTTGTCTTCTCCATGTCTACATCCCCTCCATCCTTCTCTCCTTGCTCCTTTCAGCCCATGTCTTCATTTGCCTCTCAGGACTTAGAGAAATGCCTGAGAGCCATTTAGCCACACCAGGGCACTCAGAGTTAGAAAGGTTCCTGGCCTTCCAATAAAGACTTCAGAACTGTCTATAAAGGCTCCTTTGGGGTGTCGCACATGCAGAAGACAGAGTGTGTGCATGCTGGTCATTGGAGACTGCAAAGCTAAGAGAAGCGATGATAACCTTGCCAAACACTCACCTGCCCCTGCTCAGCCCCAGCCCTGCCCAGACACGGACACACACAGAAGGAGGGGTCAGAAAGGGCCTCAGATGGCCCGCTTCAGGCGATCCAGAGCAGAGATGGGCTTGAAAGGTCCTATAAGGAGGAGCTTCCAGCTTGGGGCTTCTGGAGCCTGCAAGACCCTGACGGTTACAGCAAGACGATTCTGTTTTCAAATACCACAGAAAGTAGACCGGGAAATACCTTCTTCTACATCGGCAGTAAGGACTTAACTCTGCGAGTCACTCTTTTTCCCCCCCCCATGTAATTTTACGTCTGTTCTGGGTGAACACAGACATTGTCTTATTGCGGAAGTTCCAGCTGGAAACTCAAGAGTATTTCTGACAACCAGACTGTGTCTGAGGGGAGGCGGCTTGCCAAGATTGTGGGTTGTCTTTGGAAAGGGATGGAAAAACTAGCAAAGTGTCTTGTTGGTAATGTGAGCTCATCCCAAGTTTTCATTTTTAGAAGGTAAGCAGAGCTGAGAGAGGTTAAGCTGCTTGCCCAGAAACATACAGCAAGTCAGAGGCTGAACTTGTAAGTTCCCCTGCCAGGCTACCCCTGTAGGTAAGGGGGCTGCGGTCATTAGAATACACAGACCTATGCAAGTGAGCTCCATGTCAGACCCTGCTGCACTGCAGTATGTGAGCTTTACCGGGCTAGGAGATAGCTGGGGAGGTGAATATGTGCCACCACCATTGGTCAGACTAGACAACTGAGGCCCAGAGAGACCGTGTAACATGTCCAAGGTCACACAGGTGTCTAGGACTAGAACCCAGGTCTCCTGAATCTCTGGCCAGTGGTCTTCCTTCTGCATCAAACAAGACATCAGGAAAAGCCCAGAGCAGCTGCTTAACCCTGCCATACCTCACAAGGATCCCCATCCCTCTACCCCGTAGTTCTCCAGGGACCCTTTCTTGGTCCAAATGGCCTGGAGTCAGGGGAGCCAGGCTGCCCAGGAACTGCTTACCTGTGTGCTGGACGGCCCCACGGCACGGCGGGGCACCTTGATGTCAAAGCCGCCTTTGGGGTCCTTTTCCCCTCTCAAGCATGGGTCATTGGGGGGCTCTCGGCCTCCCTCCCAGTCACAGATGGTCTTGCGAATTGCCTGCAGGACACTGGTGGGGGAGTGGAGGGAGCTTAGCCCAGGTGTCTGCAAGGCTGTTTTCAGGCCCCAGAGGGTCTTGCTCAGCACCTCCTGCATTAGAGTTTCTGAGTGCTTGGGATGTATAGTCAATCCTGGACTACTCAGGGATGCTTTTAGCAGTGTTCAGGTGCTTTCAACAAGAGGCTCCTGTGTCTTTGGTGGCCATTGACTACCTAAGAATTCAGCTTTAAGCCACTTGGGGGACAGGAGGACAGGACCTGGGGGTGGAGAGAGGAAGAGGGAGCTACAGGAACATCTCATCAGCATCACTAGCTATATGGATCAAGTTTTAGAAAGAGCTTCTATGTATAGCCCGTTCCCCCCACATCATGTGTGCTGAAGTCTACACATGGATTATCTCATTTCAGCATCCCGTAGCCATGGATACGGTGGCCACCATGATCCCAATTTGCAACCAAGTAACGGACACTCAGAGAACTCATTTGAATAATTCACTTTTAGACAGCAGTTGGTTTGAGTTCAAGTCCTGAGTGGAGCCTTGGCTTAACACCAATGCCTACTACCAGAGGGTCTCTTTGTTTAAAAGCCATGCTGGAAGGCGACTGAGCTAGGAGGCCCTCCCCTTCTAGGCCTGCATCCCTCAGTTCTGCAGCACCCTGAATGGGGCCATCTGAGGACCCACCTGATAAGGACATTCTTTTTCTTGCGCACAGCTTGCCTCAAGGGCTCACGCAGTGTCACCTGGGCGAAATCCTGCAGGGCCGCATAGATAGTGTTGCGGATGGCCTGGTTGAAGACACTCTCCATCCTCCCCATGAGCACCTGCAGGCCCTTGATCATGGCGATCACCTGGTGGGCATAGAGCAAGGGTCAGCCTAGCTACCATATAGCAAGCCGTCTGCTCACTGTGCTTCTCCACGCTGCAGGGAGCGGGCAGTGGAGGTGCCTAGCGTGTGAGGTCCATGCCTCTAAAACTGTCAGGTCATGACTAGGTAAGAAATGCCTGTAATGCCAGCCCAAGGACACCTGATGCCTCTGGCCTCACACGTTCACAAGCACATTCTCTCTCATATACAAACACATAATTAAAACACTGGGATAAATGGATGGATAAAGAAGGGTTCAGAATAATTCCAAACAGAGAGGGCAAGGCTGTTGAACCTGGGCGGGGGGGGGGGGGGGGGGGGGGGGGGGGGGGGGGGGGGGGGGGGGGGGGGGAGGTTGTGACACCTTTGCAACTTAAGACTAGGTAAAGATTTCTATGCTAGAACCTGCCATTCACATCCTGTGAAACAATAAGTTGAATAAACTGGGCTGTAGCAAACTATAAAACCAGCGTGCCTCAAAAGGCTTTGCCAAGGAAACAAAGAGGCAAAGTCACCCCACAGAGAAGCTGCTTGCAGCACAATACATGGTGAAAGCCTTGTGGTGAAGATACAGAAAGGATCCTCACAACTTCATAATGAGAAGGCACAGACACAGCCTTCAGAGATAGGCAAAGGCTTCCATAGACTCCACAGGAGGAGAGAAGAGCGGCCATGATCATGTGAAAAGATACTTGGTGTCATCAGACTCTGGGAAATGAGACTCGCAAGGTTAATGAGACTCGCCTACTTGACCATTAGAATGGCCAAGATCACTAGTAAGGTGGCCGCCAAAGGCCTCTGAGGGCTTGGGACAATGGGACACTCAGGAGACCTGGCGACAATGTGAAATCCCCCTTGGTGTGGCTGTTGAAGGACCGTCTACACTGCAAGGGCTCTGGTAAAAAGTTAAAACTCAGCCAGGCTTCACTGGACAAGTCTGCAATGCTGAGACCTGCCTTGGATAGCAAGTGAGTTCAAGGACAACCTAAGACTCTCAACAAAAACCAACAGAAAAAAAAAAAAAAGCAAAAGCGGGCTGAGGGTGTAGCTCAGCTAGCCTTCTGTCTCCATCCCCACAGCACTAGGATTAAGGGTACGACCATATTCTACTTGATTACTTGGGTAATGGGGATCCGAACTGGGGTCCTCAAGCATGTGTAGCCAGTGCCACCTTACCAGTCCTCCTCATATATTTTTAATTTTTTAATTACTTCTTAGAAAATGTCATACCTGTATAAATTATGTACTAGCTGATTTTGTGTCAACTACATACAAGCTAGAGTCTCCAGAAAGGAAGGAACCTCAGCTGAGGAAATGCCTCCATGAGACTCAGCTGTAAGGCATTTTTTTCAATGTCTTATATCAGTGTGGGAGGGCCCAGTCCATTATGAATGGTGCCATCCCTGGGCTGGTGGTCCTGGGTTCTATAAAAAAGCAGGCTATGTAAGCCAGGGGGAGCAAGCCAGTAAGTAGCATCCTTCCACAGCTTCTGCATCAGCTCCTGCCTCCAGATTCTGCCCCATGTGAATTCCTGTCCTGACTTCCTTTGACAATGAACAGCAATATAGAAGTGTAAGCCAAATAAATCATTTTCTCCCCAACTTGCTTTGGTCATGGTGTTTCATCACAGCAACAGAAACCCTAACTGTGGCACATTATATTTTGATTATATCCATTCTCATCCAACCCCAACCTTGCTCCGGCCCTCCCTTCCAATTTCAGATCATTCTTTCATAAGCACTTATTTATTCATTTGCTTATTATATTTTAACCCAGTGAGTCCAATCGGTGCTGCCCATACACACATGGGCATGACATCATCCACTAGGGCTTGGGGGAACCAACCAACGGCCATGCTCCCCAAGAAAAATGACTACCCCAGCAACTAGCAACTGCTCCTCCACTAGGGGCAGGACCTCAGGAACCCTCCAGAGTCAATGCTGGAACTTGAAACTAGCTGGATCTATCATTTCTTAGTCACTTTTGACAGAGAACAACCTAGACAGGAAAAGTCAGAAAAGGTTAGCAAGTTAAAATGACAACATTTCTGGGTGATCAAAAGAACTCAGGAAGCACAGGGAGCAGCAGTCTGGGGATAGACAGGGAGAGAGCAGAGCATCGGCACCCACCTCCACAAAGGCAAACTTCTCCTCGCTGGTGTAATTGTAGCGTGTGGCTCTCTCATATTCTTCTGCTGTACCCGGGCAATCCTTGTTGCAGAACTTGTCTGTGGGGTGAACCAACTTCCAAGAGTACTGGGGTGGGGGAGAAGAAAATCCAATGTCCATCAGTTGAGGAGAGGTAAGCAAACGGTCAAGCCATCAGCACACTGATTAGATGCTGGGGAAAGCACTGACTTAGCAGGATGGGGGTGGACCCAGAAAACACAATGTAAAAATCTGTATGTAAAAACCACATGTTTGGAATCTACATATGGTGACTATCTAAAGTAAGGTAATGTACAGTGACAGGAAGAATACTGAGAGCTGAAGGGACGGGGTGACAGATGTGGGGTTTTATTTTTAATGATGTTTATGTGTATGTGTTTGTCTGTGGGATATGCATGTAAATGTGGACGCTCACAGAAGCCAGAGGCATCATCTCACCTGTGCTAAAGTTTACAGAGGCTATAAACCACCTAAGGTGAAGGCAGGGTCCTAGCCATCTCTCCGGGCCCAGGTGTGGTTTTATTTATTCATCTTTTTAAGTGATGAAAATATTAACTTAAGGTTATACAGTTCCATGAATATACTTAAAATGTAGGTTTCAGTTGGGTAAGAGGTGTGGTACATGAAAGACAGAAGCCATGTGAACTAGGTCAGTAGGGGCTGAGGTCTCAGGACACCTACCACCTCCATGACATGGGCACTCCACTTGGATAGAAGTTGCAGGCCTCGAAGGGCCAGGTCAAAGAGCTCCCGGTACTCTTCATCTGACTTCTGGCTGTCCAGCCCTGAGCCTGTCACCACCTGAGGGACACAGAATTTCATACTCACCTCATGGTCCTTGTGCCTGAGGCTCGTGAGCATTACTTTTCAAGTTCCCCTGGAAAATCTGTGTAATTGTTATGCTCCCTTTGCTAGACAAACTTGCCTTTGACGGTTGTCTTGCTGAAGGTCATATGTCTTGTAAGTGGCTGAGGGTTTTGATTCGGGAGGTGTCATTTCAGATCCCCACTTAGCCTCAGCCTACAGCCTTACAGCAAAGGTTGTCTTGACTGTATTCATTATAGGAAGTGCAAACTAGTAAGTGACCTGAGATTTCACCCTTGAAGTGATATTAAATATAAGTATGTATGCTAGCAATGACTTTTACACAACACTGTGATTTCACAGGTGCTGTGGGAGAATGCTTTTGTACACTGTAAAGGTTTGTCACTCATATTGGTTTAATAAAATACTGATTGGCTGGTAGCTAGACAGGAAGTATAGGTGGGGTAACCAGACTAAGAGAATTCTGGGAAGAGGAAAGGCAAAGACGCAGTTGCCAACCAAATGCAGAGGAAGCAAGATGAAAAAGCCTCACTGAGAAAAGGTACCAAGTCACGTGGCTAGACATAGACAAGAATTATGAATTAGTTTAAGTTGTAAGAGCTAGTTAATAATAAGCCTGAGCTAATAGGCCAAACAGTTTATAATTAATATAAGCCCCTGTGTGTTTATTTGGGACTGAACAGCTATGAGACCAGGCAGGACAGAAACTTCTGTCTACACACAGGACTCATGGTTTCATGTTCTATTTCACATACAGTGCTAGTCACAGATTACTAGAATGATGTCACAGCTCCTTGACTAGACACGATGCACTGATTAAAAAGATCTGACACAAATGTCTGTATGTGTAATAGTCCATCCATGCTGTAAGTTCATAAGTATGGATATATATATATTGTGTGTGGATACATCAATATAATAGAGTATAATATAATGTAATGTTATATTATATTATACACATACAAATACCACATGAGTATATGCAGATAGTCATCAATGATGGACACTATCTCTGTAAATTTGTTTCATCTGTAATTTACCGCAGTGACACTTGTAGCAATGTTTCCATCCTCTGCAGACACCTGCATGTTCCCAGCTGAGTAGAGGCCTCTGTGTCTCTGTTTTAGCTCTCATATTGCAAATCAACATCTTCTCTGTCGCCTACACAGTGTCAGGATGCCCACGTTTTTGTGGTTTTAATTAACAGTTTCAAACAAAGCTGATGTGCTGTGCTGCTGGTTCTCAACATTCCTGACACTGTGACCCTTTAATATCGTTCCTTATGTAATGTCCCCCAACGGTAAAATTTTCATTGCTACTTCATAAATGTAATTTTGCTACTGTTATGAATTGTAATATAAATATCTGTTTTCTGGTGTTTTTTTGGTGACCCTTGTGAAAGGACTGTTTGACCCCTAAGGGGGTCGTGACCCGCAGGTTGAGAACCACTGTGCTATGCAGTGTTCTACATCCAGGAAAGCTGTGACAGACATGTTTAGAAACACTTCCTTCAAACAGAAGTCATGGTACTGTTGGCCCTCAGTTAAATGTCAATGAATCAACAAAAAAATATCACAAAGGTATCTTTAGACAGAAATGGAGATAAAACAAGATTCTGTGCTGATAAAAACACTGTGGCAAGAGGCTCATGGGAATTCTGAATTTCTTTTTGGGCAATGGCTCATAATTTTTGAATTCTGAGTTTATGGTACTTTATAGACTGTTACTACTGAAAGTCATGAAAACTAACAATGCATATTCACATAGCATGTTCACTTGGCCCTATGTGCCTGAGGTAGTCTGCATCCAATAGATTCACGCAATGGTAGATGGGAAATATTTGGAGAAAATGCTGTATCTCTATCATATGATCTTGACATCGTCCCCTAAATACAACAAAACAACTACTTATGGTGTGATGGTTAGCCTTAACTGCCAACTTGGAATAGCCTAGAGTCACCTTGGGAGGGTATCTCAATGAGTGACTGTCTACATTGGGTCAGTCTGTAGGTACATCCTAGAGGGATCATCTTAATTACGTTAATTGAAACGGGGAAGATCCAGCCTACATCGGGTGGCACCATTCCCTAAACAGGAGGTACCGAATTGTGTATGAGTGCAGAATCTGAGCTGAACATAAGCAAGCAAGCCAGAGAGCAAGCATGCGTTCACTTCTTTCCGCTCTAACTGTGATGTGGACACGCTTCTCCTACCCAAGACAGACAGTGGTTAGACTCATGCCGGTAAACCACAGCCTCGTGGCAATACACATTAGTAGAAATGGGTTAATCAGGACGTGAGCGTTAGCCAGTAAGAGGCTAGAGCTAATGCACCAGGCAGTGTTTAAATGACTACAATTTGTGTGTTGTTATTTCGGGTGTAAAGCTAGCCATGCGGGAGCCAGGTGGGACGAAAAGCAGGCCTGCTTGCCTCATCACTACACCCTTTACTGTATTCCAGGCACAATACACACGCTGGGCACCCTACTAGTTATTTCAGTGAACCTTACAAGAGAATGCTATCATTACCTCTACTTAAAAGATGTCTGGATTATTTTTGATTGACACCATAACTGTAGATATCTGTGGCACATGGTGTGAAGATTCAACACATGTATACACTATGTGACAGATGGGCTACCTGGTGTATCTACCACCTCTGATGTCATTTCTTCATGTTGAGAACTGTAATTATCATCAACCACTGTCACTCTACTGTGTGACAGAACACTCTAAGGGATTCCTTCTACTTGGCTATTTTAAACCTGTATTTTTCTAAAATATTTTCTATTTAGTAAGAGTACAGATACCCCATGAAAAAGGACGGAAGGAAACTCCTTTTCTTTCCTGACTGCACCTCTGCACCTGCTAATAATCCTCTTCGTCACCGTCCCTGCCACTCCCACCCTCGTCAGGCATTACTGCATTCTTTCCATTTTGCAGATGAAGGGATCGAGGTCCAGGGTCCAAGCCTGGGTCTGAATCATTTCCAGCAAGCCCACCCTCCGCCTCTGGCTATGGCTCCCCCATCCCACACTGCCGGCTCTTCCTCAGCCTCTTTGGACTCTGCTGGCCCTGGACCAGCCACAGAACTCACCTCGCTGTTACTGTAGCGAGCTAGCTCCGAGATGAAACGGATGTGGTCATCCCGGATCTGAACCATCTGCTCGCAGATGTTGTACTGGGGGCTGATGCTGCTTTGCGTGCAAGTCCACCTGGGGAGAAAACCACAGGCTTTGTGTGGGTCACGGCTCCGGGCACCGGCGTGGGAGAGGCTCCTTCTGCACACTAGCTGCTCCTGGTCCTCAAACAACATAGCTGGCTCCCCTGGCTGGAACCAAAAGGTCAAGTGGCCGTCTAAGCCCCAGAACAACCAACGCAGGCACCATGGTTAGAAAGGAGAGTCCTGTCTCTGCCTTCTCCAGCTCCTACTGCAGGTGTCTCTGGACACCAGCACACAATACTTACCAGTTAAGTGACAGAGCGAGGGCCAAGACCACAGCCTCTCTACGGTCACATAAGGCTAGACTCACAGATGAGCAAGACTGAGACGGGCAACCTCCCTGTCTTTCCCCAAAGGACCTGGTGACATGAATGTACCCAAGGTGAAAGACCTCCTATCATTCTGAGAGGTGTGGTTGTGTCTCCTCCCCACCTTGTCTTCCTTCCTTCTCTCTTCCTATTCTCCTTTCTCCTCTCCTGCCTTCTTTCCCATCCTTTGGAAAGATGTCCTTAGGAAAACCTTCCTGAATCACAGAGGAAATAAGTGAGCAAAACCCCCTCACTCTCTGACCCTCTTCTTCTGTCCAGAACCAGTGGCCGGCAAGTAAACAGACCAAGAGAATGGGAAGCCAGCAGGCAGGTGCAGGGTTTGGACAGAGCTTAAATTCAAAAGAAGATGCAAAGGGACTCTCATAAGGAGTATGAGTGGCGATGCCCCCCTCTGGCTTAGACTGCTGGATTTTCATTTTGAGCTATGTGTAGAGGGGATACAGTCACTCAAACCTCTGACTTTCTGCCTGGTTACAAGCTCATCCCTCTAAGACTGCCAGACATGGTCTGATTTCCCCGCAAGGACTCATTTCTGGGTCTCCAGGTAGACGTAGACTGTAGGTTGAGGACCCCTTTGCAGGTATCCTAAGCTTTTTTGAGACAAGGTTCTAGTAGCTGAGGCAGGTCTCAAGCTCCTGATCCTCCTGCCTCCACCTCCCAACTGCTGAGATTCTAAGTATTTGTATCATCCCTGGGCTCTGCTGGTATCATTTGAATCCCAGCTACTAAGAGTGGCTGAGGCAAGAGGATCACAAATACAAGGTATCCTTGGGCTACAGACTGAGACCCTAATTCCAAATAACAAGTGAAAAGATAAGGGAGGCTGTAGCCCTTTGTTAGGGTGTCTGTCCAGCACGTGCAAGTCTTCGGTTCAATCACCAGCACTGCAAAACTAAGACACCGACCAGAAGGTGGCCAGCACCAATCCACACAGATAAACCACAGTCTGTTAGTTGTTGGTAATATGCATGTAGATAGACCATTCTATGTCTTCTAAGAGCAGAGGGATCAAGGCTGGAGCCAGATAACTATCCTGCACCCCCAAGTAATCATTCCTGGGAGCCACTGACTCACTCCTAGGTCTTAGCCTCAATTTCTTTGAACTATGATGTAGTAGATGACATAAAAGGAGGCCACCAACCCACGTCACAGCTGGAACCATCCAAACCACGCTGTTAATCATGTAATTATTGCACAGCCACAGAACCTGAGCAGACCTGAACCAGGGTGATGACTGTTGCCATCAGTAGACTCCGGCTGTCCCACTGAGGGGAGGGGGTTACCGCAGAACAGGACAAGGGGCGTGGCTATGCTCTAAGCCCTTTAGAGCCTGGCAGCAAAGGGCTGGTGCAAAAGGGCTCAGAGCATCCTCGCTATTCCCCTCCTGGTACCCCTGTTCTGCGGGAATCCACCTGCCCAGGGCTCTGGGGAGGGAGGAGGGACTGAAGTGGTCCCTCAGCTCCCTGCCCGGGCTGGGCATCCTCACAGGAGCCGAGAGACATTACGGCAGGCACTCACTTGGACTTGTTCTCTTCATAGTGAGCACTGGTCTTAATGTATCTGGCCAGCTCTATCTGCATGTCGCCGAAAAGAGGCACCACCTGCAGCTGCTGCAAAGAAAGCAAACAGAGCGCATGAGATGCCACAGGCAGGGCTGGGGCTGATGTACCGGCGGGGTGTAAGGCTTCGGTGCACACCTGGGGCCAGAAGTTTTATTTCTTACGGTGTTACCATGGGGTCCTGGCATCCAGAGGAACCCCAGCCAGCATACAGGCCCTTCCCCTGCCTCCAACCAACTGTATACTTCAAGTAATTGACACCAGAAAGGCCAAGTGGCTTGTCCAAGGTCAAACAGAACAGATGAACCAGAGGACCAGATGGCTGGTCTCTCAGTACAGGTCCTTCCTACAGCTCAGATTATTTCTACTGCTCCAAGCTGGACTAGGAGCAGGTGGCAGAGGGCTACTGCCTGGGGGTGGCCTTCCTGAGACTGCCTACCTGATACCTAACATTAAAGTGCAGACATCTTCTGACCAAAGCCTAGGACATGTGGAAGGGAGGTTGCTGTCTACCTACATCTGTCTTTCCTCACCGGACACAGGACCAGGCACTTCACAAACACTATTTCAGCAGAGCCTGGCTGCAGAGGCCTATAATCCCAGCTATTCCTGACACAAAGGCAAGAGGATCCTAAGCTCACAGCCTCCCTGGACAACACAGTGAGATTCTACCTTAAAATAAAAAGTGAAAAAGAAAGGCTGGGATGTGACTAGTAATAGAAGACTTATTTAGCATGAGCAAGTTCCTGGATTTAATCCGAAGTACTACAAAACCCAGCTATCAACCATCCACTATCTTTATCCACACACGACCAAGTGGGGTCAGTACTGCCCCCGTCTCATTGTAATTGCATTGGGATTGACACATATGGAGAAGCTTAGTCTGCCCAGGAAGTCAGGCCAGATGGAGCAAGAGCAAGGAGAAAAACCCTCAGCCCCAGGAGGCTAGTCTGTGCCTTTTCCAAAGCTGTTCAGACGGAAGGGAGCAGAGGCAGATTAACCCCTGGTATAGGTAAGCCTGGCTCTATCTGTCTTCCTGCTGGCTGAAGACATTACAGTCTCCCAACAGGAGGCCTGTTTTTACCTGGGACAGCTCTGGAGAAAAGCTAAGAAATCAAGTCACGAGACCCCTCTGAGGACTCAAGTTTCCCCTTAAACCTCAGTGTTGCTGACCTCAGTGTCTTCCACAAACAGCATCCCCCCAGGGCAGGGTTCCCATCTGTAGGACCCAGAGCTAGAGTAACTTCAGAATGAGAATCCAGTTCTAGATGTGACACGCCCTTGCTCAAACTCCAAAGTTAATATTTATCTGCAAGTTTTTCAAGACAAGGTTTCTCTGTAGCTTTTGGAGCCTGTCCTGGAACTAGCTCTGTAGACCAGGCTGGCCTCGAACTCACAAAGATCTGCCTGTCTCTGCCACCCGAGTGCTAGGATTAAAGGTTTGTGCCACCACGGCCCAGCTAATCTGTAAATTTTTACTAGGACCTCAAAGGTTCAAATGGATTGAGCTTAAGCAGAACCCTGGTGAGTTACTGTGCCTAAGTAGCCTGTCATGGGCCCCATAGTGGCTGCAATGGCAAACATGAAACCACTTAAAAGTTAGAGCTTAGAGAATGGAGAAATAGCCCAGCCGTTAATGCACTTGCTGCTCTTTCAGAGGCTTGATGCCAGGTACCCACATGGCAGTTCACAACTATCTGTAACTCCAGTTCCAGGGTATCTAATGTCCTTTTCTGACCTCCATGGGCACTGCACACACATAGTGCAGACACGTATGCAGGTACAATATCCATATGCATAAGATAAAAGTAAATCTTTAACCAAAACATTTAGCCTTTAGAACCTCCTTCCATAAGCTCTGGGATGTTATGAAAATTAACAGTTATTGCCTTCTAGGATGCAACTCTGTCTTTAGATGAAAGACTCCAGGAAAGGGGGAAAGAGCATGCATGAAGACTTACAAGGCCTCCAGTGGAATCCCAGCCGAGTCTGGAGGCTGGGCATCACCCACATCTGGGCAGCAGACTGCTTTAGTGGGAGCAGCTGGAGCCTGTGCTCTTCTCTTCCTTTTCTTGAGGGTCTTTAGATGCCTATGAACCAACTCCACAGCTTTCTGGCTAATCCCTTCCTTTCCCCCAGGGGATCAAGACTCTAGCCACTCTGTCCCCCTGCCCAGCCGCAGCTCCAATTACTAACCTTAAAGAACTTATCGATTTTGCTAAGGTTGATTCTCTTCTTGGCATCCAGTTTGTAAATGTTACTGACATTTCCATCCATCAGATAGAGGCCAAAACCCATCACCTAGAATGAGAAAGGCAAAACCATCACACTCCCAGAGCAGCTAACAAAACTAGAGGCCCACGGTGCATACATGCACATGTGTGTAAGCACACATAGATTCACTGGCATCTTGTAGAGACACACATGCTGCTTCAAAATCATACACACCTCCAAATTAAAACAAGAAACATGGGCCCAACTTGAACAAGAAATATAGCCACTCTGGGCCAGGGGCTGTGGTTTAACAAGTGAGGTCTCAATTTCCACAAAACTCTTAGGTGTTTTAAACTCTTCAACATATTGTTTAAGGATGAGGAACTGGAGACAGATAGAGGTGAGAGATCTTGCCATAGTCACACGAGGGAGCTGCAGGGACTATCTACAAAGAGGTTAGTTCAGGATCTGCCATTCAAATGTGTACTTACAGGTCCTACTAACACAGAAAGGACTTTGCTGTTTCCCAGAGGTGCCAAGGCAAAGACACTGGGATACTGGAAAATGACCATAAAATTCTCCCACGCAAACAGCAATGTAAAGGCTCCTGAGGAGTCATGGGGGACACTGTTTAAGAGCAAGTTTCTTCCTGAAGATGCTGAGACTCTTAATTTTTTCCTAGTCTCTTTAGATAAATGAGCAGCTGGAGGGTATGGTCAGCTGTGGAGACACAGGAATTCACTCCTCACCGTGCCTTTATCACCTTGGCCCCTAGGGGAAGAAGTAGAGAACTGTCTCTGACAGCTGCTTCCTGCTTGGCGCATTCTGTCCTGCAGCATCAGCACCAGACTGACTGTAAGGGTTTCTCATGCCCCCTGGTGGCACCTGAGCTCACTAACAAGCTGCAGAGAGCTGGGCGGCAGCACAAAACAACCCTGTTCACGTCAGCTGTGGGAGAAAGGCTGGACAGGACCTAAGCAGCCAAGGGTAGGACAGGCAAAGCAACACATTTCTTCTGTAATGATACCAACTTATGGCTGCGCAACATCCAAACACATTTGATCGCATGGGCTAGAAAGCCCAAATGCAGGCTGGTGAGATGGCTCCGTGGGTAAAGGTGCTTGCTGCCAAGCCTGATGATCCGAGTTCAATCCCCAGGACCCACGCGGTGGAAGCAAAGAGCTGCCTCCCACAAGGTGTCCTTTGACTTCCACATGAATACTGTGGTACATACGTGTTTAAATACATACATAAATAAATCTTTACAATTCTACATGTAAGGCTGGATATGTTGGCACACATCTTTAATCCCAGCACTTGGGAGGCAGTGGCAGGTGGAGCTCCGTGAGTTCAAGGACAGCTTGGTCTACATATTGAGTTCCAAGCTAGCCAGGGTTAAATTTTGTTGAGACCCTGTCTCAAAAACAAAACAAAACAAAACAAAACCACCACAAAACTTATATATTCTATATTATTAATTTTTTTGAAAATATAGAAGCTCAGAAAAAAAATGATATACACCGAAGTACTAAAAGTATTGTCTCTGAGCTGGGAAGGGGGATTCCTGAATAATTTAGAGCCTCCACAATTATAACAACTTCGTAATAAAAACTGAAAACCACTTTTTTTTTCCATTTTGACAAAACACGGAGTCTTCCTTCCCTCTAAGCTAGGAACTTCTCTTTCAGAAGCTGAGCTCTGCAAATGTCGTGCTCAAGGCGCGGACTTCAGGGTTTTCAGTGCAGTCAAACCTTTAACCCCGAGATGCGTGAGGAATAGCATCCCCGTAAAGTGGCTTCTTGGTGTCAACTAGGGACGGCACTGGAGAAACATGTGTGACGACATTGTCAATGTGTGCGTGGCGCACCAAAGGAAAGGGAAGATCCCAGGAAAGACTGGAGTCAGTGGTTGATAATTAAAAATATTCTTAAGAGGGGACTGAGACGGCCCAGTCAGTCACATGTTTGCAGAACACGCATAAAACCTGAATTCAATCTCTAGCATCCATGTAGAAACCCAGTGCACATGTGAAACCCAGTGCTGGTGGGGTGGAGTCAAGCTAGTTCCTGGGCTGCTGCCAATCATCCAGGCCTAATGGGTGAGCCCAGGGTCCCAGTGAGAGACCGTATGTCAGAAAAGAATACGGGGCGAGAGCGATGGCTCAGCGATTAAGAACAGCTACTACCCTTGCAGAGGACCTGAGTCTGGTGCCCTGCACCCGTGTTGGGCAGCTCACAATAGACCTAACTCCAGTGCCAGGATATCCAGAACCACTGGTCTTCAACGGCACCTGCAGTCAAGTGCACATACCCACATATGAATATTTAAAATAAAAGAAATAAATGTTTAGAAAAGATCCTGAGGAATGACACCTTCTTTGGTCTACACACACACACACACACACACACACACACACACACACACACACACACACACACGTGAGGTGGGGGAGCTTTACCTTGAGCAGCATGTGCTTCTCGCTGGGTGTTAGGTACATCTTATTCTCATAGTAATCCACACAGATGTTGACAATGTCTGCCAGCAGTTCCTCGTAGCCTGGAATCACTTCCAATTGCTGGTGAAGACACTAAACAACAGCGCCACCTGCTGGTCAGGCAGAGCAAGCAACCTCTGACACCACCCAGAAAGCCCAGAGCTGGGCAGGATAAATGAGCACTTTGGTCTCTGTTGAGGTCCCAGAAGGAGGGAGCCTTCGTGACAACAGGTGCTGATACCTGACTCCCCCTTGATAGCTGGTAGTTTCTGCTCACCTTCTGCAGCCGGAAACCTAAGCCCTTGGGCTCCCATGTTAACCCTGGTGGTTCTGGGGGTAGAGTGCACTCCTGGCAGCTCAACTTTAGAGCAATCGGGCCTGCAGTAATTGCAGTTTAGTTTGGAGGGTGTGGACTTCTCTATGAGGTTTCTTCAGAAAAAAGGCAGGAAGAAGACCCACCCAGCGGAAGGGGTAACGGTAGGTAGGTAGGTATCTCCTTGCTGGCAGGACTCAGGAACATCAAAACACTTCCTGTTAAGGAGGGTTTCTCTGTAGCCCTGTTAGCAGGGTTTTCTCTGCACCCCTACTGGATACTCAGTGGAGGGCATTGCTGGGATTCTCCACAGAAAGTTAGGGGCTGTGACTCCACAGCCTTCTGCAGTGACCAAAAAAAAAAAGGCTCTGCCACCTCCAGGCCTTTGAGATGAGGAAAACAAGTCTGAGAACTCCTGGGAGCATCAGGGTCCCGCTTTGTGTTGGCCTGGGTCCTGCAGAAACTCTTGCTGGTCCTGAACTTACTGTGAGGCAGGTCCAGCTAGGACAGGAGCAAGGGGAGAGAAGGGCCAGAGGGTGCACTCAGGCAAACTGGCGGCGGTGCCTCTAACTGTGCCTCCCCAGGCCCTTGGTCATGTTCTGGGGATTTTTTTTTTTTGTTCATCCTTCGTTTATTTTTCAATCTAATTCTATGAGCTATATTCTCATATCAGTCCCAAGATAATATGCCCACTTTATGGATGAGTTAACTGAATCTGTGACTTGGCCTGAGATGTGATAATGGACCCAGGGTAGGTTTGTTCTCAGCCTAGAGGCTGATGTGGGGCCCACAGCCCTGCCCAGGAACCTTTCGGAGAACCGAACAGGGAGAGGTCACTGATTGTAGCTTTACTTTACTCTCATGAAGGGCAGAGAAACAAGTGCGGACGGAGTTTGTGTGCTGTTCCTTGGAGCCTCTGAGCCTCAGGTCCCACCTTTGTTTCCTTGGCATGCCAGGCAGGACGAACAGGGGACCTGTCCTCACCTGGGTGATCCTGTTGTGATTGGCCAGGAACATAGACAGGTTCTGAGATTCCTGAATGGACTGGGGGTCCGCCATCTTCCTTAGGAACTGGGCCGCTCTGAAATGCAGGGAAGGAAGGGATAACCAGGTGCAGAGGAGTCTTCGCCCACTCAGCCTAAGAGGGACACCATCCTGATGCCAAGAGGCTCTGAGCATTGCAGGTGGCTCCAAGGTCAAAGGAAAGTGTGTTTGGCCGTCCTTTCTCAGGACAGCTGCTGGGAGTTAAAAGGCGTGAGAAGAGAAAACACAGCTGGAATCCTGGGACGGTTCATGGAAAGAAGGAAGGAACACTGAGACCTTGAGCCTGGCCAGGACCTCCAGGGAAGCTGCGCGGTGAGTCCTGCAGAGCAACCACAGGCAGGAAGCTTCACTTTTTTTTTTATGCGTTCTGTTCATTATAGAAAATCTCACCATCCTATTTTTGGGTTTGTTTGCAGTACCAGGGATAGGATCTAGGGCAAGCATGGGCATGCTGGACAAGCACTTGAACTTTGAGCGACGTCCCTTACCTTTCTACCACTTCTCAGTTTTGAGGCTGTCCTGCTAAGGTTTTTCAGGCTGGTATCAAAATCACTCTATAGGCTAAACCTTGAACTGATGGAAACCACATTCTACTCCTGTGCCACTAGGCCCAGCGGATGATTCTCCCGCCTTAGCCTTCCAAGTAGCAAGGATGGAAGATCTGTCTCTACTTCAACACTCCCATGCACAGCCCTGCATGGGAGCGCCAAGTGTGTCTAATCTAACCGGATGACAGATGGAAGAAGGAAGAACACAGACTGGTCTTGACCGTGTGTCCCGACTTGGCCCAGCAAGGCACAACTCATGTCACAATAGCTTGTGTGAAAGGCGATAACACTCCTGCCCGCTGCAGGTCACAGATGTTGGCCGCGGTCACGATGGAAGTGGTGGGCCACTGCAGGAAGTGTATGGTGAAGGATGCTGTGATGGTGGCCATCTGTGGCATCTGGAGTCGGCCTTGAGATGGGCTCTAACTATTGGGCAACCCCGGTTTCACATCTGACCCGGGAGAATTGTGAAATTCAATCTGCCATATTCTTTCTCTTGTTATCTTGAAACATGAGGTGTGGCTCAGAGATAGGGTCATCCTTTGCCAGTGATATGGACAACTCTTCCAGGAGATATGTACAGATGCTGTGTCCATCATCTGAGCCTCAACCAACTCTCAGGGATCTGTTGCTTTGCAGTGCTCCCTGTCTTTGACTGGAGATGAATGACCCCCACCCAATTCCAGTCCTTGTCAACGATGACAAGGACTCCTAACTCAGCCATTGGCTCAGTTAGCCTCCACCACACTCAGTATCTGTGGGAGGGATCAGCAAGTTGGATTGATGGCAATCTTGGCTTGGATTTTTCAAACGCGGTTAGAAAGTGAGGAGTTCCTTCCTGAAAGGCTGGGGTTATACCATAGGCTAGCAGGAGGTCATAGCAGGGGCCTGCCTGACAAAGAAGCCCGCAGAGAGGCAGAGAAGTGGTGGAGAGATCTAGGCAACCGCGGTGGCCGCTGGGGTAACTAGAGGAATGTCTGCTTGGGCTCTGTAGTTCTGGGACACAAGCTGTGGCTTTCTGTCTCTCACAGAAAGTGACAATGTGACTGCTTTATGCTAATTTTTCTACCTCAAAACAGGCATGCAGTTCCCCAGATGGGGAAGCAAGGACCGGATTCCATCTTGGGTGGTCAAGCCTGGCCAACATCAACTCTTCCGAAGCCGCAGCTCAAAACCATCTTTCTCAAACCACCCTGGCATGGCAGCTGGGTTTGGGGACGGCAACTCTTACCAGGGAATAAGAAGGGTTGTGAGAAGGGTTCGGGGAGCAGGGAAGGTTCCTGACCTCTTGTAGGCAGAGTGATCTTTCTTGACGCTACACTTCATGTTCTTCAGCTCATCCAAGACTGCGAACATGTTGATAAACTTGCCCAGGGTCAGCAGGTAGGCCTCGGAGACAAAGTCCTTCCTGCGCTCGGCATGGCACAGCCGCTTCACCTCGCTACAGAAGCGCTCGATGGCCTTGCGCTGGAGACAGAGGGGCAGTGGTGAGGATGGGGCAGACAGGTGACGGGGAATCTCAGTGCACTCTAGGGTAGGAGCGGTCAAGGCTGCCCTAGGGTCCCCATTAGAGTCAAGGTGGAGAAAGGAGTACACCTCTGCCATGCCAGGCTGTCTTGTTCAGAGATGTCCCCATTTCCAAAGCTAATTGTAAAGGTGCTAGGACCTGTCTGAAGTGACTTCATGTGGTGATTTATTCCAAAAACACATTTACCAGGAGGCATTGTGTCCCCAGTGTGTGACATGCAGGGAGAGACAGAGGTTCATCCAACAAGCAACTGATAATTGAGCATCTACTGTATACCATAGAGCCATCCTAAGGGCTGAGTTTAAGCAGAAATCAAAATGAGAACAAAAACTGTTCAAAGGATCCTACACGTCAACTAAGTAAGCAAAACAAATTCTTTGCAGCGGAATGCCTGATACAGAAGGAAATGAAGAAGGGATGGAGGTTGGGAAGGGCTCAAAAGAACTGTCCCTCTAGGGAGAAAGACCAAAATCTCCAAGAAGTAGCTTTTAGGGAAGTAATTTGAAAGAGAAGAGAGGAGTAAGTGAAGGAAGCATGAGCTGCAGTGCAAAGGTCCTGAGGCATGTCGGGAGGACAGAAGGAAGGACAGGTCTTGGCTCGAGCTGGACTGAGTGCAGGCAAGGAGCGAAGTCAACACTAGAGAGGCCAGGCCCTCTCAGAGTCTCTTCTGAGGGCAGGGCTGGGGCTCCAGCAAGGTAGCATGGTGGCTGCAGAGGTGACAGCGGACTGTCGTTTCCTAAGTTGGAGTCACTAAGTGGCCCTCACTCCACTGACGGGAATCTGCTTGTCCTGGTTTGCCTTCCATGGCTGAGATAAACCCCCTGACCAAAAGCAGCGTGGGGAAGAAAAGATCTACAGCCTACAGTCCACCCTTAAGGAAGTCAGGACAGGAACTCAAGACAAGAACCTAGAGGCAGGAACCAAAGCAGAGATACAGAGGGTCCAGAGCTTGGACAGTGTGCTCTCTTTTACAACCTAGGACCCTGCCAGCCCACAGTGATCTGGGCCCTTCCACACCAATCATTAATTAAGAAAATGCTCCCCCCCCCGACTTGCCTAAGGGTAATCAGTAGAAGAAACTCAACAGTTGAGTTTCCTTCTTTGCCTGTGACTCCAGCTTGTGTCAAGTTGACAGAAAACTAGCTAGCACGCCACCTAAGAGAAGGACAAGAGTCTGTAACAATGTACAAACCCGTACACAAGTGCTCAGCGCTTTTGTTCCTAACAGATCCTCATCCATCTCCTGGTGGATGGGTGAGTAAAATACCGTGTATGGATACAGTGACATGGTATCCCATCATTAAAGAGAAACATAGATTCTGCCACCTGCTACAGTATAGAAACACCCCCACGAGCTGCCAGGGGCCAGCCATGAAAAGTCATGTCCTGTATAATTTCATTGGTAGGAAAACGTCTAAAGAGGAAGGAAATCCGCAGAGATAAGAAGCAGTTCCGTAGTTGCCTGGGGCTGAAGGGGAGGGTGTTGGGGGTAGAACAGGATGATGGCTCAAGGGGTAAACATATTCTAGAATAGATTATACGATTAACATACAACTCTGTGAAGACACTAAAGCATGCTGGGTTATTCATTCTGCTTGGGTGAATCACTAGAGCAAATACTAGATCTCAAAAAAGTCTGTTACCGGGGCAGGGAAAGGAAGCAGGAAGCTACTATAGTAGTGGAGGGGTGGTGAGCAAGAGAGGAAAAGGAAGAGGGGGGGGAAAGGGAGGAGGGGGAAGAAGAGAGAAGGAGGAAGAAAAGAACACTGGAAGGGAGGTGTGAAGAGAGGCAGGCGTATGTGCAGATGTGAGCCTGCTCCCCTTCCAGGACCTGCCGTGCCCTCCTGCCAGCCCCTCTCCCTCACAGGACAGACCAGGCCAGAGTCCAAGTCCAGTCAGGCTTTCTGCCATGGTGGAACTGTTCCCCACAGCAATGCTCACCATAATGGTATAGTGATGGGATTTAGACTCACCATGGAACACCTGGGTGTGTCCATGAAGGATGTGTGTTTCCAGAAAGGTCTCACTGAACAAGGAAGACTTACCCCGAATGTGTAAGTAGTGTGGTGTGACCCCATGGACTTGGGTCCCTCCTTCCTGACCCGGGCACAACCTGACCAGTGCCTCATGCGTCTTCCGCCATGTTTTCACTGCCACCGTGAACTGTACCTTTAAACTGTGAGCCAAGAAAGTCTGGCCTTCCTGGTTCCTGGAACTGCTTTATTAGGCATTTGACCCCAGCAGGGAAGAGAGGAACTAGCAGGGATGGCCACAGTGCTGCTGAGTGCTTGAAGCGAGCCTTGAGTTGCTGAGGAGTTTGGTTTTTAACTTATTGCTGTTTACACACGCAGTCAATGGGCACAGTGCTGGGTACATGGCTGTGAATCATTCTAGACCCTTCTGTCCATTCACACCCCTTGTTGGGAAGTTCTTCACTTCATACCCAGTTTCTGAAAGCTCTTCTCTCTTGGACCTGCTTCCCAGAGACTTTAGGAAGTCAGGCCGTCTATGATACGAACAACAGTTACAAAGCCCTGTGAGCTGGCACGGCCCTGCTGGGCACCTACAGATAGATCTCATTTATCCTTTTCACTATCCTGACAGGCCAGGTTCACTTCCCGTGTGTGTGTGTGTGTGTGTGTGTGTATGTGTGTGTGTGTGAGCTTCATTTTTGTGTGTGCGTGTGTGTCTGTGTATGTGTGTATAGGCTTCATTTCTCGTTTGTGTGTGTGTGTGTAAGCTTCATTTCTCATGTGTGCGCGCGCGCGCGTGTGTGTGTGTGTGTGTGTGTGTGTGTGTGTGTATTGTGTGCAGGCTTCATTTCCCCAGTGCTGGTATGGGTCACTGTGTGTAAGTGAGTATCTGTGTGTGTGTGAATGTGAGTTTGTATCTGTGTGTGTGAGTTGTGTGTCTATGTGTGAGAGTGTGTATGAGTTTGAGTGTGTGTTGTGTGTCTATGTGTGAGTGCGTGTGTGTCTATGTGTGAGTGTGTGTCTGTGTGTATGCGTGTGTGTCTATGTGTGAGTGTGTGTCTGTGTGTATGCGTGTGTGTCTATGTGTGAGTGTGTGTCTGTGTGTATGCGTGTGTGTTTATGTGTGAGTGTGCGTGTCTCTGTGTATGTGTGTATGCGTGTGTGAAGTAATTCACACACAGCCAGACAACAGCAGAGTCAGGGTATGACCTAGAACTGTTCCTTACCCAGGCCAAGACACCTCCCCAGTGCAGTCCCAGCTCTTGCCTGGATGCTGAGTACAGAGTGGACTCTAGCCAGAGTCAAGAGTCTACAAATGAAGCTCAGTCCCCCAAGTGGAACATTCCTTGCGTATGGCTTGTGCAGGCTACGTCGCCCACTGCGGGGTAAAGACTGGCTTTGAAGTGTCCGTCCTGGCACCGAGACCCAGCAAGTAACAGGCTGCTCACACTTCCTGTGCTACCACCTAGTCTTTCCTCGCACCTGTGAAGGTCCTTGGTCCTCTCCATGCCCACGCACTCTCTGAACAACGGCTCTTTCAGAGCGCCCGACTAGTCTCCGGCCATCCCCTACTCCTCTTCGCAGCCTCTTCCAGTCTCCACCTCCCAGCCATTTCCTACCCAGTGGCCAGACATCCTGAAACCTCAGGTCAGGTCTCATCACCAAATCCAAACCTAAGCTCACGGTATCCCATCTCACTGAGTCCCGCCCCCTCCAACCTCCCCCTCGGAGCACTTCCTGTTCTCACAGTTCTATAACCCACACCCCCTTACTGTCCTCTATGTCTTGATCACAGCCATCCCCACCGGCCTGGGGCTCTGCCGGACCCTCTTCCTGGATCCCTTTCACCGTGCCACCACACTCCTGCCTCTCTTGTGACCAGGTCATAGTTCCATGTGCTGTCCCTAAAGCACCAACTATCTGTAGCTACTCCGCAATCTACAACTGTTGGAAATCGTGTTTCACGCATGGCCCTGACCGCGTCCTAAAAACGATGGTGTATTTTTGAAGCTCCTTGCTCCAAGCATACACATACTCATACTCTGTGGAGTTGGGGACACCTGCTGGCCTGGCTCACCCACGGGACTCTAGGTGGCTCTTAAAAATACTAGCCGGATGAGAAAAAAATGACATGGCCCCGAAGTCTAGTATGTGGATGGTAGGAGTCTTTGTGAGCCTTCCGCTGTGGACCCCTCCCCCCCATACCCCGCCCCTGCTCACCTGGAAGTACATGAACTTCATGAGCTTGGTGACCTCTGGCTCCAGCACCTCCACGGTCTTCTCGTAGATCTCCACCCGGTTGGGCTGCTCATTGCACTTCACCTGTGAACGAGAGAGGCCAGCCCATCATCCAGGCTCCCAGCCGCTGTCTCAGAGCATGGCTAGCGGCTCACACACACGGCACCTCTTCGTGGGTGATAACAGATATGGTCACCCTAGTGAGAGGGGGCTGTAGAAGACTGCCAGCCCCCAGAAGTGATCCCTGGAGATGGGCTGCTATACGAGCCAGCTGGCCCCAACACTGGGCCCTCCTCCATTTCCTGCTGGTCTGCGCTCTTACAGTTAGTTATCTGCGTATCCACGGAGATCTGCGATGTCCTCTCCCCTCTCCTCATGCACAAAATGCTGAGCCTGTCTGCCCCTTGTTATGCTGTCTGCCTGACAAGACGGCTGAGCAGTTTCCCTGCCACTTCCAGGTTAATAATGACCGACGAAGATGTGCCATCCAGAGACCCATTTCCCCCACCCAGTGTTTTTAGTAGGCGTATAACCATAGTACCGCATGGCGGATGCTCTTTGAGCACACACTCCCCAAGCCTGACAACAAGATGGCTGGGCGTAGAGTGAGCGAGCACGCTGTTTTCTTTCCCTTTAGACAGTGTCTCACTGCGAGCCCGCACAGACCCGAAACTCAAGGTCTTCCTGACTCCTCCTATGTGTTGGGATTCCAGGTGAGTTCCACGGGCACTGGACAAGAACTAGCCTTCATGGTTATCAATGGCTCGGGAACTGCCAGTGGGGTATTAAATGGGCAAGGGACACAGTCGTATACCACCATTACAGACGTCAGAAGGACTAAGGGGGGGGGTGTCTCTGGAGCAACCATGGGAAGGTAGCCCCCACAGCTGGCAAGCAGAAAGGTTCAGTATGATTTGAGGCCTGTTTTATTTTTGTCTTTGCACTGCTGGGGAGAGAACCCAAGTCTTGGACCCCAAGACCTTGGATATGTTTAGCAGTGCTTTGCCACTGAGCGACAACTCCAGTTTGGTCCCTTTTTCCAGGAAAGCAAAATTCTGAAGCTGGGCAGATGGTTCAGCAGAAAAACGCACTTCCTTTTGAGCCTTATCAGAGACGAGCCTGGATGGGGCCAGACCAGTTCCTGCACGTTGTCCTCTGACTGCCGCATGCATGCCACTGTGCACTTATGCCCTCCCCAGAGAGAGTAAGTAAATGCAATAATAATTTTTAAGAAAACCAGTTGTTTAAGAAAAACAAAATTAGGCTTAGAAAAAATATGAAACGTACAAAATTTGTAAATAGTTGTTTCTAAATATGAGGGTTAAAAGAGAGAATGGTACCTTCTGTTTACTTTATGTGTGTGTTTTACTGATTTGTTACAATTAAATAAAGATATCAATGACAATAAAAATATCCATATTGTGCTCTCTCTCCTTCTGCTCCTGATTTGGACCTTGAGATTTCAGTCCGGTGCTCCAATGTGGGTCTCTGTCTCCTTTCATCGCCTGATGAAGTTTAATATTCAAGAGGATGCCTATATGATTTTCTTTGGGTTCTCCTTCTTATTTAGCTTCTCTAAGAACCCGAATTATAGGTTCAATGTCCTTTATTTATGGCTAGAAACCAAATATGAGTGAGAACATCCCATGTTCCTCTTTTTGGGTCTGGCTTACCTCACTTAGGATGGTGTTTTCTATTTCCATCCATTTGCCTGCACAACACAAGCAAGGAACTCAGGACCGCGAGGGGTGCACCCATACACTGAGACAATGGGGATGTTCTATCAGGAACTCACCAAGGCCAGCTGGCCTGGGTCTGAAAAAGCCTGGGTCAAAACTGGTCTCGCTGAACATAGCGGACAAGGAGGACTACTGAGACCTCAAGAACAATGGCAACGGGTTTTTGATTCTACTGGACCTATTGGTTTCGTGGGAGCCTAGGCAGTTTCGTGGATGCTCACCTTACTAGACCTGGATGGAGGTGGGTGGTCC
>NW_026067912.1:1078836-1165430 GCF_014885135.2 Alexandromys fortis | reverse complement strand
GTGAGAGACTAGGCAGTTTCGTGGATGCTCACCTTACTAGACCTGGATGGATGTGGGTGGTCCTTGGACTTCCCACAGGGCAGGGAACCCTGATTGCTTTTTGGGCTGACGAGGGAGGGGGGCTTGACTGGGGGAGGGGGAGGGAAAGGGGAGGCGGCGGTGGGGAAGAGACAGAAATCTTTAATAAATAAATAAATTAAAAAATCCATATTTTCTTTTTTTTCCATATTTTCAATAAGTCCAAGATAGTGTAAAAAGTGAGAAACAATATGGTTCTGTGGTAACGATATGATTTTATAAAATATGTTCCTGCCAATAAGAAGACCCAGAGCAGTCTGAAGCTGAGTGTGTGCAGTGTTCATGCTGTGGATGGACAGACAGACGTCGGTTTGGGTGGAGGAGTGAGGAGAGATTGTGTGCTACTTTAGACCCTTTGCAGTGGCCTGGGCGGAAGGTGGCAGATGCTACTTATAAAAATATGCTGGGAAACTTTTCAAGACCCTGGGGGCGTGGACCTTCTCAGTAGCATTATGGGGAGCTCTTTGGGTCAGCGGCCGAGATTTACCTCCTGTCACCCAGAAAACTCAGCCCTCTGGGTTTGATTGGACTTGAGGGGCACTGACGCCCCCTGAAGGGCAAAAGTGGCATAGCAAGGATGGTCTCACCTGTGGGATGGCCCGGGAGCAGCTGCGCCAGGTGTACAGCATGACGGCATACTCGTGTCCCTCCTCCAGCATTTCATTCTGAAACGGCAAGGCATTTCATCAGGGAGGAATAACGCTAGGGCCCTCGGCTTCTCAAGGCTCTAGGGTGTGGTCTGTGGCTGGCAACAGCAGCATCAGCTGGGAGCTTGTTGACAAAGCAGGCTCTCAGGCTGGCTGAGCCTATGATTATGAGCTATTTTCCACCGGGTGGTGATGCACACCTTTAATCCCAGCACTTGAGAGGCAGGCGGATCTCTGTGAGTATGAAGCCAGGCTGGTCTACAGAGCAAGTTCCGGGACAGCCAGGATTACACAGAGAAACCCTGTCTCGAAAAACAAAAAAACAAAGAAGACCTATAACCCAGTGAAGCCCCCAGGTAACGCACATGCTCCTCCCATTTAAGACTGATTTGACATGAATTTCAATGAAAGCGAGACGAAAGGCCACATATTCTGGTTCCTTTAGATGAAATACCTACAAGAGCCTTAAGTACAGACAGTGGTTGATGGGAACACGGGGAGAGAGGATCCAGGGGAGGTTGCTAACAGTCTAGGGCACATGTACAGGTGATGGAATTCGATGGCGGTGGCAGTAGTATATTGTGAAAACGGTTAAAATATTCACGTATATGTTTGAAATGGCCTCCAGTTATAGCAAGCATACCTCAAAAATATTAGGACGAAAAACTAATATTATGCTTCCTTTCCTTATAAATGTTTGTATCGTGGGGAAATGAATTTTAAAATTTAAAGCCCTTTATCATATTCACTTTATAAGACATGATTAGGGAAGAATCCAATTTAATCTGGAGTTTGTGACCGAGTGTGATTCTATTCAAAAGCAATGGTTTCAATTCTTAATTTAGAACACCAGTCAGTAACATGCTGTCCCCAAGTTCAGAAACAACGAAGCCCAACTGTGGGCCTCCTGCTTTCTCTTCTGCTTGGGAACACGTGTCTAAAAGGGGAACTGACAGTAACGTAGAGAACACGTGGCCCCCAAGTGCCCACAGTAGGCATAATTTCATTGGGTGAACAGAGGTTATAGTAAGTACGTTCAGGTCTCAGGCTGTGTGTGTGTGTGNGAATACAATACTGCTATAATTCATTATTTTCCTTTGCAGAGGCAACCCTAAAGGTTTCCATTTAGCCATTCCAGTCATAATAGCCCTCAATCCATAGATCAGGAAACCAATGTGAGAATTCCACCATATATGTGTGTGTATGTGTGTGTTACATATATGAAGAATTTAATAAAATAAATACATGTAACATTTTATTAGATTTTTATAATTTATACATACTCCAATGTTTATACACACACATATATATATGTGTGTGTGTATAAATAAATATATAATACATCTATTTATCTTAGAGATATGTATCCCAGGTTACTCCTTTCTAGGTAGCTGAGGATGACCTTGAACTTTCTGCTCCTCCTGTCTCTACTTTTCAAGGGCTAGGGTTCCAGATATTCACCGCTACACCCCGTTTATGTGGTGACGGGGATCAAATTTAGGGCTTCGTAAATTCTATGCACTCTATCAACTAAACCAATTATGTAATTTCTCACAGCCGCATCAGAAAACAAATATAGTCATTGTTTAGCGCCATCCTGTCCCAGACTTGCCTCTCTGAGCCTGTGACCTGGTATTTCTGGGACACCTTGGTCTGCAGTGTTCCAGTTCCCTCTGCCCCAAAGATGACTCCTACCAGCTGGCATTGACTTCCAGTTTCTCTCATGAACCTGCTCATTACAGCTCCCGCCTAAGGCTACTACCCCCTCTCAGCCTTTCGTGCCTCCTCCGGCGGCAATCATTTTCAGAAGCTCATCCAGTGTACCTGTTCCACCCGCATCTCCATGACTCATTCCACGAATAGTTCACAGGGAAAGCATGGCTGAAGCAGAGTTCTGCTCCCCTCTCTCCCACGGTTGAAAACTGCCCACTGCTGCTGATTTAGTTTGTTCGCCTGTGATAGGGTCTCCAGTCCAAACTAGCCTCAAGCTCCCCATGGAGCTGAGAAAGTGATCTTTAGCTTCTGATTCTCCTGCCTCCACCTCCCCACGGCTGGATCACAAGCATTTGCCACACCATGCCCGGTTTATTTGGTGCTGGATATCAAGCCAGGGCTTTGATGTGTTCTAGGTGGCTGCTCACACAACTGAAATTGACCTACATCTCCGGCCTCTGGTCTGCACTTTCATTAAATGGATGAAAGCCCTCTGTTACAGGCTCAGCTGTGCCCCTCCTACTCCCCATACACCATCTGAAAGTTCCAGTCCTAACCCTTGTGCTTGAGACTGTGACTATTTCTAGTTGGTCCTTTTGAAAGGTGATGAATCTCAGAGGACATCATGAGAGCAGACCTTCACTCAATCTGACTGTCATCCTTATAAAGTGTGGGGGGAGGGCTTGGGTACACACTGAGCCATCAGACACGCAGGAGTTTGTATGGAAAGAGCCAGGGTAGCCAAAGAGACAGCAGGAGAAATCACTCTAGGGCTGTGGGAGGGAAACACTTATTATTTAAGCCACCTGGTCACAGTATTTTGCTATGGGAGGCTAGGTAGCAAATATGATCTCCAAGTATAGACTCCATAAATGCTATACACACACACACACACACACACACATTTTGGGCAGTCACTGAGAATTCTGTCTTTGCTCGTGTTGATGTTCACCTGATGTCCCCTCCCCATCTCATCTCTGACTGCTACAATCCTATGGGACATAGAGAGGACCACAGAAAGAGATCAGGACTATCTCCAGGTTCACGCCAGGACTTCTGGTTGTAGGACCACAAGAAACTTGCTTATTAACTTCTTTAGACCTCAGTCTTCTCGTCTCTACAATAGGTATAATGAGCGCTTTGCAAGCCCTGGGGTGATTATGGGGTTCTGATGGTCTCACACAGCAGACTGCCCAGCCTACATTTCAAAGAGCAGTGTGCACACACACCCCATAATTACCCTCTTAGAAGACTGTACTCAAAAGTGGCTTCCTCCAGGAAGCTTCCTCCCGCCTCCTCAAGGCCCCTTCAAAAACTGAACTCCATGACGCTGAATGTTATACATTTTTTTGTGCCTGCAAAGAACTGTCCAGAGCACCAAGCTTGGTCACCAGAGAATCCCAAGTTTAGAACTACCACCCCATCAGCTGTGAAACCCTCAGTCAATTTCTTAACAGTTGAGAGAGAGGCTTCAATGTTGGCCAGCTGAAATATTGGGGCTTCCAATCACCTCCCTCACAGAGTCTGTGTGAGGATTACATGAGGTGATGACCCTGAAATAGCTGCACAGAGAACAGGTTTGGTTGGCTTGTTTCTTCCCCATTTGACTCATTCAGAAATGAAACTCCCTCACGCTAATTTTCCAATCAGCTCACAGCGGTGAATGAGTGCATTGTCCCACACAGTGAGAAGGGTCCAGAGAAGTACACAAGGGGCCCTTGGATGAGGAATCTAGAATCTGAAAACTTCACTCTAGATAAAATGGGAGAGGAGAATTTGCTCTCTTAGGATCAGACCCTAAGAAGGAAAACAAATGGCCCCATTTATGAATGATCTAGGCCAGCAACTTCCTTGAATCAACAAATGGCACTTTCCAAAGCCATGTCACTTGTCACTTTTATGAGGAACTTTTTTCTCTGTCAAAGGAACACACAACACCCCCTTTCCCGCCAGTTCTCTGTAAGGATAAGATGAAAGTAGAACCTAATCCCATGTGTACATAAAAAGCCCTGGGCTCCAGGAAGTGAACAGTGGGGTTTGGACGGGCTTATAGTGAACAAGATGAGCAAGGCATGGAGTTTGCCCCAAGGCACATAGAGGAGATGGGGCTGAGTTCCAGAATGGACTTCCATAGCCCAGCTGACTAAGGCAGAGCAGAGCTGGGTAGCTGAGGCCTGTTGTGGGAGGCAGCCCATGGTTCCTCCTGCGTCAGTAGGGCGTGCATCTGCACATGTAGGTCACGGAGACTTACCATGCTGGAGTGGACCGTTGCCTGCTCAATGTACCTTGCAATGCCCGTGACAAACGCATTCCTGTCCTCGAAGTTCGTGTCAAAGTTAGCCTGTGGAGGGAGAGGACAGGAGGGGGTGTTTGGTAACCGGAAAACACATCGAAGCTGGCTGGATGTCTAGGGAGCGAACAGCCACCAACAAAAGCCACAAGCTTTCTGTGGAAATCTACTGCCCCACGACTTTCGCATATTACCCATTACGGCCTCCAAACAGCTGAGGACAGATGCACAGCACCTGCTTCTCACAGGTGACGGGTTTTTCTCAACCAAGCCCCAGAAGTACATGTTTGATTCCGAATTGCCACTTTCTAATTCCAGTTAGTAGGGATCTCTGCCAACTTGTTCATGTGATTAGTGCGCTACAATTAATCTGTTTTATATGCTTGTCAGGATGGATAAAAGTTCAAGCACAAGGAAGTCATACTTCCCAGCTAACTGTGCAAGTCCAAACAGTTGCTAAAAGTCAAATGTGCATGGCTCTGATCCAGACGTTCAGACACACATGCCTGAGGGTGCCCAGGTGTGTAGGTAGAGGTTGGGCCACCACCGCAGCTTTTACAATTAAACAGCCACCTGAAAATGATGAAAATAGCCAGCAAAAGCTGGAGAAGTTGACAGTCTCAGTACAATGGGCTGGAAGGACCATGAGCTGCTTAAACATAGGGCGGGCGGCATTACTGTATCCCTGATGCCCAACAATATCCACTCAAGTTTTTGCTGTTGTGAGTTTTGAGACAGCGGTTCTCTCTGTAGCCCAGGCTAGACTCAGACTCACAGAAATCCTCTTCCCTCAGGGATGCTGGCATTACATCTGTGAGCCATCCTGCCTGGCTCCACAATAAATATTAAGGAAAATACAGTGTGTGTGTGTGTGTGTGTGTGTGTGTGTATTGAATATATAATAAATTCCTGTTTTAGTAAAAAGGAAGACTATATACACCAAATACATTTAATAAAACAAAATGTCTATGTACACAGAGAAGGGTATATTAGTATAAGAAATTCATTTCTACGCTATGCTTTTCCATTTTGCTAATAAAAATGTCTCTCTATAAAACTAAAACTAAAATATACTTGGATAATTAAAATTCTAATCTGCGTTAAAAGCTATGAATAAGTCAGATTTAGGAACTGAATCTTCAAGTATGTGAAGATTCATTTAATTATTGAGTGAAATGAAAATATATAATTATACTTAGTCATCATTCACCATCTAAAACCTAGCAAAAAGGTCTAACACAGCCCCAGTTTTCAAATTAACACATTCTTTCTTACCATGGCATTCAGCCTGGCGCACCCAGACAAGGGGCTTTGGCCAGGCTGCCTCCACCTGCATGAGTGCCCTCCTCGCTAGGCCTGCCAGGGTCACGGCTGTGTGTGTAACGGCGATGGAGGTTTATCACAAGATCTCATTTAGGGCCAAAGCAAATAACTGTGACCCACTTCCCTGAGCCACTGGCCGCTGTGTGGACTTGCTTGAGCTCTTGTCATCCACACTCAGGGAAAAGTAATTACCCAGGCAGGCTCCAGAGGCTTCTAAATTGTGATATTTAATTCATGAGATCAGGGATGCCATACACTGGGTGGGGCATCAACAGGAGCAGCCCAGAAGGAATTTAGGATCGGAGCAGTCGATCAAATGCTCCCTAGGGGAGGGACATGGTCCTGACACACATTTATTAGTTAATCCATTTCCTCCATGGGGCTCCGAGAGCGTACAGGGACTCCATCCGCTCCCGACCTTTCACCTTCCAGGCATACCTCCTCTTCCCTGTACTTCAGGGCAGGTCGGCCCCCTTACAGGACCCCCAGAATCCGGGTCTCTCCACTGCACGCTGCCATTTCCATTACCTGGTACATGATGGAAGAAGGCGGGGGCTCGATGCATGGCTGCTGGTCTGGGAGGGGCAGTTCCTCCAGCAGGTCCACGTTGGACAGGGCATCTTCCAAAGTGACGTGGGTAGTCATGGCTGCGGTTTCTGTCTTCCACGCTGATGGAGAGGATTAAAGAACAAGGGAGAATTTCAGGTCCCCCAACTATTTCCTTTGGCCTCACCTCATCCAAACCCCTTCTGGAGGGTGGCGAGGGTTAGGAGTCACTGAGGCCGCTCTCAAATGCCAGTGCTTCACAGTTGTCTTCTACCTACATCTTTAAAATCTGAGGGATCAGGGCTGGTGCGATGGCTCAGCAGGTAAAAGCACTTGAGTCTAAGTCGGACGACCCGGGTTCGATCCCTGGGACCCACACATAGTGAAAGGAGAGGACAGATTCCCACAAGTTGTCCCCTGTTCTCCACACACGCACCATGGCATGAACTGCCACACCCCCACATTGTATACACACACACAAATAATAAATAATAAATGTCGAGGATATCTTGGCTGAACCTCACCACAACTGTTGTCTACCAGCACGGAAAGCTGGGTTCTGCCAACACGGGAGCAGCGAGAAAGCACAGCTCTGAGAAGTGATGTGACATTCACGTGATCAAGTAAGCAAGGGTGAAGGACCTGGATTGATGTTGGGCATGGGGACACGGGCCTCCTTCTCTTCACAGGGATATTCATCAGTTCCATTCTTGGCACAGGACAAATATCCATGACTGAAAAGCCAGGACAAAGGGCAACCAAGGAGACCTACACCTAGGTTTTTGAGGCTAGTTAAGCAGGAACCGCACAGTGGGTAACTTCTGTAAACCAGCCTTGTGTGAAGCAATGGAGAAGCTGCCATGTGTTCCTTGGTCTGGGGACATTTTATGAACCATACCAAAGCCATCAGCCCTTAATAGGTATTTCTGTGTCTTGGACCCAGGTAGAATGCGGCTGGTTGGAGGGTAACTCTGCCAGGCAGTGAGGCAGAAAGAACTGAGCAGGGCCGTTAACCAGCTCAAGCTAGTTGCTATTTTTAGAACACAGCACCGTGCAAGCAGAAGATTCATTAAAAAAAAAAAAATTACACGTGAAAACGGATTAAAAGCTTACACTGCATGATTTAGTGTATAAACTGGGATCCCACCAGTAGCTTCCAAAAACGAAACATTAGATCAGGTGCGGTGACACATGCACACAGTCCCAGCACTTGGGAGGCCAAGGCAGGAGAATCGTGAATCTGAGGCTAGTTTGGGTTATATAGCTGAAAGCCTGCCTGGTTACACAAGTGAGGCTCATCCCCCCAGTGATACAGCACCAACACCAATATTTACTACAGCGCCAACAGTGCAGATGAGAACCCCCAAATTCACCCCTTTGAAAACCTATAAACCCACAGAAACATATTCATAGCTACAGAGTGATTCAGACAGAAATGGTAATTACTTAGAACTAAAGGGAAGGGATAAAAGTCTTAAATACATGTAATTGAAGGTAAGCAAAGTGGAACATGGGTCTATAGAGATCACTCAGTGGACCAGGGGGCTGCTCTTTCAGAAGACCCAAGCTCTGTTCCTAGCATCCAAGTTGGTGGCTCATATCCACCTGCAACTCCAGCTCCAGGGAATCTGGGGCCCTCTTCTGCACACATACGAATAAAAACATAACACATCTTCAAGGAAAGAAAAGTGGAACTCAATTAGCCCAATGTTGCACTGAAACACTTAAAGAGATCAAAAGCGCAAACCCAAAGAAATGGAGCTAGGGGAGTCCGTAATTACAAAGACAAATAATAGTAATAATAATAATAATAATAAAACTCAGTAGAGGTCAACAACAACAACAAAACCTAAGATGAGTCCTATAGGATCATTAGTGATAATCCAGCCAGATCTTTACTACACAAATAGGAAGAAGACACAGAGAAGGGCCACTGTGCTAGCCTAGCCCCATAGCAGGGAAATATGGTTTAAACAAGGGCTGGATTCTCTCAGTGACAGGAACTGTGCCCTGTGTTAGAAAAACAGTGTCTGTTGCCAGGCCACATGGGGACCTTTGATATGTAAATGTGGTCTGGGGGCTGCAAAGAGTTGGAGCTCATAACCAAGGCCACACTGCCAATTAATACCTCTCTCGGGCCCAAGGTCGGGAGGGCAGATGGAGGCTGGGTGGCTGCAGATCAGCTGACTAGAATTCACACTCCACTGATTTCTCACACACACCTTCTGGGCATGTGCCCCGCCAATGGCACAGCCAGCCTCTGGTGAGGACACCTGGAACTCAGTGGTGGCCTACCCCTCTGCCTCTCTTCTCATCCCGACTCAGAATTCTAAGTAAGATGCTCAGGTCTATGGTAGCATGACTGTCAAGCTACACAAAGCCTCTTTTCTTCCTTGTGTTACTCTTTTTCATTTATATTTTTAAAATCATGTGAATGCACGTGTGTCTGTGTGTGGGTATGTGCACATGTGTGCAGGTGCTGGTGGAGCCCAGGAGAGATCATAAGATCCCCTGGAGCAGGAGTTAGAGGCAACTGTGAGTCTCTAGATGTGGGTGCTGGGAATCGAACTTGGGTCCTTTGCAAAAGCAGCATATGCTCTTGACTTCTAAGTCATCTCTCCAGCCTTTTTTTTTTTTTTTGTTTTTCGAGACAGGGTTTCTCTGTGGCTTTGGAGCCTGTCCTGGCACTAGCTCCAAAGACCAGGCTGGTCTCGAACTCACAGAGATCCGCCTGCCTCTGCCTCCCGAGTGCTGGGATTAAAGGCGTGCGCCACCATCGCCCGGCTCTCTCCAGCCTTTCTTACATTTCTATTAAGTCCACTTGAGGATATATGATCTACAATTAATTACAAAGCCCAATATGTCATTATGTCAAATAATAATCATCAATCTTTCTTGATACTAGACATTGCAAGGGTTCGCCTGTTTGCACAGCCTATCAGTCATGCACCATGGGATCCTGCTTCCTAGACAAGAACACTCAGGGTTTAGAAGCACGGCGTTAGTGGGTTTTGGCTCTACCTGTACCAAGAATCACATGAACAGCTTTATCAATACCGGCCTGGGATCCACTCCTAATACAAAAAAGACGCCATTTAAAAGCTTACTGTTTCATTTGCAGTAAGAAACCCAGACTGCCATTACTGATCAAACTCTTATGATCACCATGCCACTGGCCAGCTTACAGAGAAGCTGGCCCTTGGTCACACTGTTGGTTGGGGTATAAAATATGCAATTGCAACAGACTGAAAAACGCAAACATCTGAATGACTGCAGGGCTGCTGGAGCCCTCCACACTGAGGACAGAGCAGCAGCAAGCCCTAGGATGCATGTGTGTGGACCACATGGTCCCATTTATCCGAGAGGAAGATGCATATACAGACACAAAGACTCAAGGATGCGCTATACAAAGGCTGTTGAGCTTTGAGGAGGGAGGAGAAAGAGGCTTAAGGTCTATGAAGGAAACAGTCTAGCAATCCTGAATATACCTGGTTTTCCAGGTTTTACATGATTGTAAAATAAGCTTTAAACTTAAAATGCAAACCCCTAAAAAGGAATAAATGGAAGGAAATGAATATATATGTGACAAATTATTGGTAGAGCCACACAGAAAGGAATTGTTCCAAGTGATTCTGTGACGTGTGTGTGTGCGCGCGCGCATGCGTGTTTGTGAAGGCCTAAAGGGGACGTTGGATCTCCGACTTCCTTACTTTTTCTACACTGCCTTGAGACAGGATCTCTCACTGAACTAGGGGCTAGACTGACAGCCAATAAACCTCAGAGATTCTCCTGTTTCTGCCTCCCACAGCACTGGGGTTGCAGAAATGCATGACCATGCCTGGCTTTTTACATGGTCCTTGTGTAGCAAGTGCTCCTACCCAAGGAGCCATCTCTCCAGCCTCTCATTCAATTATCCGATAGTAGATTCTGGGGGGGAGGGGACACATCCTGAGAATGACAAAAGTAAGGGATGGTGGTGTTGGCTTTAGTCCCAGTGTTCCAGAGGCAGATATTATCTCTGAGTTTGAGGCCAGCCTGGTCTACAGAGTGAGTTCCAGGACAGCCAGGGATACACAGACAAACCCTTTCTTAAAACAACAAAAACAAAAAACACCCTCGCTTTATTTTCAATGCCATACAGGTAAATTACTGTGACATGTTTGGATGTGTTATGAGGAAATGAGTGATTATGAGATGTGCTCCTCTTGTTGTTGAGACGAAGGTGTCCTTGATATGACTGAAAATACTTTATTTACAACTGTAGAGAGTCATTAAAAACTAAATACCACAGGAAACAATACTGAATGGTGATTTGAAAGAAAATGGCCCCCAAAGGGAATGGCACTATTAGGAGGTGTGGCCTGATGGAGTAGGTGTGGTCTTGTTGGAGGAAATATGTCATGGTGGGATGGGTTCTGAAGCCTCCTTTGGTCAAGTTTCCCTCAGTGTGTCACTGACCACTTCCTGATGGAGGAGGGTCTATGTGTTACTTTCATTGGTTAATAAAGAAACTGCCTTGGCCCTGATAGGACAGAAAATTAGGTAGGCGGAATAGACAGAACAGAATGCTGGGAGAAAGAAGCAGAGTAAAGCAGTTGCCATAGCTCTCCTCTCCAAGATGGATGCAGGTTAAGATCTTACCGGTAAGCCACCACCTCGTGGTGCTACACAGATTATTAGATATGGGTTAATCAAGATGTGAGAGTTAGCCAGTAAGAGGCTAGAGTTAATGGGCCAAGCAGTATTTAAAAGAATACAGTTTCCATGTAATTATTTCAGGTAAAGCTAGCCGGGTGGTGGGCCTGCTGCTCCACACTACAAATTCCTGCTACCTGCAAGATGTAGGACTGTAAGTTACTGCTCCAGCACCATGTCTGCCTGCTCTCCGCCATGTCCCACTATGCTGATAATGAACTAAACCTCTGAACTGTAAGCTAGCCACCCCAATTAAATACTTTCCTTTACTAAGAGTGGTCATGGTGTCTCTTCACAGCAATAGGAACCCTAAGACAGGGTGGTTAGCTTTGACTGTTGGCTTGATACAACATGGAGTCACCTGGGAGCAGAGCCTCAATGAGGGATGGTTTCCATCAGCTTGGCCTGTAGGCATGTTTAGGGGGGAATTGTCTTAACTGGGTTGACTGATGGGGGAGGACCCAGCTGTGGGTAGCACCTCTCCTTAGGCAGGGGGTCTCCTAAGTGAAATAATGGGGTATGTATGCATGCATGCATGCATTTCTTTCTGCCTCTGAGTGTGCAGTGTGACAGCTGTCTTGAGGTCCTGCTGCTGTGCCGCCTCTGCCAAGATGGCTGCGGCCTAGAGTTGTGAGCTAACATAAACCCTTTCTCCTTGGGTTGCTCTCTGTCCAGGTGTTTTATCACAACAATAAAAATGAGACCAGCACAAACATAGATACCCAGATGTGTACACATGCACATATGTGTTCATATTTATATTTAAAATTAAAACACATTACAAGGTCCTCACTGACACAAATACATGTTAATAAAGACACAAATGATATTTATACATACAGATGTTTGTACATACACCCATGTTTCTGCCCACTGAAAAGACTTAGAAACAAATCCCAGCCCACGAGCAACAGGCACCTTCAGTGCTCAGACTCCAGTCTGACTTCCTACCAAGGAATTAGGACTCATGTGAGCCCAGGCCTGGGGTAGAAAATGACTGGGGTAGAAAGTTAACAACTTTCTCGGCATAGCAAGGACTCTGTCTGTCTAAGATACCGGGACTGTGTGTGGAACAGATCTAGAGGAGACCCTGAATCAAGCTCCTGCTCCCCCAGGATAGAGCTTGTGTGTGCTCATCAGGTAAGCTACAGTGGACCAGCACAAGAGTAAACGCCTTTACCTCAGTGAGATCATAGATTTACCAAATAAAAACCTGGCTCTCATTACTTGGATGGTGCCTATGATCCCATTTTTATACTGAAAATGGAAAAAACATGAAGAGGCAACTTGCCTTTCCTAAACAAAATAGACTGCTGGCTAGGAAAATCAAGTCAAAAGAAAAGATACATAATTTGTTTTCCTTTCTCAGAGACAATGCCAATGGGAACGCCTCCGCTTTCAATCTGCTAAGGAGTAAGTGGCTCCACTCACTGCTCATCAAGACTGCCAGCTTCACTAAACAAAAGCAGCCAGGTGAACCACGCACCTCCTGATGGACACAGACACCATCACCTGGGAAGAATGCTAGGCCCAAAAGGAACAGCAGAATCGCTTCAAGCTTTTGACTCACAGAGCATGCAGAGAGCAGAAAAACACATTATAATAGCACAGGTAAGTCAATACAGAGGATGACTCAATGTCTTCAACAAATAAGGGAAAAAGGGAAAAAAGAAAAAGAAGTGCAGGAAGGGGGCAGCTATGATATTTTCTACTCTGATACAGTGTGTGTTTGGATCCTGGTTGGACTCCATTCCAAACACACCACCCTGAAATCAAAACTGTAATACTTAGCAAGAGAAAAGCAAAAATAAAAATCAAAACATAAAAAAACTGGTAAATGAATCCTGATTGCAAGCTTGATACTATTGAAAGACTGCTTTTTTTTTAGTTGTAATGTATTACGTTTTAAAACACAAGTATGTTTTAAAAGTGTTTTCTAGAAATATCTATTAAAATAGGAACAAGGTGATACAGGGATTTTCTTCCTAATAAGACAAGATAAAGAAGAATAAAACAAAATCCTGGGGTAAGTAAGAGGGCTGAGTAGGTAAAGGAGTTTGCAGCCAAACCTGAGGATCTGAGTTTGGTTCCCGAGTCATGCAATGTGTCTTTTAACCTTAAATATAGTTTCAACACTCAGAAGTAAGAACCGTTGGTCCTCCGTGACGCTGGTGTGGGCTTTCTCCTGTTTTCCCTCTCCAGTTGTACATCTGTCTGGAACCTTTTGCAAAGGTCTCTAGCTCAGTGTGGCAGCTCCCAGTTCACACTGGAATCCCCCTCTCCCTCATCTACCATGATCCTTCCTCTCACCTTTCCCCCCAAACCTGGGAATCTTCAGGACTTCATGAGCTTCAGAAAACATTCATTTACTAGAATAATCATTAAGGCTTTTTCCTTCAAAATAGTAGCACCCCAAGGTCTCCTCGAACTAAACCAGTATGTGCCTAATAAAGCCAACAAATTTAGAGTCTTTGTTTACATAACACGGCCTTTCTTTTCTCCTTGGAAATACAGTTTCTGCAATGGCTCTGCCTCTGTAGATCATCCGCTGCCTAAGGGAGGTGGAAATCAGACATTTTTAGCTCAAGTGCTGGAAATCAGTGCCAAGCCACATCAATAAGAAAGGAGGACATTCTAGGAACTCGAACAGAGGTATACGTGAAAACAAGCATGCTTTCCTAGCCCGGGAGGCCAGTGTGTTACGCAACCTTCCACGTGAGAATTATCCCATGTGTTCAGTCTGTGCACATGCGCCTGTTCTTTCATTTCGGAAAAGAGAGTAATAAACTGTTCTCAAATTCACCGTGCTCTTGAGGCCTGGTTTACCTCATGCAGCCGCTGTCTCGCAACATGAGGAGTCAGTACCTTTTATTTAATTCACTATCTTCATAACCAACCCAAAGTCAGCCCCCCAGCTGCCGCAAGATAAGCAGCAGCCCTGAGCTCAGGAGTAATTTGCTTCGGACAGACCGCAACATGACAGGGTGGGTCCCGGCACCGGTGCATGATGGTAGCTAGAACCTGGCTTTGGAAATGCAGGTTCTGCCGTTCACAGCTCGAGTAGGATCTCGAAGCCATGCTCCTTTTTACTTTCTGGAAGTAATGAGAAAGTAAGGTGGGTTTTTTTTTTTTTTTTTTTTTTTTTTTTTACAAGGTGGTATAACAGTGGGTGGGGTTGAGCCTTGGGGCTGAACCTGCTACTCAGCACTGAACAGCCATTGAACCACAGCTTATGATTTAACCCCTGGAAAAAGGACCATAATTTATAAAAGTGCCTGTCCTTTGTTCTCAGCGTTTTATAACGGACAGCATGGATATTACTTAGCAAGGCCGTCTGGACCAGACTGAGCATTCAGGAAATAGTGTCAGAAAATAAAAGTACAAATTAGCAGGTTACTGGGCTCTTAGTCACAACTGGTGAATTCCCAGCAGGGCCCTTCTCTAAAACAGACTGGGAGCTCTCTTTACACAGGGGCAGCAGGGAAGGTAGGAGCAGAGAGATAAGACCCTGAAAAAAACCCAGCGGGGCAGCAAGTTGGCTCCGCCCATAAGGTGCTTGCTGTGCAAACCTGGAGACCTGGGTTCAATTCCCAGAACCCACACAAAAGTGAAGGGAGAGAACTAATGACTTTTGCACGTCTCTCCTTGTGTGCACAGTGCACAACACAACACATACACGCACACTCTCTGAGTTTGCTCTCTGTTGCTATGAAGCACTCTGACCAAAAGCAACTTGGGGAGGAATGAGTTCATTTAAACTTACAGGTTATAGATTACCATGGAGGGAAGCCAAGGCACGCAAACAGGAACCAAAGCAGAGACCACAAGGAATGCTGCTAGTACTGACTTATTTGGCTACTTTTCTTATAAGGCTCAGGCTCACCTGCCTAGGGATGGCACCACCCACAGTGGGCTGGGACATCCTACATCACCTGCCTAGGGATGGGACCATCCACAGTGGGCTGGGACCTCCTACATCACCTGCCTAGGGATGGCACCATCCACAGTGGGCTGGAACTTCCTACATCAGCAGAAATTAAGAAAATGTCTCACAGACATGCACAGACCAATCTGATAAGGCGATTCCTCAATTGAGGTCCTTCTTCCCAAGTGACTAGTTTGAATCAAGCTAACAAACACTCTCTCTCTCTCTCTCTCTCTCTCTCTCTCATGCATATCACTAAAGATTTTAAAGGCTGGTTTACATCAGATTTCTTTTTGTAAAAGTTAACACAGAAGGGCCTTCCTGATTGTGCTAACTCAGCTACATTGGGATCCTCCTGTTTTCAGAAAAATCAATACCAAACTGGCTTGTGGGAGTCTCCCTCTCCGCTCAGATTAAAGCTATGGCTTCTCACCGCTCAGCACTGAAGCTCATGGTGTGTTAACCACAGAGCAGATAAACACTGCCACAACTTTCCTAGCCCTGCCCCAAAGCATCGTCACTAAGATGTCAGTTCTGTATGGCTCTTTCATCTTGATTTCCCACCACCACTGCCCCACAAATTCAAGAGGGCAGCTACTGTCTGATATTTTCCTCAGGAGGTCACTGTTAATAAGAAATAAATGCTTTCATTCATGTGAGTGATTGGCAGAGGCCCGGCACACGGGATATCTTTCTTTCTAGTTCAGCGTTTAGGCCATGCTTGCTTTTGAACCATTTTGGAAAATGCTAAACTCATCACTGCCCTCCCAGTTTGGGTGCTTTTCTCTTCCTTAGGAACAAAACTCTCCCAAGTTGAAAAGACTAGGAAACTGTCATATTTGGGAGATCTACAAACACCTAGAAGCCAAAAAATATTTTTCCCGCCTGCCCAGTTACCCAGATAGAGGATACATAGACAGATGCCCACAGACATACTTATACATATATTTATATACAGAAGGAAAATATTATGTGAATATACATTAAAATAATAAAATAAAGCAATTAAAAGGGAGATGGTCCCATTAGGATAAAATGGGGTTGGCTGTTGAGTGAGCAAAACCCAAGAGTATGGCCTTCTTTTCTATCTTGGGTATAGCAGAGTGTAGCAAAAAGCTGTGTGGGCACAGAAGGTGGCCATGGCAGGATACAGCTCCATGGAGACCAGTGCCCTGTGGATTAGAGCCCCTTCAAACCTCAGAATCTGCTGAACAGGAAAGCAATTATTCATGCTCATCTTACAGGTATTCCAGAGTATGCCACAATGGGCCATGCAACCTCTGCTGAGTGCACTGGGCATGAAAAATTCTGCAGGAACAGTCCACATAGACAAAGGTCAGGGTTCCCAGCTGTCAGCCTTAAGGGAACCACTTGGAGTTGCTTTTAGAGGATAACCTACACTGGGGATTCTTGAACATTTTCTCCTGTGATCTCTTTCAACCCAAGAAATGTTGACCAATCTATGGGTATGTACATGCATAAACAGGTATGCAAATCAAACGTTTATTACCAACTCCATGGGATCTGACACCCTCTTCTGGTTTCTGTGGACATTATCTGCATGTAGTTCACACACATACATGCAGGCAAAGCACCCATATACAGAAAAATAAATATATTTTTTAAATCACTGCAGTTTATAACACATACCAGTACCAAACGTGGGCCAAGGTGGTTCGGGCAGAGTGTTCCAGTGTTGTGTGTTGAGATGGCATGCGATGTGCAAAGTGTTTGTGTGTCCATAACCCAGGCTGCCAGTGGAGCTGCACAATGCAAGCTCCATGGGTGCTCCAGAAACACCTCAGACTCATTATGTTTAATTTTGGCTGAAGCATATTCAGGTGGCCAGATTCGTTACTTGACCCATTGGGGGTTCTGACCCACAGCCTAAGAAGCTGGGTTGATACCAATCTGTAGAATAAAGTCATAAGCTTGGAGCCGTCCATACGCTAAGAGGACAACAAACTGAATATACACACAGAAAGAGAACCATCAAGATAGAGAGAGGGCCACTGAGGTCCAGGAACTTGCACAGTTGAGTGCAGGGCCAAGAACTCCCACTGCACCACATCCCGTAAAAGCATCACCAATACTGAGGCACACAGGACGGAAGCCACACACTGTTGGGATGATTCTGGAACTGGGAGAGATGGAAGGGAATGATACCCTCCTGTCTGTGAGAATCTCCATCTGAGCATCGTTTCCTTTGGGCCTCACTGAACCTGCACGTTGCTTCCTCGTGCTATGTATGGCAGCTTCCCAAGCCATTTGCTACGTTCTCTCTCCTGTTCTGACTAGGTTCCCCGAGAGGAGGCATAGGTCCAGATCACATCCAGTGTCTCCAGTAGCAACACAGCCACAACTCAATTAGGCTTGTCAGCTGGTGGAGAAAAACCACACCTTCTGACAAAAGAACTAAAGAAAGGAAGGAGGAAAGAAAGCAAACAAATAAAAAAGCCCAAGTCGTACAGAGAACGTTCTCAACCCATAAAGAACACTCGATAAAGAGCAATGATGGTGCGGGGGGGGGGGTGTAGCCAATATCAGATTTAATGGGGGAAATGGAATACTTTCTCCCTAGGACCAAGACAGACCATCTGCTCCTACCTTTATAGTGAGTGTCATCCTAGAGAGTGTAGCTAAGAGAAAATTAAATAAAAGGAGCCAGATTAGAAAGGAAGCTGTAAAAAATAAGGGGGGAGGAATCTGTAAGAGGCCGGTGAGATGGCTGAGCAACCCCCTGCCTGCTGTCAAGCCTGAGGACCTGAGTTCAACCTCTGAGAGCCACATGGCAGAAGGAGAGAACTGATTCCGGCTGGTGGTCCTCTGACCTCCACAAATTTGCTATGGTACACACGGACAAAAAGCCCATAAATAAATAATACATAAACTATTATAAAAACTAAAAGCTTGTAAATGAACATCCATAACAACATTATCCACAACAGTCCAAGAGTATAAGCATTCCACAGACCGAGAGATAAAATCAGTAGTACCACTGTACAACGTGATCTTATTCAGCAACAGAAAGGACTTTAGTTCGGATACATGTTATGACCCCGAATACACACAAGAGCCTTGAAATTATGATGCTAAAAACAAAAGGCTCCACACTGTGTGATCCCATTTATACAGTGTGTCTAGATGATCTACGGAGACACAAAATGGACTTGTGATTGACTAGGGCTGGGTTGGGACGGAATCAGTGGTACGACTTAACGACATGAGGTCTCTTCCGGGGATGCCAAATACGTTCTAAAATTATCTGAGATTGTGGTTGCCCAGGTTTGTGAGTTACTACAAATTACGGAAGTGTATGGTCTAAATGGTGAACTGTGAAATACTCCGTATGTCTTAAAGTTAAGACACTCCCAAACTTAGTATTTTCATGAACCTATGAGTACAGCATGTACAAGTGGGGTACAGAGAGAGCTACAGATGGAGCAGAAGACAGGGGAGGGGATAAGCAGACTAACAGACAACCCCACTTGTCTTCCCCATGGAGCAGCCCCCAAACTGACTTTTTGCTTCTCCCCTGCCTGGTTGGTTGCTGTCTGCTTGAGAGGGTCTCACTACGAGTCCAAGCTGGCCTGAAGCTCACAGCAGTTCACCAGCCTCACCTCCGTGGTACACACCACCACACCCACTACCCTGCTCCTACATCTGCTCTGCTGTGGAGAAAAGACTTCTCAGATGACAGGAAACTGCCAGAGCAGAGGGCTGATACGTTCTGAAGTTCAAATTAAATGAGAAAGGAGGAGTTGTCCAACAGAGTGCCCCTCCCAGTGATAGAAAAACTGGGGCCCAGACAAGGTTCTTGCGTGCAGTGATGGGGCTGGGCAGGGATTGCACTAGCACAGCAATCCCGAAGACCGAGTCTGATGTAGCAACTGACATTTAACTTGACATTAAGAAAAAAAATCTGATTTTTCCAATGAAACAAAACACGAAGTAAGAAAAGAAACATAACATCTCTTAAGCCTCCTGCTCTCATCAATGGTACACCTTAATGAAATAGACGTGTTACATGTGATTTGATTAAAGCAGAGATCTTAATATATTGGAAACATGGTGTGATTTAAAAAAAAAAAAGTGAATCTCTTCGATCCATATTGATCGCCATGCACAAAACTCAAGTCCAAGACCTCAACATAAAGCCAACCACACTGAGCCTCATAGAAGAGAAAGTGGGAAGTACACTTGAACGCATTGGCACAGGAGACCACTTCCTAAATATAACCCCAGTAGCACAGACACTGAGAGAAACAATTAATAAATGGGACCTCCTGAAACTGAGAAACTTCTGTAAGGAAAAGGACATGGTTAACAAGACAAAATGGCAGCCTACAGAATGGGAAAAGATCTTCACTAACCCCACATTGGACAAAAGAACTCAAGAAATTGGTCATCAAAAGAACATTAATCCAATAAAAAATAGGGTACAGACCTAAACGGAGAACTCTCAACAGAGGAATCTAAAATGGCTGAAAGACACTCAAGGAAATGTTCAATATATCCTTAGCTATCAGAAAAATGTAAAGCAAAACAACTCTGAGATTCCATCTTACACCTGTAAGAATGGCCAAAATCAAAAACATTGTTGACAACTTATGCTGGAGAGGTTGTGGGGTAAAGAGAACTCTCCCCTATTGCTGGTGGGAGTGCAAACTGGTATCAGTATTGGTATCAGTATTGGATATCAGTATGGCAATTGCTCAGAAAATTAGGAAACAACCTACCTCAAGACCCAGCAATACCACTTTTGGGTATATACCCAAAAGATGCTTAATCGTACCACAAGGACATACACTCAACTATGTTCATAGCAGCTTTGTTTGTCATAGCCAGAACCTAGAAACAACCTAAATGCCCCTCGACTGAAGAATGGATAAGGAAAATGTGGTACATTTACACAATAGAGTACTACACAGTGGGAAAAAATAACATCTTGAAATTTGCAGGCAAAAGGATGGATCTAAAAAACTTTATATTGAGTGAGGTAGCCCAGATCCAGAAAGACAAATATCATATGTACTTGGAAAACCAGACTACAATTCACAATCACAGAAAATCTAGACAACAATGAAGACCCTAAGAGAGACATACGTGGATCTAATCTACATGGGAATTAGAAAAGGACAAGATCTCCTGAGTAAATTGGGAGCATGGGGACCATGAGAAAAGGTAGAAGGGGAGGGGAGAGGAAGAAAGGGGAGTGGAAAAAAATATATAGCTCAATAAAAACAATTAAAAAACAAAACAAAATCAAAGTGAATCTCCAAAAGAGACAAGCCCAGAGTGTGAACACAACATGAGGCTGGATATAGCTACTCAAAAAAATAGCTCCCAGGGGGATCCCCGCTCTGCAGGGTTGTCCTGGCCTACATACAAGTCTTTCAACTGCTTAGTTTTCAAAAGCAAGTGCATGTATTGCTTTGAGCAGAATTTTAAATTTTACTCTGAAAAACAACCCACAGACCTCCTTGCTAACAGTTGGACACCTGGCCAGTACACAGCACTGGCTGGCTAGGCAGTGCCTCACTGCCTGTCCCCTGGGACCAGAAGCTTTGTCACCTGCTGCGTCTCTGTTCTCAGGGGATCTAAGGGTGGAGCTAAGGAGCATAAATCAGCCTCCACTTGAACATCTGCAGAAAGCCTATCTAGCCTTCTTGTTTTTCTACAAGGGATCGGAAAGAAAGACCTTGTTGGGTGGGGCAAAGGGACTTGCCATTTCATTGGCCACTTTTCTCAGCTGCTTCTTGTGGCAGTGGGGTTCTGGAAGGCTTTTTGGTGACAACCAAAAGTAAACAAATGCCACAAGCTCAGAGCCACGGTCCTCAGTCCTTTATGGAGGGGAAGTCATTCCTCCACGGTGCCCAATTGATTGCGCCCTCACTAGGGATTACCGCAAGCTGCCACAGTGAGACTTGTACGTGTGGAGGGGAGCAGGCTTTCAGAAGCTCCGGCTAATGGAACCCAAGAGGGGACTTTCAGGGTCAAGCAACATGAGGTATTGGTTGATTAGAGATTCTTTGGGGTTTGGTCTCCAGGTTGGCGGATGCCTTCTTTGCTGTGGACCTGCAGCAGGAACGTGGCTCCAACTGAGGCTGACGTGGGCTCCCAAGTCACATTCACTGACTCTACAGAGGCCAGCTTCTCTGTGACATATGGTGCTTGGGATCTGGGAGGACAGCACACTAGGGAAAGTGACTGCTAGGCAAGCATTCTGAATGGAGTTTGGTCTCCAATGCCTATAAAAATAAAAACTGAGCCTGATGGCTGCTTGCTTCTAACACTAGTGCTGGGGATTTGGAGACAGATGAGTTCTTGTGGTTCACTAAGTTGTTCGGAAAGAAACAACTTAGTTTCAGCCTAATTGGTGAGCTCCAGAACCACAAGAAACCCTGTCTCTATAATAATGATGATGATGATAATGATATCAAAACAAAGTGGACAACAGCCAGAAGTGACATCCATGGCTGCACAGTTGACCTCTGACCTCCATATGCATTGACACACACATGCTTGTGTGGCTATACACACACACACGCACATACACACACACGCACATACACACACACACACATACACACACACACACACACACACACAAGAAAATATGGAGGCTGGTGTGCTAGTAGCCTCAACCATGATGTCAGAATCTGTGGTGTAGAGGTTGCTACAACTCACAGCTAAAGCACCAAGGCCTGCCACTGGGCTGCATTTTATTACGCACGAGGAGAAGTTTCAAAGTGTCCCCATCACATCACTGATAATGCGTTTGTCCCTTGTGTGGAGTATGGTGCTGAAACAATGTGAGCTATTGGTCACATGACCACTGCGCATCACATGTACATCAAAAAAGAAAGAAAAAGAGAAAGAAAATGGAAAACCCCAATCAACCAGTTAAGAATCACTGAATTTGATCTTCTCTCCCTGGGCCTTTCCAACCCATAGGCAAACAATTCTGATGCTAGCTGGGACATTCACCTACATTTAAGGATCATTCTTAAAGCCACACTTCCGCAGCTTAGACCACCTGCCCAGGGTGTATGGGGTCATCAATCTGTTCAAGAACGTCCTGACTGTGTGCCTTTGCTCAAACTACTGCCACTGCTTTGTGGCTTGTTCCCTCCTCTTCTCAAACCCTACCCTGTGTCGAGGCCCAAGTCTAGACCGACCTATTCTGAAAGCATAAGGGAAACGTGGCTTACATATGCCAATAAATAGTTTTTCTAGCCATAAAAAGGAAATCACGTCATGAGCAGGAAAATGGATGCGACAGAAACTCACCATATTATGACAATTATAAGTCAGTTTCAGACACAGACAAATATCACAAGTTTACTCTCATTTGTGGGTCCTAGACTTTATACGGATGCATAAAATCTCACAGGAACAGACAGGCGCAAGAGTAGAAGGGAAACTGTCTGGAGGAACAAAGGGGACGAATATGGAGGAAGGGGAGGAAAAAGGTGAAGGTGAGTGGGGGAAACATGCTACAAGTGTGTTACTTACTTGAAAATGGCCTTACATAAGTCAGTTTAACAAAACAACGATAAACAGGCCGGCCGGCTTCTCTGCAGCCATCAGCAGAACTCACGGCTGAAACCCACCGCCTCCCGTCCCATCCCAAACTGCTTCAGCCACCACTGATACCATGAATAGACTTCCTTTCTGGATTTGATGCCTTGAACCAGAGCAGAGGGAGGAGCACTGGGCACTGCAGAGTTCATTTGCTCTGTCTGCGCGAGCCAGTGACCCAAAATTCACGCCCTCTGGTTAAAAAAGAAAAGAAAAGAAAAGAAAAGAAAAGAAAAGAAAAGAAAAGAAAAGGGAAAGTGAAAATATACCATGGTCCCTCAAGGCACCTTATCTACAGAAGTTTTCCTCATCTAAGAGTCGAAGAAAACATCTGTAGATAATTCTTCCATCGAATGCCCCTCTTGCTGGTTTTAAGAAGGGTCGCTGTATCCCTTTCCCACAGGGAGCTGTGCTGGACTGGAGGTCGGAGGGAGTCTTTTCGATTTTAATTCTTACCTCGCCATTCTCGCTTTGTCGAAGTCAACCCTGAAGCAGCACATTTTAAAAGCACAAAATGAAAAGAGCTCTCGGCATCCCTCTCACGGAGATAATGACTCTGTGATGAGGGGTCTGCCCTGCATGTTCTTTGATCTCCTGGGCCTTCAGGGAAAGCTGGGCAGTTCTCTCAGTCAGCCCCAGCTTGCTTCTTAGTCCTCTTAGAGGAAACTGGTCCAGACTGAGGGAGTCTCCTTTTTCTAATCAGCCTGCCACCTTGACTTTCTGTGTAAAGCCTCACATTCTATCACAGTTTATCATTGCTGTCCACGTTACAGGATTTAAACTGGAAAGTCTACCCTCAGTGTTGAGCGAGGGGCGCCATCCCGTGGGCTACAGTCACGGAATAAATAAAAAGGAATAATAACAACAATAGTAATAATAATAATAGAAGAAGAAGAGGAGGAGGAGGAGAAGGAAAAGGAGGAGAAGGAGAAGGAGGAGAAGGAGGAGGAGGAGGAGGAAAAAGGAGGAGGAGGAGGAGTTGAAGGAGAAGGAGGAGGCTGAGCACTGGCATTCATCCTTCTCCATTCCTGACTGGGGATGCGATGTGACATCTGCTTCACACTCCTGCGGCCATGACGGACTGTACCCCTTTACACTGTGAGCCAAAGGAACTCCTTCCTCCCTTCGATTGCTTTGGTCAATTATTGGGTGACGACAAGAAGAAAAGTAAGTCTGTTGACAACCACACAAACTCCCTCCATCCCACCTAGAGACGGAAGCCCAGCACCTCTACTCTGAAAAGACTGGCCACTGAGGCCATCACCCGATCAAAAGGCCCCACTGATGAGGTCATCACTGGGTCTCTTCCTCTGGAAGGTCCTAGTTGCTTTTCTCTGCCTTCACACTGCTTCTGAGCTGACATGAGGCTTTCAGAACGCCACCCAGGCAGAATGAGCCCTGCAGGAAAGTCTGCTGCACTGTGCCCTGCCCTCTGCCACCATTTATCTCAAGCATGTGCTCTCAACTCACTCCTCCTGTCACCAGGATCTGAGAAGCACAGCCGAAGTGGATGTCTGCTGAGGTACATCTCACACCCACAATCCTCGATACAATGGCCATAGCTATGAAACTACCGTCCAGACTTCTGCATCCTGAGCGCCATCCCACACACACTGCGTGGATCCTGGAGTGTCTCTGTACAGATAAGGGCATCACAGAACCTGTGGACCTGGACCACAAAGTGCCTTTCAGTTCCCTTTTGGCTCCATAGTACAGGGAAGCCACAGATCCAACTCTTACAACAGACACTCAAAACACACTTAATAAAGAGTCCCTTTAGGAATGGAGGCAGCCTTCCAAAGAAGCCATGCACCAGAGCCTCTTTCTCCTCCTCTTTCCATGACTTCTTCTCCAACTGGGGGTTCACAGACATTATGTCATCCTGGGGGCTCTGGTGGTGACAGACAGGTAACAGGGGGAGCAGACTGCTTTCCAGTGCTCCATTGCTGAAGTCAGGAGAAGGCAGTGGCCATGCTAAAGGTACACAGCGAGCCAGGAGAAATCCCCGGTCCTAAGTCCACTTTGCTGCTCCTTCTGTCCCCGGAGTAAAGCCAAGCTTGCCCTTGACATTTTGGGTTTGGTTGCAAAATGCTGAACACACACAGAGGAAGAAGTTCTTCCTGGACTCCGTGTGCTGAAACGTGAGAGTTGCCTCTGCTCACTTGCCCCCACCCCTTTCCTCCTGCCTACTCAAGTTCAGCCACACTCACTTTCAGCAGCTGCCAGGTGAAGCCCTGGCCAACACTTTGTCTGATCACACGTCTTGCCAATGCCTTTGGCACACGCCGCCACTGATCCAGCAGACCAACTCCCCTTGAAAAAGCAAGATGCACGTAAGCCCCAGAGGTGGAGAGGTTAGAGAGGGCTGGGAGTTAGTAGTACACATGAACCAGATTCTTGATGATCTTTTAAATCACGCATCGCAGCACTGAAGATATAAACAGGGGAGTGTCCGTGTGCCACACATTCTGTTCGGCACGCTTGTGCATCCTTCATTTAATAAGAGCATCCAGAGATGTCCCGGCCCCTCCCCCACCACAGCTGGCCTCCCATTCACAGTCTGCAAGGCGAAAACTGCCTGCCGCCTGCCTTCCATTTCCACTAACCACCTCCAGCTACAAACGCAAGGCCATCAGCCGGACCCTAGATATGGCTTTGCTTCTCAACAGGACAATGCCAAAGGCCTTTCACAGAGCCTCCAATGAGGTGACGGACTGGCGTCTGCTTTCGTCAACTATAAGTGAATAATTAATACTTGCCAGTAAAGAAACAGACTCATTGTTATGGTGGCCACATGGAGGCTACAAAAAGGCCATTTTGTGAAGTGCTGGGTAGAACCCTGGGGCGAACAGCGGCCCAAAGAAGCCTCTTGGAGCATGGAGGCTGAGGCTGAACTGGGAGGACAGGAGCCCTATACTGTTCTCCAGCCACACTGGGCCCAATGCTAATTAGCTCGTTGCCTATTCATCCCCTAATTTAGCTTTCAGGTCGATGACAGTCTCAGAGGCCCACTGAACACAGAGGGGCACAATAATCAGAGGGTACATGTCCTGTTACTGGGGCCCTGTACTACTTGTTAAATTACTCCTCCATGTGATCTGATTGAGCAAAGGTCTCCAAATCGAGACAGCTGTATACCGCCACCTTTGGCCCAATGCCTAAATTGGGCTTTTCCTTTCCATTTTCCACCACACAGCCTACAAGGCAGTCTTGGGTTCCTATACAGCCAGTCGGATCCGGCCAGGAGATATAATAAAGAAGCTTACTGAGCTAATGCCACTGGCCCGGGGCTCAGCAAGCAGAAGCACCCAGAGGAACACTGGCTTTATACGCAGCAGCATGCTCTTGTGGCCTCGTAAGAGTCAGGGCAGATGGCAGCTAGCTTCAGTGAGGAACTCTCTATGGGAAAATTTCACACCCCACAAGTAGACACTGGTGAGCAACAAAAGCCTTCTGGTTACAGTAACCCCTGACCTATTGCCACAATCTCTCTCTCTCTCTCTCTCTCTCTCTCTCTCTCTCTCTCTCTCTCTCTCTCTTCCTGCCCACCAGGCCATAGCAGCCCTGACTCAGAATGAAGCCGACAGCTGCTAGATATGCCATTCCGGTGACAGGATCACTCCCACATCTAGCCTACATCTGAAAGTCAACCACGAGAGATATCAAATATTTTGCCTTCTGCTTTGCTTGTCTCTCAGCCTCAGCTTCTTTTCTGATCCCATGACTTCGGAGGCACCTGCTCTGCATCCAATAGGAAAACCTTTTGTATTTAGCTCTTCAAGATAAACACCACTCACTGGCTCCTTTCTCAAGCAAGTTTGACAGGAGAGAAAGAACACACGGAGCATTTCGTGGAGGGGGAGAAGGTTCCGGAGGGGGTATGGTGGTGGGGACAACTACCTCAAGGACTTTACAATCCTGACTAGATATGAACCTATATTTTCGTCTTCCAACAAGGGCGGGGGTGCACTGAATGCTAGGTATGGGTTCCAGCAGGGCCCGTGCCCAAGAGTGAGACTGGTTACTTCCTGCCCTAAGGGGCGGGGGCAAGAGGTAGAAATGGTAGTTGAGCAGCCAATAGGTTCTTGACTTGAGCCCTGCCTGCGGTTTGTCCCCCAAGTCTTCCTGCCCAACTGTGGAGCTGTGGCCACTGAGAAACTGGGCAAGCCAAGTTCAAAATCAGGTTTCCTAATCAAGGAAGCACCTGGACAGTCGCGGTAGAAAACCATCATTTGGCTGGACCATCCTCCCCGCCCCCACTCTTACCACAGGCTACTCCTTCCCTTCCTGTGCACGCAGGAGGGTTTACCTCCCTCAGGTGATATGACCATCACTCACAACAGACAGGTGGGAAGCTACACGTGAAGAAAATCTTGCCTCCTAGGCTTCCCTCACCCTCCCCCCTCCCTCCCCCAGAGTGAGCCGAGAGAGAGGTGCTAGCGTAGGCCAGAACGCTTCGAAGCAGGTCAGCCATTCCTCCCGGTTCATTGGAGCCCTCCTTTCTCAAACCGCGCCGCTGTGGTCCCGGCCCCGCCCGGCTCCAGTTCACCGGGGGGGGGGGGGGTAACCGGTATCCCACAGCCTACCAGGAGGGCCCAGGCGGCTCTAGCTGGCCTTGGCGGAGTGATGGTGGCCGCGACCGCAGAGGCGGGGACCGGTCTCTTCTGTACCTGGGCGCAGGGATGTGCCCCCACCCCCTACCCCCGGTTCGTGGCCCTTACAGGTGCCCTGGTCCTCAAGACTATCCTTGTCTCCCCTTGGGGTGGGCGGCACTGGCCCAGGCCACGCACCTGCTGCTGCGGCGGCGGCGGCGGCGGCGGACGCCGCGGGGACCTGCGCGCTGTACCGGCGCCTCCTGGGAGACGCTCTCTGCCCAGGGCGCCCGGTACGGTGGAGGGGAGAAGGGGCAGCGCTGGGCCTGCAGCTGGGCCTCCAGGGACCCGGGGCCGCGCAGCCTCGGGCGCCACGCCAAGCGCCCCCAGCGGGCTGGGAGAAGTGGCGCCCGCCCCTCGCGCATCCTCAGGAGCGCATCCTCCGCCCAGGCAGCATTTCGGTTCCCGCATCAGCCCCGACTTGTCCAAGAGTCCCTTACCTGGGTCGGTGGCAGGTCGAGGTTAGGGGCCCGAGGCTACCGCAGGGCCCCGCGCCGGGGCGCAGGATGCTCAGCCCCGCCGCTGCGCCGGCAGCCCGCCGCGCCCCGCCCGCGGTCCCGCCCCTCCGCCCGCGGCGGCTCCTCCCCTGGCCACCGTGCCCGGCCCCTTCGCCGCGGCTGCTGTCACACAAAGAGCCGGAAATGGCTGTGGCGAGGGGCTCCCTCCGCACCCCTGTTCTGCAACCTCCTGCTACCAAGGGCCGCGATGGACTCATACCTTCCGGCTTTAGAGTACTCAGCTTCCCGACTCTGGAAGTGGAGAAGGAGGGACGCCTTCTCTGCAGCTGCCTCCATCATCAGAGACACCTGCCACCCCAGAAGGATGGAAGCTTCGGCTTCATTCGCATCTCTCCAGAGTCAAATTATTTTCAAGTCGTTATTTCTCCATCACATCTTTATCGACTACCTGTTTTGTTCCAAGCATCTGTCCAGAGCCAAGTATGCACTGGCGTACAATAGAGCCCCTTACCCACTTGGAGCTTATTATCTGCTACCATTAACTGACCTAGCAGAGGTCCAGTGACAGCTGGGAAAGTCAGCTGAGGAGCAAGCTGAGCTAGGGGTTGGGCCCTCCCACTAATTGAGCTTGCTCCTTAGTGCTCCACCTGTGGTCAAGAATAACTTCTAGGGCCTGCGGCTTATAGCATGAAAGCTCTTGCTGCTAAGCCTGAGAGTCTTGTTCAATCCCAGGATCCACATGATGGAAGGAGAGAGAAAGCTCCTGTAAACTGTCCTCTGATCTCCACAAGCACTCACGCACATATTCACACCCATGTCTACACATGCACTCAATAAGTAAATGTAATAATTTCAAAATGAAGAGAAACGTCTCCTACTTTTCCATTTCTTAGAGTAGAACCCTGCAGCTATCGTATACTTTTTTAAAGCAAGGGTCTGTTTCGACCTCATCCAGGATGAGTTAACTGCCTTGTGGACTAAATCGTGATACACGGACTTTGAAGCAAACCTAGAAAGAAGCTGAGGAAAAGCTTAGGGCTTTTCGAGGAATCTGTGCTGCTTGAGATGCAGCCTGGAGGCTCTTTAGATAGTCCTGACCCGTAGGCAGGTCAGCATGGTGCTGCTCTGATTGGGAGATGCAGCTGTACCTGCAATGGAGGGAAAAATAGTTGACCTCGATACCTCTTAGGGGAGCTAATTGGAAAGTGTTTGAGACATTGGAGTAAGTCTGTAGAAATAAGGAATAAAGTCTTGGGTCAAGGGAACCTTCTGCAACGCTTGTCAGAGTTCACAAATTTGGGTGAGCCCAGTTGTTCCCTATAAATGGCTATTGATGAGAAACCACTTTATCCAGGTCTCAGGAAAGTACTTGAGAAGATTTTGATGATCTCACATACTTCCCCAAGTGCTCAGAATTCATGATCCTTTGTGGTTTGATGTTACATCACTCGTCTAATTTAAATTGCTATTTCAGAAGTGATGACTTACATATATAGCAACACACATACATTTTTTATCCCCCTCTGATGCCATGTGAGAAAGCTGTGGGGGTGTTTGTGGAGGATGGCTTTAAACACAGAACTCAGGTTTCTTTTTTAATTATTATTCATTTTTTTCCACCATGATTGTCAGAGTTTTGATCTGCAGTGACTATACATGCTTAGGACTGAGACTCACAATTCGGGGGGGGGGTGCTTCATCCTAAAGAGCAAATTATTTGGAGTGTTTTTTGTTAGGAATATTTCTTGAGACAAGCCTCATCGCTGATGCAAAATAACTCCAATCAGACCAAATAAAAGATGCCCATATTTAATGCAATGCTCCCAGGTGATACCAGGAAAGCATAGAGAGGAAGAGAGAGAAGGGGAGACTACACAAAACCCAGAGACCACGTGTTCATTCTCTGGGGGTGGATAGTTTTAGTAACCTGTGGGAGTGGTCTTGACCCTGCCTGGGGAGGGGTCACCATCTGGCAGGCTTTCTCGAAGGTGGAGTTTGGACTAAGGCAACTCCCAGAGGAGGGGGCTTGACTTTGCACCTTTCTGGGAGAATTTGCTTGGAATCAGTAATGTAAAATAAACAACATTTATCTTATATATGGCTATATTTTATGCAATTTCATTTTTTTTGGCTGTTGAGTTCTGCTTGATCATGGAATAGAAGCAGCATGGATTTTTACAGTACTGAATCAAAAAGCCGGAGACTTGCCTTTTTGTTTGAGTTTTGCAACCAACTGAAGAGTAATCTTAAGCAAGAAATTTTGTGGTCCCCCCTGCCCTGCCCCGTTTCCCCATCGATAAATGTAACCATCTTGGCTACAGGCCATCATCCCTCTGCACGTAGAGAAATGCATGAGTTAAAACAGAGGGCTTTTCCGCCTCAAATTTAGGGTGCTTTCTTAGCTTCACATTGCCCTTGGATGGAGCCCAAACTCTATAATGGCCTGGTAGGGGGCCTCATGATCTATCAGGGTTCTTCCCATGTAAACAAATTTGCTATGACTCAGTGAAAAGGAACCCCTTTTAGTTCCCCAAATTTGATGTGTCCTATCTTCAGTTTGACCCTTGCACAGTTTGACTTCTTGCTTGGAAGGCTCAGTTCTCCGAGTCCATCCTTCTTCCACACTTTCTTCCAGGTCATCTGCTTGGCTTTTGCTCATCCTTTTGGTATTTCCTTGGCTGTCACTTCTCGCAGGCTCCTTCCTCGGCTGACTTAGGTATGGAGTCATTGTCTCTGTTTCTGTAGTTCCCTAGTCATCCTTCTGGGATTCCATTTACTGTGCTGTGTTGTCGCGTCCACCCTCGACCAGCAAGAAAAAACGCAACACCCGGAGCTCTTCTTGCAGCAGTTTTCAGGACTTTATTTACAGCAATCTATCTCTATCTCCTTCTCCTTCTCCTTCTCCTTCTCCTTCTCCTTCTCCCTCTCTCTCTCTCTCTCTCTCTCTCTCTCTCTCTCTCTCTCTCTCTCTCCCCCTTCTCTCTCCCTCCTCTCTCCCTCTCTGGGCAAACCCTCTCCCAGCCCTTAAGTAGGCATGGGCTGCCAACCCCGAACTGCCAGGTGGGCACTGCCCATAGGTCCATGCATATGCAAGCAGCTGATAATCATTGCGTGATCATAGCATAGGTCAGGCCTTAGCCATCTCAGGAGTTGATTATACATCTCCATCAGGTGTGACACCACGCAGCTCGCTACACTGTGTTGTAGCCGTATCTACACTTGCCTGTATCCTACATTAGGCGTTATCTGAGAGAGAGCGGTGATGTTTCTGTCTTGCCTCTTGAAGTATCCTCAGAGCCTGGCCCTGAGTCTGGAAAAAAAAAAAAAGTTCAGAAAAGCAGTTGAAGAAACAACTCAAGGTGAACCTTTACACTTTGCCATTGAGATGTGATGCTATCCGCTACCCTCAGATTTCCTTCCTATCTCAACCCAGTAGAGGACTGGGGCTAGTGAGTGAGAATTGCTCTGCTATTTGTGAAGCTAGACATCATGTATTAGGTTCCACGAACGGTAACAGCACTGACTTGTAGAAAAGTGTCAAATGACTTAGGTTATGTAGTCTCCACTGGAAACTCACCAGACACTGCTTCCTGGCCACCAGCAGTGGAGGACCTTGGAAGGAAAAACACAGCATAACAACTATTAACCGGTGCATCGCTTCATTTAACTTCCACAATTTCCCCCATCAGGAGAATACAATCCTGTGTTTCACTCTATAAATGAAGCAGAAGCCCATAAAGGAACTTACCCAAGGTAACGAAACCAAACCTATGCCGTCTGCCGCAGTGGCACACTTCGCTTCCCGTCAGAGAAAAATCTCCGTATTCATATGCTATTATTATTCCAAAAACATTTTTTTAAAAAAGATTTGTTTTTTTATTGTGTATACAGTGTTCTGCCTACACACCAGAAGAGGGCACCAGATCTCATTATAGATGGTTGTGAACCACCATGTGGTTTCTGGGAACTGAACTCAGGACCTCTGGATGAGCAGCCAGTGCACTTAACCTCTGAGCCATCTCTCCAACCCCCCTCCCCCAAATCATTCTTAATATACATTGTTGGGCTATAGTAAATTAAAGCTGAAATATAAAAGAGCTGATGAGCTGGCTTAGTAGGGAAAGACGTTGGCTGCCAAGCCTGGTGATATGAGTTTGACCCTGGGGATCCATACGGTGGAAGAAGAGAATTGACTTCCAGCGACTGTCATGTGACCTTCACAGGTGCACCACGACACGCATGTGCCCACACACAGACATAAAATAAGTAAATGTAATCAGTGAGGAATTTTCTAAGAAGGAAGATTAAAAGGGGCGTAAGTGGGAGATGGAGCCAAATCTGAGTATCACTTGAAATGGAAAAAGAAACAACCCTGTGTACTCACTAGGTAGCCCTTCATATTTGTTCTAGGCATTTATATTGGTAGCAAGCAAAGACACACTTCATAATCAGTGACAGTATCAAGATGGGTTGCTATAGAGTGCTCTCTATATATCCATTCTCTAGATGGGATGCCAGGCCCAGAAAGGGGAAAGGTCACAAAACGGTGGCTGGTCCCAGACTCTAGTTCTTTCTCTAGGGAACTAGGTGACCATAGTCTTCCTTAGACTCTAAAAGAATCTGCTAAAGAAAGCTTTCACCTTCCCCCTGACATTCACTGACTGCTGCTTTGGCCCCGGTCCTCGCATCGGGGCTTTTGTACGGACGGGCTCCTTTCATGCTCACGCAGTCCTCACGTGTAGCTCTGTTGTGTTACAGATGGAACTGTAAGAACCTGCTTCCTATTGAGACCTTCTACTCCCACCACCTGGAGGAGCGTCCCTTCTCATCCCTTCTCTCCCCGCTGTATTTCTGGCTTCTCCTTTGTTGCCGACACAAGAGGCCTAACCTCGACGATGAAGAAGATTTCATTTTTATTTAAACAAATCCTATTTCCGATCATTTCAGATAATAACTAAAAAGGAGGACCTTACAAGTCCTGAAAGTAAAACCCAGGCACCACCCATCCAGGTTCTCTTGCGCTCTCCGAGCCAGTGGCTCCATAATCTTGTCACAGAAGGGTTGAGGGCACTGGGACATAGAGATAGTCAGGGTTGAGACCCCCCTTCTTCTACTGACTAATTGTAGGACCGTGAGTGATTGCCACAGCTCCCCGAGCCCTGTTTTCTTTATTTGTAAAATTGGGAAGATATTTCTGTTCCCTCCCCTTAGGCTCTTGTAAAACACAAGGGAAACAACTCCCCTAACAGGATAAACAGAATCTGGTGAACGAGGAAGGCTCAAGAAATCGCTAGTGTTGCTATTGTTAAATGTGGGTTGCATTCTGGATGATCCCTTAAGAGGATGCAGGGCTCTGATGAAGTTTCACAGTCCAGCCAAACTCCGCAACCCAAAATATACGTATGTGTGTAACCTCTCTGCCCCTGCTTCCTCCTCTGAGACACCCACTCCTTAGTATTATCCCACAAAGGCTGGGAAGATCAAACAGCCTTAGGCAAGGCAGTGCTTCTGAAAGGCCAAAACAGGAAAGCAAGCAAATGTTTGAGTTGTTTGTCTCAGTTTGTGGGCACATCTACCCCTAAATCAGTCTTTGAAAAACAGGAAACTCCCCCATAGCAGCTCTGAGGGTACAGAGGGATGGGAGTGGGTCACCGACCAAGAGGCCGTGGCATCAGAATCTGCCAGGCTCCTTCAGCCAACTCTCAGGTGACTGCGACTGTGTGCACCTCTCTAGTAGAGAATGACATTGGTGTCTCCATCACCGTTCCATTGCTTTGAAGAGACCTTGTGACCACGGCAACTCTTAGAAAAGAAAGCATTTACCTGGGGACTCGTTTACCGTTTTTTGGAGGCTTTGGCCGTTGTTGTCATGGCAGAGAGCCTGGCAGCACACACGGCCCGGGAGCAGCCAACAGGCAGAGACTGGATCTGACGTGAGCTTTTGGAACCTCAAAGCCCACCCCTGGAGACACACCTCCTCCAACAAGGCCACACTGACTCAAGGCGATGCCTTCTTATACTTTGAATCCTTTAAAGAGGTCCACTCCCTCGTAGCTAACTAAGCATTCAAATATGTGAGCCTACGGGGGGCCATTTTTATTCAAACCACCACAGTAGCTGATCACACACACACACACACACACACACACACACGATATAAATTATCTCTACACTGCTTCTAACGGTATCTGCATGATTCTGCTGTTCTATAAGCCAAAGCTACATTATTTCTTAGGGGAGAATCTTCTCTAAAAAGCTCTTGTTATTTTTTGATAGTTTCATGCATAGACACAGCATAGTCTAACCACTGTCCCCGCACCATCCTTTATCTCCTTCCTGCCCACAACCCCTCCCCTTCCCTACAAGTCTCTTCCCCACACTCCTGTCTCTCTGCTTTGTTTTGGGACCCAGTGAGTTTATCCAGGGCCATATGGGTGACCACTGGTTTGGAATGGTCCACTGAACCCTTATGCACTTCCTAACGGGCATATACCTGAAGTCAACATCTATGGGTAGCCCATAGTTCAGCAGGGAGTTCTAAGCAGGCCCCTCTCTTGGGGAAGAATCCTTTTTTATCTTTTCTAGCAGTTCTTGGAGAATTTCATACGATGCATTTTGGTCACATTCCCTCTTCCCCTACCTCCTCCTAGATCCACTCCTTCCCTCTTATCCTTTTTGGTCTTCACCCATTAAAACCAACTTGTGCCACCGACGCCATCTTGGATGTATGGCCTTTGCCTGGAACACAGGGGCAACGTGTTAAAAGTGTTTACAACCCTCCCTCTCCCAGCAGCGGCACCTACCAATTGCTAATAGCTTGGAGAGGGACTTCATGTCTACTTCCCTGCTCCATGCTGGGCTCCGGTCTGGACTATGTTCGCATGGGGCCTGTATAAGCTGTCACAAGTGCTGTGAGCTCCTATGTGTAGCTGCTGTTTTGTCTGTTTTGTCCAGAGGTCACTGCTGTGCTTCAGTCACCTGCGGCCTCTGGCTCTTACAGTCCTTCCACCTCCTCCATGGTGATCCCTGAATTTTGGGAAGAGGGGACGTGATTATAGATATGGCTGAGCATCCCAATCTCTGCTTCTCTGTACCATGTGGCCAGTGTGGGTCTCCGTGTTAATCACCATCGACTACAAAGAGAAACTTTTCCGAAGAGAGTTGCATTAAGATGCATTAATTTGTTTTGGCACCACGTGGGTAAGCTAGAGGGTTCTTGGTGGAGTGGGTGTGGGATCTGGCAAGTTCAAATGGAGGTCTGGGTCCCTGCCACGTAGCTGCAGGGTGAGTTGGATGGGGTTGGGTGGGGTTGGATCTTGGTGTCATTGTTTAAATGCTCAGACACCTGCCCACACCCACATCGCTGCTTCCATTACTCTTGACACGGTAGGTCTGGGGAGCGGGCTTTGGTGCAGTAAGCCTCCAGTGCCTCCCTTAAGGCTACTGCAAATTCATCTGAATTCTAACCTCAGAACACATGCTTACCATGCACATACAGCTTCCTTCTCTATCCACATGCCTCATCTTAGTTCCTGGGATATTTTCTGTCTTGTCCTTAAAATGATGGGTCTGTGTGTTGGAGGATTCAGGGGAAAGGGGCCCTGCAGGAAGAATCCCAAGGAACAAATCCATTTGTCCAGCTTCCTTTAGAACTATTCCTTATATCCTAGTCAGGGACCAAGCTCAGAACTGAGTCCTAGACACATCCCAGTGGAAGTCCCATACTCTCCTCCCCATGTGTAATGGACCACAGAGCAGGAACGAATTCTTGCAATGGACTTGGGCATTTGTGTACTGAGACACATCAAATGCCCAGCACACCCAAGCCCTGAGAGCCAAGCTTTCAGGAGGAGTTACCGTCAGCAATGACAGGAACTTTGACCCCCAGGAGCTGCCTGTCACTCTCACAGCAGACAGTGGGAGAGTGTTGAATTAGGAGCGGAGAAGCTGCGTCCCTGGCACCCAGCCGCCCGCATGGCTAGCTTATGCCCGAAATAATTACACGGAAACTGTATTCTTTTAAACACTGCCTGGCCCGGCTAGTTTCAGTTTCTTATTGGCTAGCTCTTACATATTGTTCTAACCCATTTCTAATATTCTGTGTAGCCCACGAGGTGGCTTACCAGGGAGGATCTTAACCTGCATCTGTCTGGAGTGGGAGAACCATGGCGACTCCCTGACTCAGCTTCTTTCTCCCAGGATCCTCTTCTGTTTACTCCACCCACCTATGTTCTAACCAATAAAATGGGCCAAGGCAGTTTCTTTATTATAATTAACCAATGTCCTTCCTCCATCAGGAGAGTATGGCCAGTGGCCTGGCACCCTGAGCAAGTGCCAATTCGTTTCTCTTCCATCAACCCTGCCTTTCTCAGTTCAGCTCCCTCCACTGCTACCAGAATCTTTTAAATGCAAATGTGATTGTCTCTTCCTGATCAATGAAATTTCATCTTCATGGACTTTTAAAACATGCACCTTTTTATCTACCCTTTACTCTCTGGGTTTGCCTCCTCCCTTCCCCCACTCTCCTCACATGACCCTACTCAGGATCCTGTCCACTCTGGACTCACTCTCCCAGATGTCCATGCCTCTGGCTATGCTCTCCTGCATGTCTACAATAAACCTTCTCCTCCACCATACTTAGGAGCAGTTATGTCCTTCCTTTTTCTTTCTTTCTTTCTTTCTTTCTTTTTTTAATTCAGAAACCATTTTTATTTAAGCAAAAATTGAGGTGTCAGCAATTTGGAACTCAAGCCACAGACCCTATATTTGTAAAACATAGAGCTTTATTTTTGCCACATGCAACTGTTGACTTGTGGCTTCTAGAGAAGATAAGACATATATGCACTATTTTTATCTTGAACATGAGCAATAAATACCCTCCTGATCCAGGCATAAATATATAATCCCAAACATTACAAATTGCAAGAGCTACAAAGTACAACTGGAACCCGAGCCTTTCATCAGGGGATTTTCTGCGAATACAGAGCACCATTTCCAAAAATGTAAGAGAATCCCATATTCCCGTGCAGGACACTGAAGAGGTGCACACATGTCTGTCCCAGCCTCCATGGAGCTGAGGTTAAGGAAGACAATATGGGGGCCGGTCTTCGAAACCATGCCACAGACATCTCTCAGTTCCAGTGTTTTTCTTCTAGGCTGAATGTCCCAGAAACCATCTCTTAATTAACGGTTCCAAAAAGAGAATATACACTAGGCTGAGAAGTAGACAGGGATGATTGTGGCCCAGCTGAGGAAGACTGTTTTCTGAATGACAGAGTTTTATGTGGGCACAGTAATTATAGCTGGAAGGGAGGCATTTGAGTCTCAAGTCAGTCTGAATACCACGTGACTTACAAAGAGGGATCCGCAACTCTGATCCTTTCTCTAGGAGCTTTATCTGAACACCTTGGGAGAATCAAGTGTGCCTGGCACCAGGGAACAGTCCTCCTGCAAGGGCTCCAGTTGGAGGCTGAAGGGATAATTACAGGAAACACTCGCAGGAGATTGGTTCAAAGTCCTTTCAAGTTCTTGTATGAATGGCCTCAGGCAATGTGACTCTGGTAGGTTGGGAGAATGAAAGGGTTAATTCCGGGTAGCTTTGAAGTTGTGAACTCAGGTCCTGGTGAGGATGAAGAGGAAGACAGAGAAGAGCCTGTTTCAATGTGGAGCGTCCCACTGCGCCCCCCAGTGGTCTATTCAGGAGCAACACCACTGGGTGTTGCTGCACTGCTTAAGGGCTGACTTCGCTCTAGTATTAATCGGCTCAGCAATCCACTCTCAGCAGGAGGCAGTGTTGAAAAGGGTGGCAGTTCAATCTCTGTCCTTCCCAGTTTTGACACTCTTACGGTGTAGCTGTCTGGCTTTTGAAAAGACTGAGTTCTGCTTTCTGTAAAACATCGATAATAGTGTGCCATCGGGTTGGTATGAACTGATTCTCCAGGAATGGCTTGTTGCTCAGAATATACGCATGTGACCTGTGTAAGTGTCAATCAACAGCAGACATCTCATGCATTTTGGAAACGCCTCTCAGTGCTCGACTCTATGTCCTGCCAGATAGTCTGAACAAGGGCAAAAATCCTCCTTCTTTTGCTAGGATCTTGAGAGTTTTGAAGTCTCGACCTTAAAACTGCTAAACTCCTAAAGCCTAAGAGAACGCCAAAGTCTTGAGGCCACACGGACCAGCACTGTGCTGCCCTCTCTTGGTTCAGGTAGGTTGTGCAGATGCCTACCTAAGAGGTTAGAATGATGAACATTCTATAGTTATTGCCTCAGCATTCTGCATAGACCAGGAGCCCCAGTCACCCACGTGAGTCACTACGACAGGGCCATTGGATTAGTAATAAGCCAATGCCTTGTTTTGTACCTGTTGATACCCGACCATCAGAGGCCCCCTCGTTCCTGGTCAATCTCAGACACACAGTGGTCCAGCCATGGGGTCTGGATGGGTCATTTCACTCTATGCACCCAGTGGAGCTTTCTATGCTCCATCGAAGAGAGGTGTCAGTGTGCTCTGAAACCTCACGACATCCGGCCTCTGGCACAAGCAGCCACCCCACCACGTGTGGCAGGAAGTTGAGGCTGGCAGCTTCACAGTTAGCAGAACCCTCTGGCTAATCACCTCTTGCATTTCTTAGAAAAAGAATGAGGCTTCCCATTCTTCCATTTGTAAATGGGGATACTGTGTTGTTGGGTCAAATAAAGCATCTCTTGAGTATTCGACCTATGCTTACAATATTAATAAAAAGAAGAACGTGGCCTATATCTGCTTCTCCCTATTGCTAAGAAGGGGAGGAAATGCTTCTGAGAGCAGGTGATGGAACTTTGAGATAGCGTATGACAAGAGGCTGGGGTGGGTGGGCACAGCGCCATGGTTACTGTTGTAGCCCAGTCTTTGGCCCAGTGGCTGGCCCTCCAGTTTCTTCTAGGATGCTGCGGTCACAGTTGCGTAGGGGCTGGCACCATGGTCCAGGCACCCGTGCGGGGTCCTGGGCTGCTGGCAGCTTTTAATGCTCTGTAAAAAGGACACTGTTCCTTCGCTCAGGATACACGGCTGTGGCTGGTCAACGAATCCCTGCTAAAGTCCAGATTCTGCGATTTCAGCCAGCTGATTTAACAGCTGGGAGAAAGGTGGACGGTCCTCTGGTTTCTGCAGAGTAACAAAGAGAGCTCTGTGAGTTGCCCATACCTGTGTGTCCCGGCTAAGTGCAAAGCAGATCTGAATCCAATAGCAGCATCTGCCCTAAAGTCTTCCCACATGGGCTGTCTTGGAGGCAGGATGTTCTTACTATCCATAATGGAGAGTCTGAGACCAGGCGGCCTAATTTTAAATTCCGTTGTCACTTCTTTACTACCTGATCTCAGATTCAGTGCAACGTGAACCAAAGCTCCCAGCAAGTGATTCTGTGGTGGCAAAGAGCTGACTGTGATGTTAAAGCAGTCTTTTTCCTTCTTCCCCTCTTTTTGGATTGGGGTACATAAGTGTATGGAAAATAAATGTGGGTGTAGTCAGGATTCAGTATTCACTGGGTTGCCCTCCTGGTACTATTCTATATTATTATTTTTTCATATCTCTGTTTCTCTTGCCTAACATTTCTAAACCACGGGCTCATTTCCCTGGAACACAGGAACCCATCGAGGCTGGACCCTCACGTCTTACCATTTGATCCAGTGACCTCTCCCAGGCATTTACCTAACTGAGTTGAAAATTAATGTCTACACATAGATTCCCAATAACGGATGCATTTACAGTGAACATTTATAGCAAATTGATGCATAATTGCTGGAAACCAAAAACTGCTAAGATTTCCTTCAGTAAGCACATGAATAAATAAGCTATGGTATGTCTACACAACGGATTATTACTCAACAATAAAGAATAAATAAACAATAAAATCCAAGAAACACACAAAACAACATTAAATACATATTACTAGCAGAAAGAGGCCAGTCTGAAAAGGCTACAACTGTATGATTCCAGCTCCAGGGCCAACCTGGAAAGGCCAAAACTGCCGACAGTAAAACGATCAATAGTTGCCAGGGTTTGGGGAGTGAGGGCAGAGACGAACAGGAAAAACAAAGGGGATTTGTAGGACAGGGAAACTATCCTACATGATCCTATAATGGTGGGTCTGTGGCATGACGTGTTTGTCAAAGCCCACTGAACCCGGCAGTACCAGCAGTGAACCTTAATCTCTGAACTTTGGTCAATGATGATGTAGCAGCAGGTGTTTGTTTAAAAATGACTGAAATGAACCAAATTCTTATGAAGTGCTAATAAGCAAAGTAAACCGAGGAGGAAGGGAAATATGGGAACTACTCGTGCTGTGTGCTCAGTTCTTCTAGATACACAGAAGTCTAAGATCTGTTAGAAAAAAATAAAAAAGATAGTTGAGGTGACTTTCTTAGAGCAACCCACACCCACATTCTTGGGTGTGTCCTTCCTGAGTACCCTCTCCCCCTTGTAACGCGTGTGCATAAGATCTACGTTAAAAGTGTCTTTTAATAAGTTCTGCTTCATAAAACATAGCTAAAAGAGGCCGGGCGCATGCGTTTAATGCAAGCACCCAAGAGGCAGAGGCAGGCGGATCTCTGAGAATGAGACCAGCCTGGTCTACATAGCAAGTTTCATTACAACGAGGACTACACAGAGAAACCCTGTCTCAAAACCTGCTCCCTCCCAATTAGCTAAAAAAGAAAGTAAATAGAATTTCTTTTGTGTTCCTGCTTGTATCTTTCATTGCTTATGTTATTAATTCTCTGTGAATTTATAGATTGAGCATTATTTATTAGTCTTGTAAGTCAAAGAAAGGAGGGTTTTTTTTTTTATCATGGTTAATGGTAAGAAACTGTTAAGACTAAGGTTTTACTTAACGCTACTAGACTTTTTGAGATTCTGTCTTATTGAGGGTCTTTAAAAAATTATGCAACTCTAATCTACATGGGAAGCGGAAAAAGACAAGCTCTTCTGAGTAAATTGGGAGCAGTGGGAATCATGGAAGAGGGCAGAAGGGGGGAGGAAGGGAGGGGAGTGAAGAAAAATATATAGCTCAACAAGGACAATGGCACTGGGTTTTGATTCTGTTCCATGTACTGGCTTTGTGGGAACCTAGTCTGTTTGGATCCTCACCTTCCTAGACCTGGATGGAGGGGGGAGGTCCTTGGACTTACCACAGGGCAGGGAACCCTGAATACTCTTTGGATTGGAAAAGGAGGGGGAGGGGAGAGAGGGGAGGAGGGGGAGGGAAAGGGGAGGAGGTGAAAATTTGTAATAATAATAATAAAATAAAATAAAAAACAAAAAAAACAATAAAAAAGGTAAAATATGAAATGCAGAGAAAAAACTATCAGGCTTTCTAAAACTAAATAAATATTTCCTTTTATTAAAGGTAAAAATAAATTTAAAAAAGGAATCAAACAAGGACTGGAGAGATGGCTCAGAGCTTAAGAGCACTGGCTGCTCTTCCAGAGGACCTGTGTTCAATTCCCAGCAACCACATGGTGGCTCACAACCATCTGTAATGGTACCCTCTTCTGACCTGCAGGCATACATGCAGACAGAATACTGTATACATAATAAATAAATAAATCTTAAAAAATTAAACAAACAAAATTTTATCCCACTTATGGGTACATGTTCAAAGAAAATGATGTCAATATATTAAAGAAATACATGCTTGCCAGTGTTTGGAGTATCCAGTTAGGTATCCATCAACAGAACTTTGGGCAACACGATGAACAGATAAGATATATACATAAATATATATGTACATATAAACATATGTGTGCGCGTGTGTGTGTGTATATATACAAACACATATATACTTATAGATGAGTATGTGTGTGTGTACACATATATATGATGGCACTTTATTCAGTGAAGAAGAATGAACCCTTGTCATTGGTTGCAATGTGGGTGAATCTGGAGGATATTACATCAGGTGAAAGGTGAGACCCAGGAAGAAGCTCATACTCTCTGTCACATGTAAAGCTAAGAAAAGCCAATGTGAAAGTGGAACAGTGGTTCTCAGAGCCTGGGAAGCTGTGAGGAAAGAGAGAGGAAAAGGTGGTTAATAAGCACCAAAATACTGTCCAATAAAGGAGAAAGTTCTCGATTTGGACGGCCCAGTGGGAGGCTGCAGCCCACTAGCTGTGTTTTGTGAGTGGTAGAAGAAAAGGCTCCAAGCATGACATAATGGTGGGAAGAAGTGACATGGACTCCATCACCCCCACACTCAGTACACATAGATCACCACATATTAAAGTATCATACTGTACACCACATGGACATATAATGAAGACCTAATTACACATATACACAGATACAACTTCCTGCTTGTTTACTATGGCCGTCCTTGGTCCTCATCCTCCTAGGACGTCCTTTCCCTTGAGATGCAGGCCCTGAAAATGTGTGTGATGATACAGGGGGATGACCTCATGTACTGACCTCCTTCCAGCAATGGTTCATGATCTGGTAGATGTGAGAGGAGGCCAGGCGGGGCTTGTATAAGCGAAAGCCGGTGCTGATGTCTTCCACCACCTCTGAGTTGCTCCGGTTTTCATATGGGATTTTACCCTCACTGAAGACTTCCCACATTAGCACACCTAGAAGCAACAGTGAGCGGAACAACAGCTAATGGCAAAGGGCACACGTACCAAAGAGACTCATCTAAAAATGACGGAGTCCTTGGAGTTTAGCAACCAAGTCCACTCGGTAGGCATCTAGAGGTTCAGTATCTGGCCCGTGAGGCTTATCGGGCTTCCTCTTAATATTTTTTTCATTGATTGATTAACTTCTATTTTAAAGTCTTTGTTTTTTACTTATGTGTCTGTGTATGTGTTTGTATGAATATATGCCATGTGTGCAGGTGCTTGAGGAGTCTAGAGGAGGCCACCCGATCTTCTGGAGAGGTTGTGGGGTTTATGTGAAACAAATTCATGTCCAGGCTTGGGTTCCATTTCCAAGCTCTCTCCCTTTACTCCCCTCTCTCCATCGCTATAAATGCACACACAGATATGCAAATATCCCAGAATCTAAAGTCTGAGGCGTTTCTGGTGTCAGGCATTTCATCTGTGGAATGTTAACTTGTACTGTAGAGAGAGAGGAGAAGGCACCTTCTGGTGGTATGTCTCCTCACATCTGCCATTCACAGGAAGGCTGCCCCAGCTTTGTCTTTAACATGTACTGACAGATCACAGCCTCCCAGAGGAAGTGAGGTTACTGATGCCCTAACCAGGGCTTTGCAAGGCAAAAGGACTGTGGGATGAAGTGTCCCCAAGTCTGATCGCCAAACACCCAAATAAGAATCAGCTCCTAAACTTGATCATATGGCAGACTTCCGAACCCCATCCTAAAACCTTCCTTCCAGGGTCACCATCCTGCAGGCTCCTCTGAGGTGCCTGAGGACCTGGAAATTCAGATTCTGTTTCCGTATTCCAAGGTGCCAGGCTTTTTAGTGGTGTGTCTTCTGAAAGTGAGTTGTTGTGCTGTTAGCTGGAAGAAGTTACAGGATGAACTCTGGGGGAGATTGTTCTGACATCATCCTTGCACAACTGTCCACAAGTGTGGAAGACAGCTAGGGACAGTGTGAGTCCATCTCTCCATGGCTAAAAAGCCTGGCATCTTGGAATACGGAAACAGAATCTGTACCCACAGCTCGGGGTAACTGCTTTATTATGAACCTTCTGAAGTCAATTGGGGCAAAAAACAGAGACTTTATTTATGACGAAACCTATTGAGATGAAGCAGGCAGGAGGCTCTCAGGTCACAAGGTGGCTGCGGTTTGCCCATGCTGCTACCAATTTCTTTCCCTTCTTTCTTCCTCTTTCCCTCTCCCTCCCTCTCTAGTCCCTTCCCCCCTCCCTCCCCCTTTCTTTCCTTCCTCCTCTCTGTGTGACCCTGGCTGTCTGGCTGGGAACTCACTCTATAGATGAGGCTGGCCTTGAACTCAAAGATGGCCCTGTCTCTAGGGAGCTGGGACTAAAGGTCTGTGCCACCATGCTCAGGTGCTGCTACCTGTTTTTTTATCTTCACCTATCTGTCTATCAACCTCATGCCTGGACTCCCTTCAGGAAGGGAGTTATTTTAAACTAATCTTCTGGAGAACAGCAGAACATCCTCCGGCTGATGTGCTATGACGTCACAGGCTCCATTCTGAGTCTGCAGGTGGAGGTGCAGGTATGGCTGGCACTCTAAGCATCTTTGGGAGGCCCTGCCTTGGCAGTGTCAGTAGCTCCATTAGCCATGAAGAGATGGACACACACTGTCCTTTGCTGTCCTCCACACTTGTTGACAGTTGTGCAAGGATGATGCGAGAACAATCTCCCCTGGGGTTCATTCTGTAACTTCTACCAGTTAACAGAGTAACAGCCAAGCACGGAGATGGGGTTGGATTAAGGAATAGATCAGAAAGATTCATAATTAACAAGTTCTGGGCTCTTGGGAATGGGCATTCTACAGTGTGAAGAAATTCCTATCATTGATTCTTACCTTGGGCTATCTGACTGGACAGCATCTCCTTTGCTTATACCACTGAGGTTTGTGCCTTAGTAAACCTTTCCTACAGAATGGCAAGGTCAACCTGAAGCTGTTTCTCTCCAAAGTTCCCTCTTTACAGTTATCATACCACAGAGGTTATTTGGTGCATATTCATGCACAGTTACATGCAGAAATTATGACTTAGGCAGACATCAAATCCAGCAAGTCATTTAGCCTTTCTCACATGGTGACACCATCCATCCATCCATCTACCCATCCACCCATCCACCCATCCATCCATCCATCCATCCATCCACCCACCCAAGGCCTTTAGAACAGTTACTAACTTAGTAACTCCTGCTCTCTGGACGTAGCTGAGGTTTTTACATGTTCCAGTTCCTGTAAGGAACACACTGCCATGAATATTTGAATGGAGACATTTGTTCAAGAGTCACCTCCTAGAAAGGCCTTTCCAGACCATACTAGTTACAAATAGACCCTTCCTCCAGCCTAAATACACTCTGTACCATTGTTGTTGTATTTGATTCCTAGCCCTAGCCGACCCAAATATGACTGGATCTTCTACCGGCTAGCTTGTGTGATAGCTGCCTGTCTCCTCAAAAGTTTCGCTTCAAGAGGACAGAAGCTTCTTCTGCCCTTTTTCCTCCTGCTTTTCAGCACCTGAGTAGCCCTGGGATTGAATGCTCAGCAGACCACTGTAGAGTAACAGACGCTTACTAGGATCAAGTGTGGGATCCTAGCATCAAGGACGATGCTAGGCACAGCATGGTCCTACTTTCACAGGCTTCATATCCTAATCTCTGGACTACTCCAGCCTCTCAGCTCACAGAAGCTACCATGGGACACTTTTTCTCCACTGTGATCTTTAATTTATTAGCTGTTTCAAAGCTCTCTAGAAACAAATGCAATAATTACAGCCCATTCGAACATTTCAGGCTGACCTCACACAGGCCCTCAGTAGGTTCTTTCTCTGTTCGGGGACCAGAACAAAATAGAATTGTTTGCCTTTGAGAAAGAAACAGCTGGTCCACAGATCCAGATCGCACAGGGGTGGGCTGAAGAGGACACTCACCAAATGACCACACATCCGACTTGCTGCTATAGCGACTTAAAAAGAACACTTCTGGAGATGCCCACTTCACTGGGAATTTGGTGCCCGTGGAGCTGGTATATTGATCATCAAGGACGAACCTGGGGAGAGGCAGGGATGAGGTCAGAACACTCCAGGGCTGAGTGTCACTCCTGAGAGTTTGCTGACACCATGTCCCTGTGTTACCTCGTCATCCCAAAGTCGGACACCTTGATGACTTGGTTTTCTCCCACCAAACAGTTTCTGGCGGCCTAGAGGAGAGACAGGTAGGCAAAAGAGAGATGAAGCTGTGGGTGGACAGCTAGTAGCAGAGAGTTTCCCATCGTTAGTGTTTGCTGTGTTGCTGTACAAAGGCACTGCAGAGCAGTGCAGAGGTCAAGCATCACCAGAACGCTGCTGAGCTAGCAGGAAATCCAGCCAGTTAGCTGAATGTGCAAGCCCCTTTGCCAGGATGAGGAATTTATCTTCATTCCCACTTATTAGAGAAATCCAGTGTTGTCCAGCCAGTGGTTCACTGGAATGCAGCCTGACGCAGAAGGCAATGCTGACACTGGCTGACTGCAGTGCCTCCCAAGTGATCAGTACCAAAGTGTTCAGAAGCTAATCCTCTTAAAATTGCCCTAAATAGGGGAAGACTGGCCAATGGGCCACTGGCATCATCCTAGAGTGTAGTCTTGGAAGAGCCCTGGGAGACACTTAAAAGTGTCTCCATGTTCACCTGGAGAATCACATTCATGACCCCCCACCATCAGAGGTTCCCAGGCTGTCTCTCAGGTTATCTAGGACAATTTCAGTGGAGAAACTGTGCTTAGGCTCAAGTGCTCATCAGTGAGAGAAGGTGTAAAGAAAAGGTGGTGTGAACAGACTCGGAAAAGGTGGGCTTATTCAGCCATAAGGAGGGATGTAGGATTTTAGTTGCTGGAAAGTGGGACAGAACTGGGGATCGCCAGGTCAAGAGGGATAGCTACCCTTAAGGACAAATAGCATGTGTTGTTGCTGTTTTTATAATCTCACACAAGGGCGCTAGATGAAGAAATAAATAAAATGTGCAGATAGGAACGGAACTATTTGTGAAGGAGAGGGGTAGCCAGTGAGACCAGGGACAAAAGATGGCACGGGAGAGCTGAACACGATCAAATCATATGACACACTCAGAGGAAAGGCGTAAAAGGACCCATTGCTTTGTAAATTAATAAATGTAAATAGTATGTTTTACAAAGTAAAACTGTCTTTGCCCATTTCCTTCATTTTACCCGGGGGAAACTGAGGCACGGGGAAGCTAATAAGGACTGGTTGGAAGTTCCGCTTTGGAAGAATGTGAGCTGAAACACTGAGTGTATGTTAGAAGAAGGGCTGAGGTGCAGTTCATATCTGAGCACTCGGGAAACACTTCCCTACTAGGAACCTCCTGAAGCTGAGAGGAAGGACAGCCACATGGGGCATGTCACTTAGGAACGCTCTCTCTCTAGGTCTTGCTGTACTACATTTCAGGGGAAGATGTTCCTTTGTCTGTCCTTGCAGGCGTTGGCTCTGTGCATGCGCTCATACCAGGTCTCTGTGGATGAAGCATGCCGTTTCCAGGTAGGCCATGCCCTCACACACATCCAGGCACATGCCCAGCAGGGTCTCTGCCGCAAAGAGGCCCCTCTGACTTCGCAGGTAATCTGACAGGCAGCCGTGTTCCATGAACTCGAACACCAGGCAGATGGGGGCTTGTTCCAGGCACACCCCATAGAGCTGGACCAGTTTGGGATGAGAGAGTTTCCTGGAAGAAAAAAGGCAAGAGATGTGATGACCAGGATTTAGTCTTCCAAAAGTGCTGATCATATTATGGCACCCAGCTCACAGTTCTGAGAACAGAAACAAACTCCAAACTCAAATCAAAGATGGTCATGAAGCCAAGGGTTGAGGACAGGGAGTCAGGTAGTATGAATGAAGATGGACAGACGCCAGTGTGTGCCTGAGGAGAGATGGGTAGGGGAGGAAAATGGAGGGCCAGACCACAGAGCAGGTCCTCTAGATCATGCTCAAGTGTACCCCCTTCCCATGTATGTGTGCGTGTGCTTTATGTATGTATGTATGTATGTATGTGTGTATGTATGTGTGTGTGTAGGCCAAGGGTCAAGCATGGGTGTTCTTGTGACACTGCCAATCTTTCCTTTTTAATTTTTTTCTTCTTTTGAAAATAGATTTTTTTCTCACAATATATCCTGATTACAGTTTTTCTTCTCTTTACTCCCCATATTCTTTCGTACCTACCCTCCCATCAGGGTCCACTCCCTTTCTGTCTTTCACTAGGGGATAACATTAAAATATTATATAACAATCAAAAACTAACATTAAAGTTAGACAAGACACAAACAGGAAGGAAAGGGCCTAAGCAAGAACCAGAGGCCATTGGTTCACACACCCAGGAATACCATAAAAACACTCAAGTGGAAGCCACAGCACACATACAGAGGATGTGGTGCAGACCCATGCAGGCTCCGTGCTTGCTGCCACAGTCACTGTGAGCTCCTATGAGCTTTGCTCATGTTAATTTAGAGGGCCTTGTTTTCTTTTATAGCAGCAGTATGTATGTGTACGACGTATGTATCGTGCTGATCTCTTAGAACTGTACAGATGGTTGTGAGCTACAAGTGCTCTTAAGCACTGAGTCCTCTCTCCAGCCCCCATCTTTTCTTTTCGTGAAAAAGGATCTCACTGACTCAGAACTACCCAAGTAAGCTAGGCTGGCCAGCAAGCCTGGGATCTGCCCGTCTCTCCAGCATTGGGACTCCAAGTACAAGTCACCATGCCTAGCTATTTTTTTTTTAATAACATGGTTTCTGTTGATTGAACTTAGGTCTTGGGGGTTATGTAGCAAGCACTTCACCAACTGAGCCCTAATGAGGTTCCTCTCTCCTCTCTCTCTCTCTCTCTCTCTCTCTCTCTCCTCTCTTTTGTTGTTTCCTATGCAGTAGGATTCTACTACTGGGGCCCGACATACATCAGAGTAGAGTTTTGTGCACGCAGCCCAAAGCCCCCCCCCCAGGATGCCCGCACACCCCTGCTTTCACTCACATCATGACTTCAGCCTCTTCGATAAAGTCCTCTTCTGACATCGCCCCTTCCTGAATGGTCTTGATGGCCACCTTGTCCTTGTTGAGCCAGTAGCCAAGGTGCACCAGCCCAAATTGTCCACTGCCAATCTCCTGCACAAAAGTGAGCTCTGAGGGGTGGATCACCCACTTCCCTGGAACAGAGAAAGAGAGGGAGGGAGTGGGCAATTAATAAGATATAGGACTCTCAGGAATATATACAGTCCTAGCTAGCCTATGGCTACCATACCTCAAAAAATGGCTTAGACTGTTACAGGTAATTACTATAACCTGGATATGTTTTGGAAACTGCCATAATGTGGGAGTGGGGAGCATCAAGGAAAAGGAAGATGATGTAAAGTATGGTAAAGAATGTAAATAAAAGAATCATTGTAAGATCACAACCGTTTTTTAATTTTATTTTTTAAGTACATTTTTTTTTCCTTTAGACAAAAGTCTCACTGGGTCTTATTATGTAGCTCAGACTGTCCAGAAACTCGCCATCTAGCTCAGACTGGCCTCAAGCTTGTAATCCTACTGCCTCAGTCTCCAGAGCACACAGAGGCTTACAAATCCCATGCCTATAAATTTTTATTGCCATTTTTGCAGAGGGAATTTCATTTGCATTTCTCATTGTTCATTGATTCACTGAGGGTCCCTCTGTGCTCACAGTACTCGTTTAGGATTTGGCTGGAGTGGAGCTGGAAGAGGTGGCTTCAAAGAGGACTTCACAAAGTGAGCTCTTTCTAGCAGGTCCTTTTTTTTCCGTAAAGATTTCATTTTAGTTTTTCCCTTATGTATGTATGTCTGTGTGAATGTGAGGCACAGAACGCAGGTTCCAGCAGAGGCCAGGAACAGGGTAGTGGATCTTCTGGAGGGGAGTTCTAAGTCGTTATGAGCCACCAGATGTGGGTGCCAGGAAATGCACTTGGCTCTTGTGGAGGAACAGTAAGCACTGTTACCTTCCCAGCCCTGTCTCCAGCCCCAGGACAGGCTCCTCATAAGTGTTTAATAAACAAGTAAAAGGACCTAGGCCTCAATTTTCCTGCTGATAAAATAAGCGGGCTGACCAAATAATCTCTGTGATCTCATCCGGCAGGACGCCTTAGAAGTCAACAACACTAGAGAAGCTTTCCTTTCGGAAGGAGGCTAACAATACCTTTTGCTTTCCTGACGCATGGCCCAGAAACAGCCACGTGCCTATCAAGCCGAGGTATAGACCCCTGTCTGCCACACATGCTGCGGGCTGGGTATTAAGAGTCACGGCAGTGTTTCTCCAAGTATTTCCCTGTTCACCTGGGTCAGAATCACCAGGCCACTTGTTAGTAAGGTAGACCCTAAGGCCACACTCTTAGGGAGTGTTCTGGTAAGAGCAGGGAATACCCGGCACCAGCATTTTTGATATATGTTTGGAAAGATTTTGATGCCCACTGAAGTTTGAGAAGCACCAAAGGATACAAAATAAAGATTAGATTAGCTCCCCCCCCCCTTCAAACAGCACATTTTGGACCAAGGGATGTGAACTGAAATGCCTTTAGGTTCTAGGGAGATCAACAAGGAGGGAAGGCATTTTGCAGGACAGACATCATAGTAGGACCCATGGCCCTCGGAATACAGGCTCTACCTAAAGGCATTAAGCACATTTTTTTTTTCCTGGTGCCGAGGATTGAATGCAGGGCCGTACTCATGCTAGACAAATGCTCTGTCACTGAGTTAAAGGCCCAGATCTCACACCTTAACATTATATTATGTGAAGACCTCTAGATGCTGAGAGCCTATAGCCCTTGCACAGGACCCAAAGCCAACAAGTTAGATTATAACAGAGGTTCCAAAAGGCAGAAAACACAGTGCTAGAGGTTTGTTTTCTGAGATTTTTCCAATAGCATTTAGTATTCTGTATATAGTAGGTGCTCAATAAATGCTTCATTAATGAACTGTTGTTTAAAGCCAAAGGATGTTGATTTACTCTTCATAGATGTGTATACACACACATTTTTACACATTTGCATATGATCATTATCCTACCATTGCTCCAAGTCATCTAAAGCCCGGAGAACAGTTAGGCTAACGGCAAATCTTCTTAGAATTTGTCCTAGACATTTGGGTATGGTCGCTTGAGCTGCTTACCGTATCTTAGGCCTGCTGTCACTGGGGCTTTCTGCCTCCAGGAGCACACTGGATACCGGAGTCGAGTGACCAAACCTAGGGTGACAGAAAAGCCAAAGGCTGTGGTTAGGGCTTTGCCATAGCAACTGTTTATGTTAAATCGCCAGGAATAGAACGATATGTTGAAACAGCTACTTTCAAATTCCAAAGTTCCACCATGATTTTCACACAGCCCAGTGAGAGGATTCTTAACCACATGACAGATAGTGACCCGGGGATCTGCAGAGCAGACGTTCCTGCTGGTAGGCAAGGGAGAGCTAGGGATTTGGAACTTGGCTTGTTTGCTTCTGCTTATGTTTTTACTTGCATCTCGAGTTACTCTTTATGGCCAGCTTGTGCAGCATGAAGAACCAGGCGGGGACTATGTCACTTCCTCCCTAGTCTCCTTGTGAGGGTCCCCTTCTGGCTCTGTCCCCTAGAACTTACCTCCTCCATTGTACTGGTGATACTTGATGAGGAGAGGGATGGAGTCAAACACGTACTTCTCAGCCACGTAGTACCGCTTCGGGTTGTCATTTGTTTCCTTGATATGATAATGTTTTATACAGGGGTTCTCACTTAAAACAAACGAACACACACAGTCATCATCAAGAAGCAATGCTGACGCATAAAGACATGGATTAGCATTAGGCTCACTGTCCTGGGATGGCAGCTCTCGCCAGAAGGACAGGCACACACTATTTCAAGTGTGTGTATCAGTCTTGGCAGGCTGGCCCCGGTGTTGATGCTGTTTTAAGCACACTGAGGCTGCATCTAAATGTAAGAGGCAAGGGTGCTTAGATGTGTTCGTGTTGGTAATGCTTTATCCACAGTCACAGAACGTGGGAACAGCACTCTCTGTGCCGGGAGTGCAAATGGAAACCACGCTGGCTGAATGGCTGGCATCAAGCAAACTGATGGCAGATGCTGGTGAGGTGTGAGTTACGTGTGTGTGAGAGCTATGTGTGTGTGCGTGTGTGTCTATGCGCGTGTGTTTGGGAGAACCTTGCTGATAGCAAACTAGTGCAGTTGCTATCAAGATTAGTATTGAGGTTTCTCCAAAACTAAAGATAGAACTACCACGTGTTCCAGCCACACCACTCTTGGGGGTGGACCAGAAGAACTCTGAGCCAGAATAGCATAGGGGTTTTTGACCACACATGTCTATGGCTGCACTATTTACAATAGTCAAGATACAGAGTCAGCACAGATGCTCTGCAACAGAGGAGTGGATAAAGAAAATGTGGTTCATATATACACTAAAAATTTATCTAGCTATTAAAAAGAAGAAATTAAAATATTCACAAGTGAATAGGTGGAACTGGAAATTATTATGTTAAACAAAATAATCCAGACTCAGAAAGACAAGCACTGAGTGCTTTTTTTCATATGTGGAGTCTAGACAGAACACACACACACACATACACACATGCACACACATACACACACGCATACACACATCTTTCTGGCACACAGGGTTGTCATCTCTCAATAAAGTAGGTAATTTCACTAGTAGACCAAGAATTGGCATTTGTCTATTTCCTCTTCTAGATGACAACCCTTTCTTTCATTCTATATGTTAACTGACATGCTCACCAAATACAGGGACAAGTATCTGATGTCATCAGAACTCTGCCATCGGGCCTTGCCATAGCCAAGAAGAGGATCCCGTGTCTACCCAGCTCTGTCTTTTATTAAATCTCTTCAGTTCTGTCCTTGAACTCTGGGCTTTATGTTCACAGGGTCGCTGGCAGAAGCCACACCACTGCTAGTCAGCTCTGCCTCATGCATGGGCAGAACTTGCTGTGCCTAAACCATCAAACAAAAGCAGCTGTCCCTCTTCTGAGGCAAGTGAGTGCCATACCTGATGATGGCCTTGGTGAACACAGAGACTGTGTATGTTCCGGGTGTCCTGGAATCTCGGACCAGGAACGCTCCTTCTTTACCCTGGATTGGGTAGAAAGTGTGAAAGTTTAGTGATCTCAAAAACCAGCCTCCTGCACCCAGCTCCATCTTCTTGCTCATGGAAGGAGGAAGCACTGAGAGGCACAGAGCAGACCTTCAGCTGTAGCAGCCACCGTCTCAATTACACTTTTGGCAGTTGTTCATGTGAAGTCCTACACAGATAGGCAGATACAGGCCCTCTCTCTTCACCAGGCACTGGACTCATCAGGCATTTCCCAACCCCCTCCACAACGCCCGAGTCCAGTCTGGACGCCATTATCCCCTTTGACAACAAGGACAGCAAAGTGAGTGACATAGGGAGTAGGTGGCTTTCCCCTGGGTCTGCAGCTAGTGCGCAATGGGGTTGGAGTTAGAACTTTGGCGCCATGACCTTTTCTTGCTCGACGATGCTCCAGCATCTTCTACACCTGCTGGGGGACAAAACCTATCCTTGAAGCTTGCTAAGTCCCTGGGCAGAGCTTTACTTCTCAGGCCCCTTCCAGAATGCTGATTTCACTGAAGGGCTGGAGGAGAAAGGGCGAGAGGCTAGTGCCGGGAGAGAGGTGGTGAGGGGAGCACCTGACAATTTTGCCCGCTCTGAGGGAATCAGCAGGAGCAAATGGGCATGGGCATGCCAGTTCATACGTTCCTGATGGGAGCTGAAAAACCGGAACTGTTTTAAGAACCACACTCTCAGCTCTTCTCCTACCAGTCAGAAACATCTGCGGCTCTTGGTAATTATGACTTACTTAAATTAGACATCTTGAGGGCCGCAAGTGAAGGTCAGAATTGGACAGGAACCTTGCATGGAAGTCTTGTGGTTTATAGACCCAGACAACAGGGAAAGCAGAGTAACAGAAGCCTCTCCATCCTTCAGTCCGAAAGGAGAATTTGTGCATGAACACACGAACACATGAACACACACACACACACACACACACACACACACACATGGAAAGGGAGGGAGAGACAGAAAAAGAATGCTGATATGCATTCTAATAAGCATTCTGACTACAGATTTGCCTATTGTAGACTTTTTTTTTTTTGAGAAGAAACATAGTCAATAAAATATTCAAAACATTCATGGGAATAATACATACAAACTCTAAGTGAATTCTACAGGGAAACTGGGCAGAGCTTTAACTATCATATGGGTGGGCTTGTTTTGTTTTTTGCATGCTTTCTTTGTTTTTTTTTCTTGACATGCTTCCTCCCTTAAGGAGGAATCTGAAGTAAACATAGCAAAATGTTAGAATCTGTTCAATGTGAGTTGTGACTATATACATTCTTGTCTTCGTGACTTCTGAGAGTTTTTATTTTGTATGTATGTTTGAAACACTTCTAATTAAAATAATAATTAAAGAGATTAGAAATTTAAAAAATTATAATAAGTGTCCCAAATTTTCCTATGGCAGAATTAGCAATTGGGTAGAAAAAACAGTCTAAAAAGATATATAACATCATTAAAAACAAAAGGTCAAGACAGACAATGGTGGAACATACCTTTAATCCCAGTACTTTGGAGGAAGAATCAGGTAGATCCCTGAGTTAAAGGTCAACCTGATCTACAGAGAAACCCTGTCTCAAAAAATCAAAACAAAACAAAACAAACAAACAAACAACAAAACATTTAGCCAGTACCAGGGAGATACTGGTTTGCTCAGAACTTTCATACCAAAGGGAGGTGCTCCAGATTGAAAAAAAAAAATTGAGGTCATACCCTAATCAACTAAGCTGTAGACGTTTTTGTAAATGGAATCATATGTGGTTTTCTGTGAGTGGGTCCTTTCATTTATTACACTGTTTCCAAGGCCCACCTAGGTGGTGACAGGTATAAAGACTTCACTCCTACTTATGGCTGAGTGACAGTCAAGTGTAGGGACAGACCACACGTGTTTTCCACTCATCAGCTGATAGTCACCTTCTAGCCGCTGGGAGCAGAGACTTTATGTCTGGGTTACTTTGCTTAACAGGTTGCTTGTGGTATTATCCACACATGGGAGGCAGGAGAAACTGTCTTCAGTTTTGACCGTTTGCCTAACAGCGCAGCTCTGGATTGTGGCTGCTTGGAATGTGACGGGTTAAACCTGAGACAGGAAGACGCAGACTTCAAGAGGAGGCAGATTTTATCTGGTTATGTCATTTATTCTAAAGAAAGAAACAGACCAAAAGAGCAGAAGCTCACGGACTCTCTGAAGAGTATAAACATCTCTTCTATCTAATTAATAATGCCTGGTTGTTTGCGTGGGTGTGACTCTTTCAAAGAAGCGACTGTTTTTCTGTAAACGCGCTGTGACAGCAGTCCTCAGCTGCTGTGGAGAGGAAGCGCTCTGGAAGCACTAGGGGAAGGAGAGGTGAGGTCACGGGAGGTCTGCAGAGTGTGGCAGGCTCCGCTTCCCTCCAGCACTCCTTCTCCACTGTAGCTGCTGTAGGTGGCTTTGGTGAAAGCTCCACGGCCTCTCACGTGAGCTGTAGTAGCTAAGGGTCCTGAGGAAAGCATACGCCTTTCCCCACACTTCCTGCAAGAGCCACACCGCCACACAAGAGTGTGGCAGGGGTCACTGACTGGTATCATGTTGCCAGGTGGGGCTTCACGTCCTCTCAACACACTCATGATCTCAGTTTGCTTTTTATTGCTTCGCTCAGGAAAATACAACGGGAACAATAGAAAAGATGATTTCAAGAGGTGAAGCATGTGTATGACCCTGGTGGGATGGGAGGAAATAGTAAGTCAAGTACTTCCTTAGACTGTCTGTCTGTTTAAGGATATGCCCTTGCATATCTTGAGTGAGGGCATGTCACTGACTTGCTTTCTGAATGTAGCCCCAGTTTATCAGCCTTTAATACAAAGGTGATGGGCCAGGTGGTCTTTAAAGGGAATTCTAGCTACAGCAGCTTGTAGTATTGGTAAATTCTAAATGTTTCTTAGGAAAAGTATACGTGTCGGTTTCCTCACCTGGAAAATGACCTTCTCAAGGCTATTGGGAGACTTGAGCAACAAGCCCAGAACAGTTCCTGGATATGGATGGATTATTGGGGTTATTAGTTCCCATTGTTACCACATGCTGGGGCGTAGCATCTGCTGGAAGCATGCATTACATTCTCTTCATCTGAGACACGTTTTGGTGTGTGTGTCTTTCTGGATTTGAAGGTGACTTTATAGAAGGTAGACTCAAAGCAAAGGCATGTTATTGTCAAAGACAGGCTAATGCTTTGTGGTCTTATCATGCCCTAGAATGCTTTAAGAATGTCTCTGACATATATCTTTCATTCTGTGGTGGTGGTGTAGTTCTTTCCTCAAAACAACCGGGTATTCAGTCAACACTGCATCTTTGATGGCATCTTAGAGGCACAGGTAAACCTAGGTTAGGCTCCTGTCTAAAGTGTGGGTCACCCAAAGTGTGAGATGCTGCCATAGGCAGATAGTTATGAAATACCTGCTCACAAGGAATTGGTCCTCTCTCTAGATGGGCTAAGGCTGAGAGGAAAGGCTGAGTTTGAAGGCCGAGTGCAGACACAACCACTGGAGAAATGAAATTACACCTTAATGTCTGACCAAGAGAAAAAACAGTTCCATCTCATGGCAAGGCAGAGGATTGGATTATTAAAGAAGTTGTCAGCTGAAGACCTGAGAGAACATGCAGGAGGTTCTTTCCCATGCTCCTAATCACTTGAGTGGCCCTTGGAGAGGTTCTGACTGGATAGGCCTGGAGTTCAGAAGTTTTATTTGGGGAGGGAGGTGTTGATGTTTTAATGTTTTTATGTTCATGAGCATGCTTTTACATGATTTTATATACAGAAGCCTGCAGAGGCCCTGTGACCAGCCAGGATCCCCTGTGACCAGCCCTATGGGAGCTGGGAATTGAACCTGGATCTTATGCAAAAACAGTAAGTATTCTTAGCCATTGAGTCACGTCTTTTGGCCTGAGTTTGTATTTCTAAGTTTCCCCAAGGACACGCGTGATCAGCTAAGTTCCTAGATATAGATAGTAGCTTAAAAACACAGAGCAAGCATTCGGTGAACTCACTGATGCAGCAAGTAGCTTCTGAGTAACTACTTTGTCCTAGATACAGTTTGGGGTCGCTAAGCAAAGTAAAATGGAGAAATACACATACACACGTATCACATGTCAATCATACACATACTCTACAACGTGGAAGCTTTAGTTAATAACAGGGAAATGAACATAACCCACCTCTTCCGAGTCAGACACTTGTTAGACAAGAAGACTGAGTACACTGGAGGAACAACATCATTGAGTCACAAAGCAAGCACATAGAAAAATAAAGAATGTCTTATCCCATTCTAACTGTCGAGAACCCAACTGAGGCAGGGAGCCCCCTCTGAAATTTGCCTTCACACTCCCCTAAGAAGGAAGAGAGAATTTGGTAAGTGAATTTAATGTATAGCAAGAAAGAATGTCTTAACTGCATGGGCAAGAAAATATGTTTAAATACCTCAAAAAACACTGCTCAACCACAGGAATTGCTTTTGTTTGCCATTAATGTGGGCTACTTAAAGCTCTCCACTGTCTTGGCTATGGATGCGGCAGAATGTAACGAAAATGCCCTCGTTTAAACATAATGAGGAGCAGAAGGAAGGAGAACATGAGCAAGGAAGTCAGGACCGCGAGGGGTGCACCCACCCACTGAGACAGTGGGGCTGATATATTGGGAGCTCACCAAGGCCAGCTGGACTGGGACTGAAAAAGCATGGGATAAAACCGGACTCTCTGAACATGGCAGACAATGAGGGCTGATGAGAAGCCAAGGACAATGGCACTGGGTTTTGATCCTAGTTCATGTTCTGGCTTCGTGGGAGCCTAGCCAGTTTGGATGCTCACCTTCCTAGACCTGGACGGAGGGGGGAGGACCTTGGACTTTCCACAGGGCAGGGAACCCAGACTGCTCTTCGGACTGGAGAGGGAGGGGGAGAGGGGTGGGAAGAGGGGGAGGGAAATGGGAGGCTGGGAGGAGGCGGAAATTTTTTTTCAATAAAAAAAACCCTCAAATAAAAAAAAAAACATAATGCAGGAACTTAGTCGTGTGCTCTTTGTAGCTAGTTCTTGTGACTCAAGTTTTACTGTTTACTAGCATTACAGGCTGAGAAATGAGATGAGCTGGCTACATTTGCATACTAAACCCATCGAGAAAATACAGGAGCCGGGCGGTGGTGGTGCACCCTTTTAATCCCAGCACTCAGGATGCAGAGACAGGTCAATCTCTGCGAGTTTGAAGCTAGTTTGATCTACAAAGTGAGTTCCATGACAGCCAAGGCTACACAGAGAAACCTGGCCTTAAAAAAAAAATGGTTTCTGAGAATTGCTTTTGGAAGTCCTGTTTCTGCAGATCTACCATGGAATCTTAGAATCTGTATTTTTGTTACATTTATTTATTGTGTGTGTGTGTGTGGGGGAGGGGTGGAAAGTATGTACCATGGTATGCATGTGGAGGTCAGAGGACAACTGTGGGAGTCAGGTCTTTCTCTCCACCATTCAGGTCCTGGGTACTGAACTCAGGTTGTTGGTCTTGATAGCAAGATCCTATACCCACTAAGCCATCCCACAGCCCCCTTGAGAATCTGCATTTTAAACACCTGTAGCATGAGGTCTGGTGGGAACCACAGGAAATGGTTAATTGCTGAGAACCAAGGAGAAACAAGCATCCAGGAAGGACTCAGCTCAGGTTCTCTCCCCCTGGGAGAGGGGAACACTTTCCAACTCGCTGATCTGGGTCTCCCTTCCACTTGCCTCTAACTCTCCACTGAACCTTGGCTGCCGGTGGGGCCCAGGTGTAATGGCAGTGACTGTGTACGCAGGACCAGGAGAGTACAGGGGCAGCATCCATGGGGTAACAGGTCATTGGCACCCAGGCATACTCCGATGCTCAATCTGTCCTTACTGACAAATGGGGGCCAGAAGGCAGAGGAGAAATCCCTGCAGTCACCTACTCAGTTGATGGCAGAACAGAGGTACCCATCCCACCCATTATGCTTCCTTTCTTCTCATCCTTTTTCCCTCAACTCTGAGATCCTAGGGAGAGGTCAGTCCCTCTGCCAGACTGCATGGTCTCGGACAAGACCATGTATGAGAAAACTGTCCGATTCCTGTAAACTACAGCCCCTTCAGGCAGAAGCTGATCCTGAGACAAGGCAAAGCAGAGCAGTCCTGAGGCCACTCTGAGCCAAGCCACTTGGTGGCAACTGTTAGCAGAGACCTGCTACCTCCCCAAGTTTCCTCTCCTGTGCCTTCTGACACTGATAGTCCGCTGACATGAAAGCCTTTGTAAGTCAACACAGGAATCTACGACAGCAGCAGAACCACAGCATGGCTGGAAACCGTACAACTTGAAGGAGACTCACCGTGTCCAAGAGAAGCTTTTCAGCTTTGTCTCGGCTGATGTTTTTATTGTACCACCTGGAAGCCAAAAACAAGTCATGTGTCACAGCTTGAAAACTCCATCGCTTATCTACAAAAGATGATGCTGGATAATCACGTGTTGGTTTTCTGTTTCTACCAGCGCTTTCAAACTCAAAAAGAAAGCCATGATCATTTCCAGGAGAACTAAAAAAAATGAAGCAAGAGTTGGCATAATACTGGTAATTGTTAAAGTGGAGTTTCAGGGCTTACTTTATATTGTGCTTTCTACTTTTATGAAAGTGGGAGAATTTCCATGATAGTGCTGCAGGAAACATTCACCTCCCCCATTTCATACATCAGTGGGCGGCTGTAAGTAGGAGGGTGTTAGGCAGCCATAAAAAAAAGTTAATAGTGATTTGCAAGTTTAGCAAGTATCTTCCAAAAACAGTTGCCACATTTTCTTCTTAAGGCTGGACCTTCAGACTTTGCAAAGTTTGTGAAATTGATTAATGTAATTAATAAATAGCAAAAAACAGGAATAATTTTTAAGAATGAAGTTTTGCATGTTCTCAATGCTGAGACCTATCCTGACCATCCTAACAGCTTAGAGAAGAGAAAAGTGTGGTTGGGGGAGAAGGGACCCCTCAGGGTTAAAGAGAAGAAGGACAGGAAATGGCCCTGCAGGCTATTCAATGTCCATGCATCTGTGTACCTGCAGGACAGTCTGTAGACCACGTGGATATGCACACATGCAAGTTGGTCAATAGTCCCATGTGGTGTGTGCAAACTGACCATGTCTCTCTTTCAGCCCCCTTCCTTGCCCATCCCTTCTCACTCTAGCCATTAAGGGTAATTTAAAGTATCCAATCGAATTACTGCAACCATAGATAAGATACAAAGAAGCCCAAAAGGAACAAAAGACTCAGAGCTGTAACATTCATGCTCCCCAGCACTTGAATAGTAATTCCCTAGAAGCCTGAAGGACATTGGTAAAAGAAGTCTACAGGATGGTCTCATTTCTGGACCAGAAAGCCTGCAATAAAAGTAGAATGATCATTCATTGACAATTTGTTTTGGAAATTAATAAATCAGGAGAGGCTCTAGGTGGGGAAGGAATAGTATCTATGAAACTTGTATGGCTACTTGAGGGTATCTAAGAATAAGAGACCCAGGGGATTCCCTTGAGCTTTAAAAACACGGTATGGGAACTGGGCGGTGGTGGCGCATGCCTTTAATCCCAGCACTCGGGAGGCAGAGGCAGGCAGATCTCTGTGAGTTCAAGGCAAGCCTAGTCTACAAGAGCTAGTTCCAGAACAGGCACCAAAACTACACAGAGAACCCCTGTCTTTAAAAAACATCAAACAACAACAAAACAAATGAACAAAAAACATAGTATGGCTGAGCAGACTGTACACCTCATGGGCTCCCAGAGATAAGCTGACAGCTGACAAACATGCTTTGTCCCATCCAAGCTCCAAGCAATGTGTATGGGTTACTAGATCTGCACATCTAAAGTGTGAAACAAGTTGGGTTTCAGCGGACAATAGTGTCCCTGTCACAGAAAGAGGTCTACTTGTATGCATGGGGAGTGAAGAGGAATGTCTGCAGTATGGTGTTTTGGCTGCCTGTGTTTTTTCTACCCCTTCCTTTACCAGAGGAAGGAATCAGAGCTCACATGGGGTGCATAGCCTCTCTTGTACAGTTTTGCTATTTTGTGATTTCAGTTACCCATAGTCAACCCACAGTCCCAGAAAATGCTAAATGGACAGTTCTATAAATTAACCATCATAAGGGATGAGTAGCATGATAAAATCTCATGGTGATCATCTAGGCTATAAGTCATCCAAGAGACAACATACCTGCTACATACACTATCTAGCAGTCATTTTGTAGCTGTGCGGGTTACCAGATAGACTGCCATAGCATTGTTGCGTCTGTGTTCAAGTGACTCAACGCTATGCAAGAGTAGTTTTGATGGCAACTTTGTGATAGTATATTGTTTTAAGTGCTATTTCATCACTAGCCATTGGTGTTAATCTCTCAATGTATTTAATTTAAAGTAAACCCTAACACAGGCTGTATATAGAAGGAAACACATAGTATATACTGAGTTCAGAGATACCTGCAATTTCAGGATACACTGTAAGTCATGAAACACACCCCCAGGAATAGTAGAATACTGCAACCTGTTCAAAGTCCTGCCTCTAAACCAAGGCAGGAACCCTGAATTCAGCTAAGCTACTAATCCATGATTCTCTTACCACATGGTATATTTTTGGGTTATTATGCAAAACTCACCTGCAAGTAGTAAACATTAAGTTGAAGAATAAAAAGTCTGGATAGCTTTTCTATGTCTAGCCATATATTAAATATCAGAATGTTTTCTTATGTCATATTATTTTCTAGCTGGGATTCCATAACCCAGGAAATGTAAGCTGGCAGTGCATGGTACAAACTGGTGCACAGACCATATGGTTTTTATTAAGAAAATGACTTAAAATTCCTTTAGGTCAGAGATATACATTTTTTACTTGCCCCCTGAGTTCCACCAATTCTCTACTGCTTTTTATTTTATTGAGGCTTTGAACTTGCTTCTTGAATCATAAACAAAGGGATTTTGGTCAAATGCCAAAACAAACACAGTTATTCAGCCAAGTAGTCACTTGAAATAACGGATTTTTTCCTCCAAAGGCATTGACTATAAGACGATTATTTCAGCTAAGCATCTCTCTCTCATCTGTTTCATCTCAGCACAAACATTCTTGGAAAGGATGAATCATCTCTCCGCTCAGGGAAGGGCTATTCACATGTATTTGATCAAAGCATCGAGAGACACTCTTAGGAAGATGACAGCACTTGCTTACCAGAATCTATTCAGATTGCAAAAAACATTACATTGGCCAAACCGAACTAGCAAGAATCCTACTGGACTAGTGGAAGGTCTGGTTATCTAACACCCTTTTTCTATGATGCTATGTATTTAGTGAGTACCGAGTTATTTATTATTTTTTATTTTGGGGGAGACTTTATTTCATCTTCAGGTTACACTCATCAAGGGAAGCCAAGGCAGGACCTCCAGGGAGGAGTTCGAAGTGGAAATGACTGGGGAATGCTGTTGACTAGCTTCTTCCCAGGTTCATAGTTAGCTATCTTGTTTTCTTCTTTTATTTTTGAGATTATAATTTAACTAAAACACTTCTCTCTTCCCTTTCCTTCATCCAAACCTTCCCGCCTACCCCTTCCTGGTCTCTTTCAAATTCAAAGCCTCTTTTGTCACTAATTGTTATTGTACTGAATCCTAACTATAACCCGTTAGGTCTGTATAATGCTACCTGTATGTATGTTTTTAGGGTTGACCGTTTGGCACTGGACAACAAATTGTTGGTTCTTCACTCAAGTGCCTGTAGCTCTCTGGGTAGGGCTGAGGCCTTGTGGGGCTTTCCCCGCCTAGTTTGGCATGCTCATGGCTGTCCTCCTTCCTTGTCCAGCTCACGGTTGGGCAGCTCTGTGGGTAGGACTTTATGGGTGTAGCTTCTGACATTGTTAGGAGACACAATCTCAAAGCAAACTTCCAAATTCTCTAGCTCTTACAATCCTTCTGCCCATTTCCTACAATATTCCCAGAACTGTATGTAGGGAAGTGTTTTGTAGAAGTACACACTGGGCCTGGGCTCCCCAACTCTGCATTTTGGGGCAGCAATATGGCTCTGCTAGTAAAAGCAATTGCTGAGACAGTTCAATAACGGGAACCTAGAGGTGGAAGGAGAAAACAACTCCAGAAAGCTCTCCTCTGGCCTTCCCACATTCTTCCCAGCACATGCAAGCACACTCTCGCATACAAACAATAATAATAAAATTTAAAAATTTTCAAACTTGTATAAAAGTTTAAAAACAGTACAAAGGAACTCCCATTGACTCTTTTTCTAGATGAATCAGTGGCTGAAAGCTTATATATTTACTATTCTCTCTAGATAATTTAGGCATATGGATGGGTATATTTAATTATTATATTGATCTATTATTTTGTGTGTGTGTGTGTGTGTGTGCGTGTGTGTGTGGTGTGTATGCGTATGCATGTGTGAAGTCAGAGGACAACTTTGTGGCGGGAGCTAGTTCTCTCCTTTCCCTTTATGAACATTTGGGAATCAAACTCAGGGCATCAGTGCATAGCAAGCCCTTTACATGAGCTGTCCCAGAAGCCCTAATTTATTTTTTCAGTATACTTGAGAGTAGACTTTTACACCTAAGTACTCGGTGATCTGTTTACTATCTTATTATTATCAATTTAATAATGAATTTTAGTATCTCTATAAATTGTCTAATTGCAGACCTTATCAAAACTGTATTACTTTCCCCAATACTGTATTGGTAACAAAACATTTTTATGGCCATTTATTTTATAGAATATTCCTTAATTTGGACTTGGTACTGTATCCTCACAATTAAATTCGTATTTATATATTTTGGAACAGGGATAATAATGGACAATATTTTAGAGCCATTTTGAGATGAGTGTTGATCATAAGATGGGGTCTACCAGTTATCCCCATCTTACAGTTACAATTGATTTAGGAAGGGATTACTTTGAGCCTATTAAAAAACCCTTTATTATATTTATTACATTTTACTCCTTGGGTGGGACATTCATTGACTTTGCCAGAACTAATACTTAAAAAAGAGTTACAAATGGTGGTTTTCAAGCTTTGTCAACTTCCTACACCTATTTATTAGTAGGCATTCTCCTAAGAAAGAGCATTGTCTCATTTATTTAATTACTTACAATCAACCTATTTATTATGGATTATTATTTCATTCAATGAGTTACAGTCCACTACTATCCTTATTTATTTTGATACTCAAATTTCCCCAGTCTGGTTAGCGAAGCTTTAGAACACTCACTTCTGTGATGAAATCACTGAAATATTTTTTCAAAAAATACTAATTCTTTACTTTTTAGTGCGACAAAACATCCTAAGCTCATCTTATTCTTTCCTCGCCTCAACCAAGGAGTCTTCATGCCCCACTGCCTCCAGAAGTCGTGGTTCTCTTTGGTGGGGACGCCATTCAGAAACAATCAAAGTGGTAGCTGTAGACCTTCCAGCCTCTGAGCTAGGGAGCACACACGCACGGTGGGTACTTGTACACTCTATCGAATTTTACCAAACAAACGCTTAACTTTCCACTAAAATTGAGCCCATAAACTTTTCTCCTAAGTGATGGCTTACTGATAAAGATAGCACAGCCTAAGCAGATACTACCTGTGAGTTTAAATGTTATCCTGATATTGGCAATATTGTGTTTAATTATGTTTTAAGTCAGTTGATATTTTATCCAATATTCATAGGGATTTTCTTTCTCAAGTGACCCATACTTGGGATTCTCATCAAAAGATTTCTACATTTCTTTTTTTTAATGTAAACATTAGCAATATTTATTAAGTAAATCCTATGACCCATTCAATCACATATTTATTGTGCCAAGAAACATTTCTTAATAAAAGGGGAATGTAGTGTACTGACCACACTCCTTCTTTCCCCATTTGGGTTAAACAATCATCAGAGAATAGAATAAAACAGATTTTTTAAAAAGGGATTTTTGGGAACTTTTATAGCCAACCAATAGTTTGACCTAAGGAAAAAAAATCTTTAGTACCATAGTTCTAAAAAAACTATTCGAAGCAGGGTGTGAGGACACATGTCTTTATCCCTACCACTTAGGATGCAGGGGTGGGGCAATCTCTGAGCTTTAGTCTAGCCTGGTTTCCATGGTGAATTTCGGATCAACCTGGGCTACACAATAAGACCCTGTCTTCATAAACAAACAAACAAACAAACAAACAAACAGACAGACAGACAGAAAAATAAATAAATGATAAGTAAAAAAAATGAAAGACTCTTACTCATAGGTTTCAAGGTTATTTGGAGATTTTTCCACCAGGTAACTGCTTGGTGCATATCCTTCATGCCTGAAAAAAAGGAAAACAAGTGTTCAGACTTGCAGAGAACTGATTTTTACATTTTGATTTAATAGATTTAATCCACTAAAGTCATTTAAGAATGGGAAGTTTCACATTATTAGGCACTTGTGATAAAACATATAAATATATTGGGGTAGAACAGCTGATTAAAGTAACAAAGGTAAGTTCAGTTGAAAGCAACCACCACAAACTATAAACTATAGTAAATAATAAGTGGCCATTTACTTTAAAGGCTCCGGTTGCTGTTCTCATCATCAAATTTCCTCCACTGGAAAAAATATCTTTCAATCTTTATTTTCTATAATTAATTTTTGTGATAATCAGTATTTTTCCACTTTATGCCATTATTTTCCAGTAAGGAAATCAAAGTAAAGTCAGACATAAGAACCCAACTTTCCAACCACAGGTCTCTAAAGACCATTCCCAGTTGGTGCTGTACACTTTTCAGTTTAAGACCTTCCTAGCTGAGCATCTTCAGAGAAAGAACCATGAGATCAAGGATACAGTCAAGCTGAGCAGATAGCCATGCCTGTGATCTTAGGACTCAGGAGGCTAAAGCAGGAGGAGAGCTGTGAATGTGAGGCCAGCCTCAGTTACACAGTGAGTTCCAGGTGAGCCTGAGGTACAGTGTAAGACCCTGGATAAGATCAAAAAAATGATCAAGGTCAAATGTCACATTTGAGCTAGAATTAGTAGTATAGAAATGAAAAAAAAAGCATGTTGAAAAGTTAATAAGCATTATCAACACTTTTTATATTGTGTATAGCTTTGTAGATCTTGAAGCTACTTTGTAGTCACCCCTCAGCACCAGAAAGCTGGTAAAGAACTCCTTCAACTCTCTTAGCTTCCAGTTTATTATTTTTTTTCTTTCCCAAGATAGGGTTTTTCTGTGTAACAGTCCTGGATGTCCTGGAACTCACTTGGTAGACCATGGTGGCCTTGAACTCCTAGAGATCTGCCTTTCTCTGGCTTCAAAGTGCTGGGATTAACATCATGTGCCACCACCGCCTGTCGGCTTCCAGTTCTTACCAGTGAAATGAATGATTTAAACTTGATTCCATCTAAAATACCTCCTGATTCTGCCAAAGTACAAGATGAACAAAAATACCCTTCTCTCAGCCTTTCAAAGCTTAATACTAGCCTACTGGCTCTTCTATATCCTGCTGGGGGGTATGCTAATTTGGTAAAATTTTAGTAGAAATTATCTGTTAAAATGAAAACATCATATACTCTGACTTGACATTTCCATAGTTATAACTGAGATATTTGTGTGCACATGTGTACACATCCAAAAGCTTGTCATGTCACATAAACATTGCCAGGTCTTCACTGAAGCTTTGTTCAAAATAACAGAGAAGGGGCTGCAGAAACAGCTCAGTGATTAAGAGCACTTCTTGCTCTTGCAGAAGGCCTAGGTTTGACTCCTAAAAGCACCAATACGGTAGTTCACAGCCATCTGTAGCTTCTGTTTGAGGGGATTCTGTGTCCTCTTCTGATACCCGTGGTTATCAATCACGCACATAGTACACATATATACATTGAGGCAGAACAGTCACATGTTAAAAAGAGGTGACTTTGTATGTATTGATATGAAAAGATTTCTAAGAGGTATGATACATAGATAATGGATCATTTGAGCAAAATACACAAAATACACTTGTTATGACCAATTCTTGTGTCTGGGCACACAGGGAGTATTAGCAGTGGTTATGGAGTTGATGCCTTTTCATGTATGCTTTTTCTACAGTGAGTTTACTTTCTAAATTTCTTTTCTTCATTGCCGAGAACTGAACCAAGGGTACATGGTGTGTATACATGGTAGATACACACACTTGAGTGGTTTTGTTTTAAGAAAAAAATGAAATATTGACATGGCGTAGTGATGTTTCAGTACTAGAATGTATCCTTTTTCTTGTTTCAAAATTAATAATAATTTCATAATATTAACACTTGATATTAATATATAAGGATATTGGTCACAGTAATTGTTTTAGATTAGAGAAGGGCTCAGGAGATGGTTTTCATTCAAAACCCCAGAGTAGGCCATTAGTTCTGTAGAATCTTGTCTCTATGTATCATTTAATGCTTGTTTTCATAATGAATTCTCTGGTGCCATCTGAGACTTTCTAACATATCTGATACTGTGTGCCATCTTGATACACCGTTTCTTTCCACTTACTTCACAATGTAATTTATTTAAAAACTTAAGAACATCACAGAGCAAGTTGCCAAGCCCCCAAACTGTCAATCCAGTGGAAATCCAAAGGCTTTTAGATGGGTTGAGGACAGGGAAGGGTTAAGATGGGCACAGGGAACCCTGATTACTCTTTGGGCTGATGATGGAGGGGGACTTGATTGGGGGAAGGGAAGGGAAAGGGGAGGTGGCGGTGGGGAAGAGACAGAAATCTTTAATTAATTAATAAAGAAATAAATAAATTAAAAAAAAAGATGGGCACAGGGAGTAAGTATGGCAAGCCTCTCTGCTACTTTGGAGAAGAGAAATGATCAGCTCTCTCCTCTCTCCCACTGTGCTCAGCTCTGCTTTCCTAACTCAACCTCAGGGCAGCTGAAGGACAGGGACATTCCTCCCAGTATTCGCTTCGTTCCCATAGCAACCATGCTCTTGTCTTACCCGTTCTTGTCTTGAACCCTCCACCAGTGGATCTCGGAGCTGTCCAGCAGGTAGTACTCTTCATTGCACTGCAGTGCAAGCTCCTGGGGGTCATTGGGCTGGTAGTCGTACAAGGCAATGACCACGGTTTCTTCAGGTTCCGGAAGTGATCGCTTGGGAAGAGACAACAAAACCAAACAAAGATATAAGAAGGGATCCTTGGGTCCTGAATTTAGACTAGGTCAACATGCTAGCTCCCTTCATCCACTGGTGCCATTTGTAGAGACAGCTGTCTTCCTCAAGTTGGCACTCTTTATGAGTTAGAATTATGGGGCTGACAGATGCAAACAGCAGCCGTACGTACCTCTGTCATTCTGTGAGGTAAATTCTGATCCTGGTAATCCCAAGAAGCCATGTACTTTTCATAGATAACTACTGGTTTCTATATTGGCTTATTTGATTTGTGGGTCTACCCAGATACATCTAATTAGAATTTGCCAGGGTTGGAATTCCCTCAAGAGCCCATTTTGCCAATGTTTTCATTTAGAATGTGGAATGAGATCCCAAGGCAGGGAATGGGCATAGCCAGTTCCCAGAGAGTTCAGCTCAATGCTCCCTCTACAGTAACACATGGCTCCTTTCTTTCTTTTTCAGAAACCTTGACCTATGACTCTGTCCCACACTGTGGTGGTTTTAATAGGAATGGCCCCCCACAGACTGATGTGCTTTAATGCTTGGCCCATAGGGAGTGATACTATTAGGAAGTGTGGCCTTGTTGGAGTAAGTAAGCACTGTTGGGGCAGGATTTGAGGTCTCTTATGCTCAAGTTACACCCAGTATGGCCGAGAGTGTCTCCTGCTTCCTGCAGATCAAGATGTAGAACTCTCAGCTCCTTCTCCAGCCCCATGTCTGCCTGCATGCTGCCATGCTCCCCACCAGGATGATAATGGAGTAAACCTATGAAACTGTAAGCCATCCCCAATTAAATACTTTCCTTTAGAAGAGTTGCAGTGGTCATGGTGTCTCTTCACAGCAATAGAAACTCTAAGACACATACCGTATTTCACTTAGTATGAGATATTAATGACATGAAGAACAGCTAGCTCATAAGGCAAACAACCAGCAGATGTCAAGATGAGCACATGTGAGACTGAGTGACAGATTTGGGAACAAAGTAAACATGGAAAAAGATTGAGCTTTTGGCTGGAAGGTGAGGTAGTGTTGGGAAGTCATACATTCTCTGAGTACAATGAAGTCTGGGTATTTTTAGGGAAGACATGACAAAAAAAACCTTCCTGTATCTATTGCACTTGAGTTGCCAGATTTAATAGGTTCTGTATATGGGGCTTGACCACTTGTTTTTTTTTTTTTTTTTTTTTGTCATGTCTTCCCACACACCCATGATCTCATATTGACATTTAGGAATGTAAGTTATTCTGTTTTTTCTGTTTTCATTATTAAATTGAGCATATTTACTGATTCTCTTAAGAAGTATGTTTACATATATTGTGTTATTTAAGATTTTAAAAAATAGTTTTCTTTGTGTGTATTTGTGTGTTGTGTGTGTGTGTGTGTGTGCATGTCACATGAGTGGTTAGTGCCCTCAGAAGCCAGGAGAAAGCATTGGATCCCTTGGAGCTGGAGTTTGAGGCAGCTGCTTGTTAGTAACCCAGTACGTGTGGGAACAGAACTTGAGTCCTTTGGAAGAGCAGTCATTGCTCTTTACTGCTGAGCCATCTCTGCAGCCCCTACTTATGAATCCCTCCCCCCAGAGCAACAGAAGGTTCTTTACAAAATATTTTCCATAAAAAGGGGGCATTAGGTCTGAGGTGGTGGCGAATCACTAAATTAAATCAAGGCTTGGCATTTGTAGGAAGAGATGGCCAACAGGCACAAGGAGGGCTGGTTGAGGCTCTAGGTGAAAAGAGGAGGCTCGGAGTTGAGAGCCTCATTTCTTGGTCACTCCATGTCCTGCATGGTTAAGAACAGCTCTGGGCCTTGGGAGCTCTCCTGGCTTTAGGTAGGCAGAGCTCCACTATGCTGGAAGACTTCACAAGCCAGGCAGCAGTGGCAAGAAAAGGGCTCCTTGCCTGCGTGCCAAGGAGAAGGGCAAAAGCAGACACATTTATGTGACTCGTTAGGAAGCCCCTCTGGGTTAACTAGGAGAAGCGTGATAGGAGGAGATGAGCTCTGTGGATGAGAGAACCAAGAATAACAGGCCTGGGCATCCGGACATGGCCTCATTTGCATCCATAGGATAGAAAGACTGAGAGTATGGATTCCTCTGACCATGGGTATCTCCATCTTGACTAACAACAGCTACCCTGTCCCTCTGGAGGGTAACTCCACAGTCTTCCTCAAGTAGAGCATGTCCTGGTTAGCCTTAACTGTCAACATGATAGAAACTAAAAATTATCTCAATTGAGCAACTGCCTAGATCAGACTGGCTTATGGGCATGTCTGTGGGGGGATTGTCTTGTTGTAATTGATGTTGGAGGGCTCAGCTCACTGTGGGCAGCATCATTCCCTAGGCAGGTAGCCCCAGAAAGACCTCAAGACTCCTTGGTACTTGGTTTGTTAAGTTTAAATGCAAGGGATAAAATTATAACTATTCAAAGTGGATAAAAGACACAGTTTTATCATAAATAGCAAACATGCGGAAGTGCTTTGGAGTATGTAAAGAATTATCAGGTGTTTGTCTATGGAGTGTTCTATGTTGAGGCATAAAGACAGTTTGGTACCAGTGCTTGTAGACTGTGTATAGAACCTGAGTGATCCTATAAGTGAAGAGACACACTAAACAAACATTTCTCAACCCATGGGTCGAGACCCCTTTGGGGCCAAATAACTTGCTCACAGGGGTCACAAATCAGATATCAACATTACAATTCATAACAGTAGAAAACTTATAGTTATGAAGTAGCAACCAAAATAATTTTATGTTTGGGGGTCACCACAACATGAGGAACTGTATTAAAGGGTCACAGCATTAGGAACGTTGAGAACCACTACACTAAATAGCCCCAAACCCAATGTGTTAAACATACCCAATTGCAACTGTCTACTACACACACAGAGATCTGAGAAACAGGGAGGTCACGGGCTTACCACACAGAAGCCCACCTCACTCACCCTGTTGTCTTCGGGAGTAGGAGGAAGAGGCTTCTTTGAAGCTAAAACGGGAAAAAGAGAAAAAGAAGATGAGCATGAAACCCCAGCCTTTCAGAGAAAAGGGGCAGAAGGAGATGATGAAATACAGACACGGGCATCAACCTTGCCAGAACCTGTCTTTCATCTTTGGCACTTGCTAGTTTCCAATTCCCCTTTCTAGAAGGTTCTAGAGACTCCCAGAAGCCAGTATTTTAGGATTTCCTTCTGTATCCCCTGGCCGGGAAGGGGCCAAGATTTGGGCTCCTCTCTGCAGGTAGAAAGACTTCCATGAATACATATGTCACCTTCTGAGCTCAGGAGTGGGAATATGTGACTCAGACAGTGAGTCACTACCTTCCTGATGCCACCGTGGGTTTGATGGGGTGGGAGGGCATTGTGCTTTCTGAGTGGGCTGAGGTTTGCTTTTAGTTGCCTTGAGGCATTTAGATACATATTCTCCACGCCTTCCTTCAAACTCACCTCTCCTTCAAAATCAATCTCTCTCATTTCTTTTTTAAAAGATTTTTAAAAAATACAATCCTTTCTCATTTTACATAGCTATCCCCATTACCACTCCCTCCTCTTCTCCCACCTCACCCTTCCCCCCGCAAACCACTCCCCGATTCACTCCTCAGAAAGGCTTTCCATAGGGAGTCAACAAAGTCTGAGTCTTCACTTGAAGGTAAGATCAAGACTAGGCTGAGCAAGGTATCCTTCCAAAGATAGTGGGCTCCAAGACACCAGTTCAAACACTAGGGATAAATTCTGGTTCTACTGCCAGAGGCCCCACAGGCTGCCGAAGATTCACAACTGTCCCCCATATTCAGTGGGCCTAGTTTGGTCCTATGCAGGTTCCCCCACTATCCATCCAGAGTCAGTGAGTTCTCACTAACTCAGGTCAGCTGTTTCTGTGGGTATCCCCATCATGGTCTTGACCCCTTTGCTCATTCTCTCTAATTTCTTTGTGCCTTCGTATCTCCTCTTTCTTGCCTCTTTTCTCTCTTCTTTTCCTTCTCTTCTTCCTTTATCTCCATCTCTCAGTTGATCTATAGAACATGTTCCTTATATCACAGGCCATGCCTAGAAACTATGGACATCAAATGTGTGTGTGTGTGTGTGTGTGTGTGTGTGAGAGAGAGAGAGAGAGAGAGAGAGAGAGAGAGAGAGAGAGAGAGAGAGAGAGAGAAAAGGGAGGGGGAGAGGAGGCATGGGCATATATAAAAGTTTCAATTTGGTACAATGAACTCCTTAAGCACTGGAGATAAGAGAATGGCCTGTATAGGGCGGCTGGGAGGTTTTCAATCCTACATGCAGTAGAGTTGAAGATACCCCATATCATGGATGTGGTAGATAAGATTCCTATGTAGACACCAGAGCCCAATTCCATGCTGGCTCCCTGAGCAAGGGTAGGTTGGAATATTGGCTTGTGTAAACAGAGAACAAGATGAAGAAGTCACACACAATCAGAACTCTAGCTTCTGGGCTGGGGTTATTATAAGACAGTGGTAGATCTCTTGTATGAAAGAGCCCCAGGTTTGATCACCAGTGACCCCCACACACACAGAGGTCTGGTTTCTATTTAGCATGGGACATGGACCAGCAAACTGGATTAACCCTAGCATCACCAGAATGAGCTCCTTCTTTGCCAAGCCATCTTCTGATTGGTCACTTTCTCTTTCTCTGGTGATCTTGCTCTATTTGCCCGTATTCTCTCTGTGTATGTGGGGATGGGATGTAGTTAGGACTGGCTATGGTGGCAGAAATGAGTTGCTAAGTCATTTCCTCTCAGCCATTTGCTGTTTCTCAGATGCTGCAGTATCTCAGACCTGCTGCTTTCATCACAAATAGGAAAGGCTAATGGACATGGTTCCCATTTACTGAGAGCACATTAAGGGTTGGCAGTGTGCTGAGCTTTCTACTGCCCTGATGAGTCTTCCAGCAGCCACTTGAAGTAGTTGCCTATTATTCTATCCATTTAGGAAGAAATTACCTCAGATGCTCAGAAAGGTTAAGGAGTTCATAAAGTTACGCAACAAGAAAAGAATGTGTTGGGATCTTTTTTTTTTTAACTCCAAAGCTCTATGCTCACAGACCTTGCACTGTTGATGTATTCAATACAAGAAATCCTCAGAGCCTTTACCCCAGGAATATGATGTGTTGTGTGCACAGTGAAGTATGTTTCCCCAAATTGCTTGCAACCCTGCCAAAACTACGGTGAGTGATGCTACCTAAGTCTGAAGAGACGGCAGTGGGTTGGTGTGCAAATGCAAAGTTATCAGCCAAATGGCTGCACCTCACACGCATGGCCATGGCTGAGAGCTGTCCAGTTACTGGGGTCAGCATAGAAGGGCAGGTAAATATCTGCCCTTCCAAAGGATAGTCATATCGAGTTACTCAACCACTCCTAACACTTCAGTCACATGCCTCAGGATGAGAGAAAGCCCACGAACCCTGCTGAGGGGCACTGCAACCTACATGGGGAAAACTGCAAAATGGAAGCAGATTTGAAGGGGAGTGGGTGAGGGATTACATCATCTTAGGGTTCTGGGACTTTAGGAGTGAAGATATTAGGGTCCCAGGTTACCAGGTGACCCCTACAAGGGTCCACAGAAGGGTATTGGTAGGGATCAGAGATCAGCTCTGCTTCTGGAGGGGCTTCTTCTCAGGAGCTAGGCATCCTGCCAACCCCCAAGGAGATCCATGCCATCAAACTTCTGTTCTCTCTGGGCAGATACAGCCAGCAGGACCAACAGTACTAAAGAGTGGGCGCCTACCTCCACGATGCTAAGCATCATTCACGTAGGCCAGCAGACGGATGACCTTGATTCTTTCTTTCCCAAGTGTGAGGTGAGAAGCAGTGGTTTCTAAAATGGCTGTGAGAGGCTGTGACTCAGGAAGCCATGGAAAACCCAACTGTGTGTTATATCCGCCTTGTGTCAGGACAGTAAAAACCACAGGATGAGAAATAGTGTCTGTGGTGGGAGAGGTTGAGAGATGAGAAAGCTGGACGTAAGACATTCGTTTCACCCCTTCCTCATTGTGTGACCTTGAACTGCTCGAGACCGTCCATTTCTTTGACGTTGCTCTCTACCCGAGACAGCAGTGAAGAAGCAAAGCAAGGCATTGTAAACGTGCATCTGAGTCTAGAGCTACAGTTCACTGGAGGTGTCCCCAAGTCACCATGACATCTGATACAAATGAAGACACAGTCCAGTCCCCAGAACTAGGCTTTTGTTGGGAAAACCAAGAATAAACTTTTTTTTAAAACTTTGCATATAGACTATGGATTCCTTTTCTGAGACTGAGCAGTTCAAGGGCAAGTCTGAAGACCAGGCAGGAAGAAGCAAGCCAGAGTTAAAATTAAGAGAAGTTTTCTCTCTCCCTCAAGCTTTTGGAGTTGAATTTATATAGTTAGACATATGCGTGGGATGACATCACTAAAACAAATATTATGTATTTAAGGCTGCCTCCATAATTTAAGATCTAAGTCCACTGAGACTTCCCAACAGGCTCCTACGGTACTTCCCAGCTTCACTGTTGTCTACTAGTGCCCCGTGGAGCTTGTTAACATGCACATTCTCATCTAGTAGACTGGGTAGGGCCAGATTTTTTTTTTAATATTTATGACTAGCTTCCAGATAGTTATAGGTGACCAAGGATCACAGTTCAAATGCATGAGCTATGACATGGAAAGGCATGGAATGGATGGTAGATAGAGGTGCCCCAATGAAAATTCTGGAACTAGAGAATTTTGCCTTCGTTCTTTGAACCCCCATTGATAGGAAGCTGAGATGGTTCCCTCTTGTCTCTTTCCCACAGTCTTACCATTCTTGGTTGGGTCATAGGGGGCACAGCCTACTGCAAGTTTCTCCAGCTGGGAACAGCATCTCCACCGCCCATCCATCCAGAAATTAGGGTGATACTTGGACACCAGGCTGTTGTTATTCCTCGTTTCTGTAAGAAGTTGATACCAACAGAGAGCTCATTTCCAGATCAGTTGATCGAGCACTACCAATCTTTTAACTCACTAAGACTGGACCCTGGGGCAGGCATCTCCTGAGCGCTAACCAGGACAGCCAGGCAACCCCTTGTGCTGCTATTGAGGGAGCTTGGGTTAAATCTGTCAGCAGCAGATCTACTTTCTTTTCTGGATCTGCCTCCCCTTGGCTGTGTGCCTCTGGGATGGGGAACCCTCACATAAACCTCAGTTTCCCCAGATTTCCCTGCTATGTCTTCAACTGGATGAGTGTGGTCTACGATGCAGCCTTGAGGGCTTAGGGAGACAGTTGAGAGAGTGTAATTTTCACCTCTCTCACTTTGAATGACAGCAAATTTGCTATTTTATTTTTTAAGGAAAGGCCTCATGGAGCTAAGGATATCCTTACACTCCAGGTCTTCTTGCCTCTACCCCCCACGTGCTGGGGATCACCATGTCAAGTGTGTACAGTGCTGGTGTTAGAAAATCCAGGGCTTCAGAATCCATGGGAGGTTAGCACACTACCAACCCAGCTGCTCTGTAAATTTGCTTCTATTTTCTCTAGGCTAAGGCTTTGAAGTATAATTTCTTAGGAATAAAAGGGGCTCTACTAGTGAAAATCAAGAAAAATCCCAACATTACTGAATCTCTAGATCTCATTCCAATTTTAAAATTCATATCAAAAGCCTGGTATAAGATACACGAAAATGCCAGGCAGTGGTGGCACACGCCTTTAATACCAGCACTTGGGAGGCAAAGGTAAGCGGATCCCTTGAGTTTGAGGACAGCCTGGTCTATGGAGTACATACCAGGAGAGCTAGGGCTACACAGAGAAATGCTGTCTTGAAATCCAAAACAAAATAACAACAACAAAAGATACAGGAAAATGAACGTAGCTGGGCATCTTCATTAATTTTGGCTTAGTGTCTATTTTCCACCCATGGCTACTGGACTTGAGAGCTTTCCTGCTGACCCATCGCTGGCTGGTTCCCAGTCCATTTGACCCTGGTAGCCTACAACATCACTTTAGCCTCATTTTTCAGACAGAACTGTGGCTCCAGACACAGCAAGGGTCTTGTTTCCTTACTCCTCACAGCTGCTTAGAGACAGGTTTCCTGATACATAGGGGGCTTCAGCTAAAGAATAAGAATAGTAACATTGATCAAGTACTGTTTGGGGATGAGACTTTTAAATGCACTAACTCATTTGATTCTCATAACAGCCTTCTGGCTGTTCTTGGATGACTTTTATAGCCAAGGAAACAGAGATGTACAAAGGTCCAGGTAAAACACTAATAACTGTCTCTTCCTGGACTTGCACTATAGAACCCTGTCTCCACATCCCAAGGACTAAAACACTGTGTGGGCTCTAATTGTGCTGCCAGGATTGAATGAAGAAATAGCTAGATGACAGGGCACGGTGGTGCACACCTGGAATTCTAGAAAATTGGAAGTCAAACTAGGTTCCGTGAACCTCTGTCTCAAAAACAAACAACAACTGGGCATTATAACTACGACTGCTAGTTCTACGAGTTTTATACACTGCAGCTCTGCAGAGAGATTCTATTACTCCCTCCCCTCTCCAGTGTAACAGCTGGGGAAACTGAAGTTAAGAACTTTCCCAAGAGCGCAAGGAAGAGCCAGGATGCCAACCAGAGGGGTTTCTACCCTGACCTTTCTTGCTCTTTTAGAGTAAGCAAACATTTTTAAAATGCCGGATTGTAAATATTTTAGGTTTGAATGGACAACAGGCAAAATGGTCTCATGTGGACACTTACATAGTCCTTTTAAATGATTTAAAATACAGGAAATCTTGGAACGAAACAGGTGGTGGGCTAAATTTGGCCAATCCTTAAATTATACTTGTTGCTGCTCCTGGGCCCATGATAAAAACTCAAGGCATTGACTCACAACAAATGAGATAATTTTGAACACCATTTGCTCACAGATATCAATGTGTTTCTTTCTGGATCCCAAACCCAGCACTGGACCGAGGTCCCGGTGACACGGGAGTTTAATTACCTTCTTTAAGGGTGAGCACCCAGCGCTGGCGGCTCTCACAGTCTGGAGCAAACACATACAGGAGGTAGTTGTCATGCATGATCTAGAAACACACAAGAGTCCAAGTTGAACAGGGCATCTGAGCTGGGCCCGTGGCGGGTTCATTAAAAATGGACCATCTGGCTGTAGCTGTAGCTCGGAGGTAAAACATTTGTCTAGTACATGCTCGGGACCCTTTGTTCAATCCCCAGCACTGGGAAAAACCAAGCTAGGGCTGTCTGCTCTTCAGGCTGGCAAACATAAAGGTATCTGGGACACGGGAGGAGAGATCTACTCCACTGGAACTGTAAGCACAAAAGGTGGTGAGCAAGATAAGACTAAAAGGTACACTGGCCAGCCTAATGGAGCTTTCCACAGTGAGAGCTGTCTGTGGCCTGGGCTGTCAACACATGACTCTCTAGTAGCAAGTGGCTCTCAACATTTATCATATGGGTGGGCCATCCATTCATCCATCTATCCATCCATCCATCCATCCATCCATCCATCCATCCATCTATCCATTCATCCATCCATCCATCCATCCATCCATCCATCCATCCATCCATCCATCCATCCATCCATCCATCCATCCATCCATCCATCTTCCTTCTTTCCCTTTCTTCCTCTCTCTCTGTCTCTGTCTGTCTGTCTGTGTGTGTGAGAGAGAGAGAGTGTGTGTGTGTGAAATACACACATAATAGTGTGAATGTGGAAGTCAGAGGACAATTCTCAGAATAGAGTTCTTTCCTCGCACTTTCTGAGGTCAAGAACTCATGTCACCAGGTCTGCACATAAGGGCTTCTACTTGCTAAGCCATCTGACTGACCCTTTGAAAATCATTACTTATTTAGCACTATCTAATTCTGATTGTCATTTATCTATATATAAATGTTCACATTCCACAGGTGGCTGCTATTTCGAATAGCATAACCATCTTCATACAGTTTTCAGATTGTAAGATCTGAAACCGCAGACGAGAAACTGAGGAACTAGGCCCTCTTCAAGGCCAGGGCTGTAGTAAGTGACAGACCACTGCACAGCATGTATAAAGTCCCAGGTTCAATCCCCAGCCCTATGGGAAAGTAAGAACCTGTCCAAGGAGCCTGTGCCTTTATGGAATGAATGAATGAATGAATGAATGAATGAATGAATGTCACCAGTTGGAAGAATAACACACAGCCCTTCCTGGGGGCTTGGTCCAAGTTCTCAGCATGGGTGAGAGCCGTCCTTTCCCCATCTTCTCTCACCAGGGCTGGGGATTCTAACCATGGTCCAGGGACAGAAAGTTATCCACTGTAGTCCTGATGGGCTTACCTGAAAAGGGTATTTATAGTGGCATGGGATGCTAATGTCACTCTTGACGATCTCCACACACTTGATTCTGGAAAGTTCTATGGAGCCTTTCAATGTGCGCTTCTTCTGTGAGGAGACATTACATCCGTTTAAGTGAGAGACACTGTTTTCATTTTGATTGTTTCCAGATATTTACTACTAGGAAATTTCCCCTCCCCTTGTAAGCCAGCTGTAGTGTTCCTAATCAATCATCCCGAAGCTGCCTCCCGCCTCAGTCTGAGAGAGACTCTGAGCGGACTCTTGGGAGAAGGGCCTCTGAAGGGTCACGATGGGAACGGATTTTCTATTCAGTCACCCACAGCGATACACACCAGGGTCCTGTTGACATGCGGCAATGTGTGTAGGACTCGTGGCTGAGATGGGTTGTATACTCGGTGGGAAAAGAGTCGCATGAGTGGCACTTCCTGCTCTCTGTAACATCCATGACCTCACTAGTTACTGTGCTCAGGCTTCAGGGTAGCGAGGTATATAAGTGATGTCTCTGCCACATCTGGCTTTCCAAGTCTCCTAGTTATTCAAAGTTCCACAGTAACGCCCCTGCAGTACATTCCCGTTCTGTTAACTACCTTTGGCCACCCACTTCACCCTCCCCTGGGAAATCGTACTGATCCCATGCCTCAGTCCTTTGAAAGCTTGTTAGAGGTGTGATCCACGTAACTGACGGTGCCTTGTTTGGTAAACGATGTTCAGTGTTACCTAAACATCATTGTGCTCAGGAAATGGATCCTAAGAGACGGGCCACCTTGCCCTGTGAGATGTCCTGTTAGTGGGATTATCAGGCTCTGAGTGAGGTGAGCTGGAAAGGCTTTGGTTGGCAGAGCCTTCCTCGGGTGCCTAGAATGTGGCTGCCATTGTTGTTTCAGTCAGCTATGGAATCATTTGTGAAAGACGTCATTAGATGTCATCTTTCTGAAGGCCTAAAACCAACACAAGAGTGGAAGGGTGGGGTGCGAGGCTGGGGTTTGTCTCTCGTTAGTACCACGAACTCAGGCAGTACATCTAACTTCCAAGAACCCTTTTATTTATATCCTGTGAGGAAAACCCCTGGCTCTGGGGTTGGTCAGAGAGTAAGGGAGGGTGATGAAAATAAACTGTAACGGGGGCTTTAATAAAGGGCACCTTCCAAAGGAGTGAAGGAAGGGCCAACTATTGCAAGAGAATGGGTGGCACGTGGGTAGTTGTACACCATCAGATTCTCCACAACAGAAAGCAGTCTTTGTTTTTTGATCCTCTGCCTGGAAACTGATCTGCACTTACTAGTTGAGGCACAGAACTGATGAAAATAGTCAGGATGTGTGGAGCAGACTCTACTGAATACAGGGAAGCTTTGTGAAGTTTCTTTGCAAATTTTCTTTGCAAAACTGTTTTACACAATTTTTTTAATTAAAAAACAAATCTATTCCTGGTTATACAAGCAAAACAATATGGAAAATTCCATGAGAAGTAAATATTTACAGGGCTACATTATCCCACCTCTCTTCATGGTCCCGTGGCAGCCAAGATTAACAGTTGCTTGTTTATATGTTTATTTTGGGAGAGAGAGAAAGAGAGAGAGAGAGAGAGAGAGAGAGAGAGAGAGAGAGAGAGAGAGAGGCCAGAGATGGACATGAGATGTCTTCCTTGATTGTTCTTGATCTTACTTTTATAAGGCAGACTCTCCCACTGAACCTAGAATTCCCAAGTGACCAGATTAAGTAGTCAATGAGCCCCTCCTGTTATCATCTCTCCAGCGCTGGGACTATAGACCTGTGCTGCCACCATCAGCTCCTTACACAGGGCTGTCAAGGGCTATATGCCAAGCAATTTACTGATGCAGCCATCTCCCCAAGGCATTTTTCCCCCTGAACAACTACAGGGTATATATAAACAAAAATGAGCATCTGATTTACACATTGACCTCACGGCTGTTTTGGTAATCTAGTACTGTTAAGAGGCCTGCCCTCTGGACTCCAGCTCCCATAGAGGCCCCAATATGGCCCATCATCACAGCCCTCAGACACTGCCAGTTTGCACCTCAGCAGCAGAAGCACAGAGATGCACAGCAGAAATGCCTGTCCCATCCGCAGTCCCTGGCCACTGGTGAGCTCAGGCTGCTGGGTGTTGTCTTCTTCTTCAGAGTGAGACTGACAGAAGGCTCACAACAGTACCAGGACAGCGCTAGCGAAACACTCTTCTCTCTTTGAAAACTACCGAGTTCTGTGATGTAGGCTCAGTGCCTAGCACAGTGGCTGATCCTTTATCGTCCTTGGCTAGGGCATCATCTTGGACCCCGTTTAAGCAATCTCAACCAGATGTAAGTCTAATATGTTTGGCTATCCTGGAAATTTTTACTGAAGGCCCACAATGAACAAGGCATTGCTCTGAGTTCAATAAACAAAGTAATGAATTGTAGTAGTTGTTTTTTTTTTTCTCTTTACTCTTTGGAAGCCCGCCACCCATCTCCCAAATAAATACACACACTGAGACGTATAATTACTTATATATTCCCAGCCTTAGTTTGGTTGTTTCTGGCTAGTTTTTCTTAAATTATCCCATCTACCGTTTGCCCCTGGGCTTTTATCTTTCTCTATTCTATATACTTTTCTTTACTTCTTACTCCATGGGTTGCTGTGTAGCTGGGTGGCTGGCCCCTGACTTCTTCCTTCCTTCTCCTTTTTCTTGCTCCTCTATCTTCTCTTCCTAGAGTTCTTCTCCTATTTATTCTCTCTGCCTGCCAGCCCCACCTTTCCTTTCTCCTGCCTAGATATTGGCTGTTCAGCTCTTTATTAGACCAATCAGGTGTTTTAGACAGGCAAAATAACACAGCTTCATATAGTTAAACAAATGCAACATAAAAGAATGCAACACATCTTTGCAGCATTAAACAAATGTTCCACAGCAAAAAATAAATGTAACACATCTTCATCTAATATTCCACATCAATTTACATTGTCCATTCTTTCATGGGGGTTATAGGCAGCCCTCACTTATAATGGTTTGTTTCAGTTTTTGACTCTATGTTGATGTAAAAACCAAACTTCATGACCAGGCATAGTGGAGCATGTTGGTAATCACAGTACTATGCAGACTGAAGCAGAAGGATCTAGAGTTCTAGGCCAGTCTAGGCTACCTGGCAAGACCTTGCCTCAAAAATAAATAGTTGATCACTGTAGCAATGCCAGCACTTAAGGAGCAGAAGCAGGAGGATTACTGCGAATCTGAAGTCAGGCTCCAGATACTGTACATAGTGAGTTCTAGGCCAGCCGGGTCTACGCAAGCTCCCACCTCAAAAAATTAAATCAATTATCCATCAAAGAAAGGACAAACTTAAACTTCAAAAGTTGAGTTTTAATCTTCTTCTAGGCCAGTGATATCTCACCTGATAGTATCGACATACTGCTGGGCAGAAGGCCACAGCCACTGGGTCACAAGACCATGAGAGTGGACACCAGGCTCTCTGCGGTGAGCTGCACTGCTAAGCTGTGGTGTTTGGTATGCTAGGCGTTCAGCTCACAGTAAGTTTAGAAGGCTGTAACTCCTTCTTAAGTTTGGGAGGTCAGAAAGGAGAAGCAAGTGCTGAAAAGGCAATGGGATGGGCAGATGTCATCAGGACAGGCCCCTGGAGAGAGGTCATTGACACAGACCATGAAGTCCAGCAGGGGATGTCTGTGACCAGGGAGGGATGAACACTCAGTGAATTGAGTCCCTAGAGCCGTGATTCTCAACCTGTGCGTCATTTGACCCCAAATCTAAACCCTTGGGATTTGGGGTCAAATGATCTTTCGCAAAGGTCACCTACAATCATTGGAAAACACAGATACTCAAATTATGAATCCCAAGAGCAACAAAATTACAGTTATGAAGTAGCAATGAAAATAACTTTATGGTTGGGGGTCACCACAACATGAGGAATTGTATTAAAGGGTTGAGAACCACGGCACTAGAGCAAAACGTCTGTGCAGAAAAGCTCTAATTAAGTCTCTCTTTGTGATTATGTACACAGTGCAGGGAGACAGACATATCTGGAGCCAAAAAGAGTGGCAGAAATCCTATGTGACGTTCTGAAGCTGCAATATCCAATAAAAATTCAAACAGAATGTGAGCTGGACATGGAATTTAAAGTTTTTCAGTTGGGCATGGCAGTTTACTTCTATAATTCGACCACTTTTGGGGTTGAGGCAGGGGAATTTCCACAAGTTTGGAACCAGCCTTGACTACATAGCCAAGGCTACCATTCCTCAAAGTAATTTCTTTTGTATACGTATGTTCAGAAAAGCAATAGCAGCAAATCAAATCAATTGTGATAACTATGCTAATTAACCCCAAGCATCTTAAGTACTATCATTTCAAACTAAGCATAAAAGTTGATCAACTCCTCGTTAGTCCTAACCTTTGAAGTCCTCTGTTTTTCACACACCTCAGCTTGGACGTGCCACGTGTAAGTGCTCACACAGTTTTCAAGGAGCATTCTTCCTTTCTTCACAGATGACTCCCAGTATCCATTTGTTCCTTACCTGTCAGCCTTTTCAGTCAGAGAGATCCATTAACCTCACTCTTAGTCCCTAGTAACTGCCTGGGTCCCCACCTCTCATCTCTCCTGTCAGTCTCCCAGAATTTCACAGCATTTGATGTGGGACACAGCAAGGCATAGATGCTCCCTCCTCAACTGCTTCATGGGAGCGGTGGGTCAGAAGCTAAACACAGGCCAGTCTCTGGGAAACGATGGTTGTCTGCAATCTTCCCAAACAACTGAGCTATATCTGAAAAACATCATGGGAAAGCCTGCCAAGAAAACCACACAAAAGCCACCAGAAGAGGGAGAGGCCATGTTGGCTTGTCCCCCCTCTTCCTTGTTATTCTGACTGTCGGCACCACACAAGGTCACAAGATTTTGGGTGGCATTGTTTCTCTTGTTGCCATGCTCAGAGCTCATGCCTCAGGAAATAATGCCAGCAGTCAACAAATGGAACCTTCTGTTATGAAATTAAAATGTTTCTGTACTGTCAAGGACTAGAGTTAACTGAGAGAAGAAACTGTCTGAGTGAGAGACAACCTTTGCCAGCCGTACATGTGACGGAAGACTGATACATAAAATACACCAAGAACTATAACAAAAAAAAATCTCAACCACAGGAATGCAAACAACCCAACCAATACATGGGATCGCAAAATGAACAGCCAGTTTCCAGAAGAGAAACTCAAATGCCATTAAATATGTGGAAAAGAACTCAGCTTTCCTAACTGTCACAGAATTCCAAATTGAAACTACCTTGGGATTCTACCTCACTCCAGTTAGAATCTCAGTCATCAGGCAAACAAACAAGATAAATGCCGGTGAGGATGTGGCAGAAGGGAAGCCTCACATATGGCTGGCAGGCTGTACTGGTCCAGCTGTGATGGAGGTCAGCACACTGCGTTCTCTAAAAGCTACAGTAAATCTACGACCTGAGCCAGCAGCACCTGGGTATTTACCCGAAGGACTCCAAGTCACTGCATCCCCAAGAAACTATGCAGCAGCATCCAGAACAGCTAAGGCATGGACTCAGCCAAGGCGTCCATCAACAGGGAGGAGGGTCAAGACAAGGCTGGAGAGGTAGACAACAACTTTTTCAGCTACAAAGGAGACAAAGTTACGTGATTCGTAGAGAAATGGATGCAGTTGGAGACAACCATGGTAAGCCAGGCTCGGGAAGATAAAGATTATGTTTTCTTTCATATTCGGTTCCTAGATTTTAGAGATACATAAATCATGTCCGCACACATGAAATGAAAGTGGAAGTGGAAGTGTTGAGAGAACAAAGGTGACGGGAGGAGGAGGGGCAGCAGCGGGAGGGGTAGGTGCCTGTGTTTCTCTCCTTTCCGTAGCCCATCCTCACTGGGCCTAGTCAAGTCACGCTGGCAGCCAGGGCAAGTTAGGGCAGATGCCAAGGCCTGCTGCAAGCTGGGCAATGGCAGTCTGTCCCATGCCTGCCTTCTTTTCTTTCCTTCTTTCCATTAGATTTCTCACTCAGACATAAGCCCTATCGTCTGGCTTTCACTATAGCCGGGTTTCACTCTGTGGTTTACTACGAGGCTGGCGGAGGGGAAAGTATCTGGCTTCTTTTAAGGTCGGCCATATTTTCAATAGCAGTACCCTGGCTAGAAAAAAGGTGAGAATTTTACCAAAAAAATAAAAAAAGGCGAGAATTTTACAAAAAAGAAGAGAAACAGAACTATATTCTCATTTAACTTTCAGAGGTCAACTGAGGTTATCCCTACTCAATTATGAACATATTTTTTAATAAAATATTAAAAACAGAAAATTGGGGCATATCTGAGGTTTGGAAATAAGGGACAGAAAAATAACAGTATATATATAGCATAAATATATATTATATAATATGTATTATATTTATGCTGTTTGAACATTTTACCATTTATTTTATTGTATTAAAAGTTAACTAACAAATATATTCCTCATATAAGACTTATCCAAGGAAATCAACTGCTCAAATTGTACACCGATATGAGAGAAAGGATGCTTGCCACAGTGTTACTTACTGCACTAGAAAAGAGAAAAAACAAGAAAAATGTAAACATTCATCAACAGATAAATGGTTGAATCAGTGTGTCAATCATCCTGCGGCAACTCTGTAGTCGCCAATAAAGGAGACAGTTGTTCTATATAAAGGAACAATAACATACATTAAATTCAAAAGGAGATTTATAGCAACAGTTGAACCCTCTCATTTTTTTTGAAAAATGATAAAATAGTTATTAGTATAGACAATATCCAAAAACAGTAATGGAGGAGGGGAAAGATTCCAAGCTGCTAATGCTGGCTTCCTCGTGTGTCAAGCTTAAGAGTTCCACAGCAGAAACAGTGTGTTTCTATGAGACTTGAAGGTGTTTTTAAAATAGTAAGCGTGAGAAAGGATGAGAGGAAAAAAAAACAAAAAGAATATTTCAAAGCTGTGAGAGCATTAAAACAACAGCACGCTGTATCACATCAGTGACGGGTGGATAGGGGGAGAAGGGAAAAGGCTTCAACTGAAAAGCTGGGTGTGCAAAATAACCTCTGCCCTGGTGACCTCAACACCCCGTTAGTAAGAAGCTGTAACAAGGCAGCATCTGCCACCTGCCTTTCTGTATCCTTGGGGGGTTCAAGTTCACGGCAGTTCCTCTCACGTTCTCAAGGGGCAGCCATGAATGTGAAGCCATTTTCTTCCTTCATTTTGTTCAAGAAAATACGCTGAGCTTTTGTGTGGATATATGTATCTTGTGAGGCAATAATTTCTAAGATGAATCGGTGTTAGATGTAAAAAAAAAAAGGAGAACGCAACAAAAATGTTAGTTTAGTTTTGTTCATAAGAAGTATGTGACGCTGGGGGTGTTGGTGTGTGCCTATGATCCCAGCATTTGGGTCTGAGGTAGCGTCATTGATTCCAAGCTATGCCAGACTCCAAAGCAGGACCTGGTCTCTGAGAGAACTACTTGGCACATGGTAAGTGTGGCTCCTCCATGTCCTGTGCACCCTCTCTCGACATCTCTAGTCTGTGAACTCTCTTCCAAAGGGCCCTCCCCATCTTTCCAGGGGAGGGCATTGGCGATGTTCAGTGAGTTCGGAAAACATCATTTTATCTGCCTTTTAGGCCCCAAAGAGTCTGTAGCTAAAGTAGATAGTCAATAGTTTAGTTCCAGTTCAGGAAACCATTTCACAGAGGCAATGTTTAAGTGGTATTTGTTAGTTGTCCCTCCGAGGAATAGCAGGGAAGAGCGTCGTAGCAGGGAGTGGCATGTGTGGATCCTGCGACAGTATATGTGGAACTCTCAATGGAATGTGCGCTCCAGATTAACTGGAGGATGAACAAAAGTCTTTTGGGAGTGGAAAGGTAAATTAACCCTAGCCTGCACCAAAATTAACCGATGCTCCTGCAAGTTATGAACAGACTTATAGAAAAATGTGCAAAGGAATGTGTGTCTCTTAAAACATATGAAGAGATGCTTGGTTTCTGTGACAACAGGAATACAAATAAATTCCACTTAGATTATTTTAAAGCTATCAGGCCAGCAAAGATCAAGGCATCAGATAATGGTTGTTAAGGTTTTGACAATAAACTTCACACACATGGCTCTGGGAAAGTGCAACTTCTGTGGAGAATGACTGGGTCACTAAACGGCAACTGTAAACACCTTTCAACTCAGCAACTCTACATCTGGACACGGGTTCGATACATGGGGGCTTCTCAATCTCTGTACTGTTGACCGTTTGGTTCTGACTTCGACCCACTGGACACCAGTAGCAACTACCTCCCCACATCTTCGGCAAGACCAAATGTCCCCAGGTTGGCAAGGTTGCCTCTGATTAACCATCATGGCTATATTCGTTAAAGTGACACAAGGTTATTCACATCCGTTGTCCTCGGACTTCCCACAGGTCAGGGAACCCTGATTGCTCTTTGGGCTGATGAGGAGGGGGACTTGATCGGGGGAGGGGGACTTGAGG